>NC_056746.1:368953224-368958224 GCF_019279795.1 Protopterus annectens | reverse complement strand
TCTGCTTGGGATATAAAAGTCTCAACGCAAACACTTCCAGGCAAAAATCATAACTGTCCTAGATTTTGTTGCATGTTTGGGAGCCAGACATATGTCCTTCCATTTTTTTTATGGAGGGGGACAGGCATTCTTACTCACTAACTGAACTGAAAAAATACTACAGTAGTAGCCCTACTTTGTTACTGACTATGGTTATTACGGAACCATATTATAGTTTAAGCAGGTGTTCCCAGGATTCAAATTTCTAGTCTAAGAAGTTGTTTCTTGGTATAACCGTAGCTGCAAATGAGTGCTTTAGGCCACAACATAAGACCATGGGTGCAGTTGCTGTAAAGTATTACAGAACTGTTATACAGTATGAATTCAGCTTTATCTTAGGCATTTATTTTTTTCACCTATTGCAAGTGTATATGCTAAAACGACTTCCCTAAGGTAAGGGCAGATGTCATAATTTCAAATTCCACATAGTGAAAAAAAAGAGCTTTGTAGTGGAATTTGAAAACTGCTTTTTTGTGGTGGGAAACTCTCCAGTACCTCACAAGTAGAGGTTTTCTCTCCTTGCATCTACTGAACTGATATAATCAACTTGATTTTACAGGGCTTTGGGGAAATGACATTTTGTCTGCATTGATCATTGTTGCATAGCGGGTATTTTCACACTTTGGTATTTGAAAATGTGTTCCTCAAAAACAGGCTGCTGCTGATATATATATATATATATATATATATATATATATATATATATATATAGATATATATAGATATATATATATATATATATATATATATATAGGTCCACTTCTAAATCTTGAAAACTCATAATCTTGAAATTTACTAACACTTACTATACTCCATCAGAAGTTCATAGAGAAACAAATAAAAGACAAAACATATTAGTTTACTCCAACTATTAGCAGGGGAGCAAGCCCCCTTGCACCCCCCATGTGGGGGGCTGTGCCCCAAGAAACAAAAAATAAGCCAGCAGTAAGTAGACTGAGTCATAAAAAGAGTAGTTTAATAAAAACTACCCAAACAGCATAATGGCATCCAAAAACAAACCGGTTTCGGCAATGGTTAAAAACCTAGCCTTCTTCAGTGTACAGCAAGGAGCCAAAACAGAAATGCTGTATTTAAACAGATAAAGCCATGCTGATTGGTTACAAAATTTTAAACATGTGCTGATTGACAAACAGCATAGATAACAAAAATTAGTATGAATGTAAATACATTCAAAAAAATTTTTCATTTTTAAGGACTTGAATACATTCATCAATATTATGATTAGCTGTTTCCATATATATATATTTTTTAAGATATATACATAAATCTGTATTCCGAATATTAAAGCACCAATTGTACATAATCCAATATTGAACAAAAATATATAAATATGCATATATGCAAAGTGCGTTACAAATCAGAGTACATACTATAGTATTGAGATTAACTATGTCAATATATATAATTAATGAACATATGTATGTATTCTGGATATTAAAACTCCATTTGTTCAACAAACATGTATCATATGTTCAGATTTTTAATTATAAACAATCATTTAACCCAGGATTAAATAGTGCACCTAATTTCGTTATCCATTTCTTTTCTTTAAGGTTGAGTTTATTATGCCAACCACTCTTAGTGGTTCTGTCACCAATAATTTTGTCAATAATGGTAAAATGAAATTTTGCAGTACTATGCGTGAGAGTGTGTTTGTATAATGCATTGGTTATCTTATGGCATCTAATATCACTGACATGCTCAGAGATACGTAGTTTAACTGGTCTTGACGTCTGCCCAACATAAAATGAGTGGCAGGTACAACATGCCAAATAAACGGCCCAATCTGTGTTACAGTTAGCAAAAAATCTAATGTCAAAAACTGTATTGGTATTCCTACTGGTGAACTCCTTAGTTTTCAACATATGCTTACAATTGACACAGTGGCCACATGGAAAGGAACCAATAAGCTTATCACCCAAGATGGTAGTTTGATATACCTGTGGTAAAGTGGACTCATAGTGATGTTTGTAGTGATTAAAGTGACCAGCCAAATTCTTGCCCTACGAAAAGAAAAAGGCATTTGTTCGGGATAATGTTTTGATTCTGACATCAGCCTCCAGTATGTTCCAGTTATCCCTAATAATCTTAATAAAGTTATTGGTATTTCTACCAAATGTCGTAGTGAGTCTAAGTTTATTGGACTTTATATGTTTCTTTTTATATGTTAATAGATTAGGTCTATGTAGACCCGATGCATAGTTCTGAGCCATGGTCACATATCCTGAACTGTAGCCCCGCCAATGAATCTGTTATGCAAATCCTGAGCATGATTGACAAAAGTGTTATTCTCAGAGCAATTACGCCTAATCCTAATAAATTGTGATTTAGGGATGTTCTTTGCAATATGTTTTGGATGAAAGCTGGATGCGTGGAGAATCGTATTGTATTGGGGGAATTTCCTATGGGTTTCAGTTGTTAAGGTGTTATCATTGTTTCTAGTTACCAAAACATCCAAAATGTAATGGATTCTCGGTCATAGGTAATAGTAAATTGTATTCCCCATATATTATCATTCAGGTATTCCATAAATTCCTGAAGATATGGAATATCCGATCTCCACACCATCCAGCAATCATCCAAATATCTAGCATCAGATATCAATTTCTGGCAAGAACAAATTATGAGTGTCGCCATAAATCATAATTTGTTCAATATAGGCCATAAACAGATCAGCATAAATGGGGCAAAAGATGCCCCATAGCTGTACCTCTGATCTGTAGGTAACATTCCTGGTTGTAGAAACAAACATTTTTAGTCAAAACATGCTCAGTCAAATTCAACAGGAGAGTATTAAACCCAGGTTGATATAATTTAGATTCATTGAGCCAAAATTCAATAGCATCAAGTCCACCCCAATGTGGAATGTTGGTATAGAGTGAACTTCGCCCAAGGTACAGAGTAACCAATCTGAATTCAACTGCATATCATTTACAATACTCAAAAATTGAGTAGTATCCTGTATTCGTGATCTTACATATAGTAACAACGGCTTTAAATGCATAGTTAGAAATTCAGAAAGAGGTTCAGTAATCGACCCCATACCTGATACAATGGGCCTTCCAGGTGGATGTGAAAAATCCTTATGTATTTTTGGTAGAAAGTAAATATGTTGTCTAGTAGGATCAGTAATAGTTAAATGATAAAGTGTTTTTTTATCAATAATACCATTATCAACAGCAGAGTTCAAAAAGTCATCAATATCCTTTTTGAAAACCAAGGTGGGGTCCAGTGGCATTTTTGTATAATATTTAGCATCATTAAGTTGTTTATGTGCTTCAATGTCATAGTCACACCAATCTAACACTACCACTGCCCCTCCTTTGTCTGCGTTGATAATTACCAAATCTTTATTACTTACAAGTTCCTCTAGACAAGATTTTTCACAATCAGTGATGTTATTAGACATAGGTCTCTCATGGTTATGCTTAAAATGTAACTCACTAAGTACACCGCAAAAAGAGATTAACAGCTGGATGCATAGGAGGAGTAAATTTTGAGGTATGATATTTGAAACCTTCCATTTGTGAATATTCAGTGTCACCTTGTTCCTGAAAAAACAATTTTAAATTAATAAGTCTACAAAATGTAAATAAGTCATTAGTAAATGAGTCTTCTGGAACAAAAAAGCCAGGGATAAAGGATAGACCTTTATTTAGTAAAGATATCTGTTCATCTGTTAGTATGGTACTAGAAATGTTGCATACATTGTTTATTTTTTGGTCAGTATCTCCAACAAATTTTGCAGACTGGTGACTTTTCTGTGCTTCCTACCCCCTCCTCCTCCTCCCTGTGTTCCCTAAAGGGGATACATAGTTTTTACGTTTGGGGTGGGGGAATCCATAATAGACTGTGTGTCAGTATCTGTACCAGACGAGGTTTCAAAATCAGTGGACTCAATATTATTACTGTGCCCTTTTAGTATGGAGCGTGGACGTTTCCTTTTAGATTTAGAAACTTGCTTATTAACATTATGTCCTTCTTGGAATCGGACATGCCTAACGTTCTTGAACGGTTGTCCCTTATCATAATCTGAAAGGTCACGAGAAAACTTTTTAAGTTTTCTTTCTTTCAAAATGGTATCAAAACCTAACAGTTCAGTACTCAATTTTGTTAATAAAGCAGGAAAAAAAGTTTCATTTTGGTAATGATTACATTCCTCAATAGAATTCAAAACTAAAGTAGTTTCACTCTCAATGATTCTAGTGTAATGATCAGATAAAGCTTTAACAAACTTCATCGAGCATTCTTGTTGTATAGAGTTCCATTCTGAAAGTAAATTATCATCAGGACTAGCCACCAAGGGCTGTATTTTCACTCTGAGACCCCTAGGGCAAATGCCCTTGACCAAATAGGCTTTTAATAATTTGTGATGCCAAACACTAGATCTCAATGCCTTCATATTTTGTTTAGTGAGGCAAATTGTTGTTCACATTTTGTTCAGGTTTTAAAGAAATCATATTTCCTGAGGCAGTGGTATCATTCCCAATGCCAAATGCTGCAATATCATCTTTATCTGATGATAGATCCAAAAGAAGCTTTTGGAGATCCATAGTGTTACCCAAATTATTCTTCAATGGAACCACGGCCTGTATATAAAGATCAAGTGATCAAACAATAATCAGACAATAATGGCAATGCACAATAGAACTAAAACTTAGTTCGTTATAGCCACGTCTGATACAGGTCAATAGTGGTACTTGTATAATAATATATGAAGATAATCAAAGGTCTAATGCTTGGCATACAAATAACATTTATTTATTAAGATTAAAAAAGGATAGTCCCAGTAATGAAAAAATATAGCTCAAGAAGCAAAAATATACATTGAATCAATGGAGTGAAAAATATGTTGGAATATTGTTGTATACCAAAATACTCTGGTATTATTCAAATTATGTAAAACAGGTCATGGACAGATACTGACTTGGTCTGCCAAA
>NC_056746.1:368880724-368948224 GCF_019279795.1 Protopterus annectens | reverse complement strand
TTTTTTTATTTATAGCAGGTTAGTTTCATGTACACTCCTTGATTATAGTTCTACTTAAAGGACAATTGTAATTTTAACAGAAAAAGTATGGTTTCCATCATATAATGAGATTTTGTGAAATGCCAATGCCCTCAAACTTTTATTACTTATTTTCTAATTTGTTATACTGCAAAATGACCACATGATGTACTTTACCACACTGATGTGATTTTAGTTTGCAGTCAGTGATTTTGCCTTCCTGGTATTTATGGAGATTCAGTATGTAGTGTGATGACAAGCACCTTTACAATGATCCTGTTTATTCAATGGCTTATAATGAAAATGCTGTAATTTTCTACTTTTTGGCTGCCACTAACAGCATTGTCAGTTTCTCTTTTAAGAGGCTTTGCTTCCTTTTTATGGCTGTGGCCATGTCCTATACAGAATTTTTAAGAAAATCTGAACATTACATTTGTCAGAGTAGCTGTGTTAATTGCGATTTCCAAACTCAGAACTGTTGTTCCATGCCACAGGTTTAGCTGAGTTTGAAACTGATCAAGCTATGGGATCATTCAGTAATTCCCTTTTAGTAACAGACCATTTTATCAGAACAGGACAAGAAAAATCTAAATTAATGGTCCTAAGTGAAGATGGCAAGCCCCCCACCCCATGTCACCTCTCTCCAGCCACATTACTTAAAGGACAACAATGGGATTCTGTTATTAAATGATCAACTTCTCTGTCCTTTTTCTCCCTATTGTCTGTCCCTGCTATTAATATAGCAATAACCCACGCCTGGGTGTGGGTAATGCTAAATTTACCCACGGTTGGCGTGGTTTGGTCCCGAGGCCCGAGGACCAAACAAAGCCAACCGTGGTAAATTTAGAATTACCCACACCCAGAAGTGGGTTGTTGCTATTATACCATGACATTATTTAAGAAAAGAAACTATTACTTTTCTTAAATAATGGCATAGTATAATGCCTGTTTACTGCCCTTCCGCAGATGTCTGGCATCGCGGCAGTTCTGATGTACCGCGCCTGCGCAGTACATCAGAGCTGTGGCAAAGCAATGGAGAAAGCAAGATCTCCGTTGCTTTTTATGTCTCGCTATGTTAAATGAGTTTAACATAGCGAGACAGTTTTAAAATAAGCAACGGACATCTCCGTTGCTTATTTTAAAACTGTCTCGCTATGTTAAACTCATTTAACATAGCGAGACACTAAAAAAAAGCAACGGAGATCTTGCTTTCTCCGTTGCTTTAAACATTCGCTATGTTAAATGGGTTTAACATGGCGAGACAGCTTTAAAATAAGCAACGGAGATCTCCGTTGCTTATTTTAAAGCTGTCTTGCTATGTTAAACCCATTTAACATAGCGAGACAGTGTTTTAAAAAAAACGAGTTATACTAATGGAAAAAAGTCCGGGCGACCGGACCTTTTTCCATTAGTATAACTCGATTTACAACGGGCACGCTGGCCAATCAGCGTGCACGTTTTGGGGGGGTCATGGTATAATAAACAACAGTACAGCATTTAAAATATGTTAAATTCATTGTTTCTCTCCACTAGAACAGTACCGTAATGAACTGTGGTGATTTCACTTTCAAAAATAACGTTTATCCCACCCTGGAAAATCTTGCTGCAGTCTCCAACTCATTGATGTTATCAAGGCCAAGGTAGTTTTCTGGCCAACTCCCTCCCCAAATTGACATCACCATGACCATCCTAAAAACCCACCCACGCTGTGATGTCACATCTTCCTGGTCCTTCCCCTACCTATACGGAAAGTAAAGACTAGAAGAAGGAAAGAGTACATGAGTCAAGTCTCCTGCTGTGAGCTGTCAGTCACAGCAGGTAACAACTCAAATCACCCTTAGCACTCTTTGACAACTAGGAATGTTAGGTGTGAAGGGAGATAGGAGATAAGTCAAAGTAGTACAATTCAGGCTTCACAAAAGACTGCAGCTTAGCCAGTCTAAAGAAAAGCAGCAGTAAAACACTTTGAAAGCCTGTTCTGTGACATTTGCACTGTTTGTGCTTTATGTAGTCATTGAACGGCATGAAATGTTACTTAAAACTGACTGACTGAAAGACAGCAGTGTATGCATGTTAAATCAAGGCAGTTGTAGGAGCTTTAAGAAGAAAGAGGCGTGCGTGATGTACTTTTTTTATAGACAAACTCTGCATTGTGGGATACCTAGAGGCAGACTAAACAATCAGAATTACTTCTAGATGCCAGACCCCATGTGGTCATACTCAGAAATTACATATTCAAATATTTAAAAACCTGTAAATAGTCCCAGAGTGGTGTTAAAATGTAAGAAACATCAAACCATGATGAAATAAACATGTTTTTGAGTCTTTTGGTGTGGTTCTCCTTTAATTTAACTATTTCTGATGTCTCATGACCTTTAAGGAAGTTTGTATATTTCAACAAAATGTTCCACCAATGAAAAGAGAATGTTGGAACTGGCATATAATTATTTGGTCATCTTTTAGTTATAGCCAGTACTCAAAATGAGCTGGGTACTGTGTCATTCCTTAACATGTGCTTATTAACACTGTTACTAAAATTAATGCCTTAGATGAGGCTATCCATTGTCTTGCTCATTCGACTGTCTGAAATAAAAGACTGCCGTTATAATGCAGTGGGTGGTGTGACATGCTGAAAGAAAGCACATGAGACTTTATGGGAAGAGGTGTGCAGAGAGACTGTAAAATCATCAGCAAGCAGTAAATCAAGAGAGTAACAGGTCAATATTGCCATTTGTGTGTGGCATTCTTGTGAAAAAAAAGCTGCATGTTTATTTAGTCTGTATACACATTTGAATGTTTGTATGTTTTGTTATCTGGTTTATCCAACTGAATTGCCTATATTGAGTGGAGTTCCTTAAGAAAAAGTCTAGGAACTGTTAACACAATGCCATACAAAGCAAAATAAGTGAGTTATATTTCAATAAAAAAGGGAATAGTGTACAGATAAATTTGTTTCAGAGACAAATAAAATATTGGATCCCTATAAGTTGATCAAGTTTTTAGAAACTCGAAAATTCATGTGGTCGAGACCATATGATTGTGTTTTTAAAAACTCAAAGCTTTTGAATGAAGATCGTGGTACACTGAGGAATGGAAAATTTACACCTTTCTTCACTGTAGTGCGATCTTGGAGTTGGTATATATAATTGGGGGGGGGGGGGGTGCAGTGAAAAAAAGTAGATTTTTTTTTGAAGTTCAAGTTTCCTGAAACTCAAACATATGGTCTCATTCGTATGAATTTCGAGTTTCTGAAAACTTGATCATCTGACATAGACCCAAAATGTTATATGTATTTCATTAACAACTAGGACCTATGTAAAATGCGTTACAGTAAAAGATTAGTGAGTAGGCAAGGTAATGCACTACTTTAGTAATAACATGGCTGGGTGTAGGTAATGCTCAGTTTACCCACGATTGGCATGGTTTGATCAGGAGGTTGAAGTCCAAGTGACCAAAAAAAAGTCAGCATTATCTACACACATCTGTGGGTTATTGTCATTACATAGTTGTATTAATTTTGTATAATACTGCATAGTAATTGCATGCTTTTTTGTGGTTGTGTGAGTTTTTCCACTGTGCTGAAGAAAAAATAATTTTCTGCACTTGTATGTCTTCACACACACAATGTTATACAAAGCAGTCAACTCTAACATATCAAATCTAAAAAAACTCATATGTATTTAAGAATCACTTCTGAGATTCATTTTTCATTCCTTAATGGTGTACAGTTGTTGTGCAATATTCTACCAGTTTATGCTATGTCTGTGAAGTTATGTTAAATTCTCAGTTTATTTTTGATTAGAATGTTTTAATAAAAAAGTTGTTCAGTTATGTTTAGATTAAACAGTGGTCAGATTAAGTGTATTTATGTGTGTGTTTAAGGGGATAGGAGAGAGGGAGTTACAGAGTGAGAGAGAGAATGATTTGCCTCTTAAGCTTATAATGGATTGTCATGAAATATACTTTGGGAGACTATTACTATGGCCATATTTAGGTTGGATTACTGATTCATTGGACTGATGTCTTTCTTTCTATTGCATTACTTCTTGTAGCACTTTTTAATTAATGTTTTCTGTGGTAACATTTCCTAGCAGTGTAATCATAATGTGGTACAGGTACTGACCTGATCCTGTTTAACTAGCATTCTGAGGATTAGGTAACAATGATTGCTTAGCACTGTGCTTGGAAGCTAAGTCAATAGTATGTGAAAAGTAGTCGCTATATACCTTTGTGAAATTTTTGTTTCAGTGACTTTTAGAATTGAAATTAGTGCAGCACTCAGATAGGACTGGAAGCTTTCAAAGTAACATCTATTATATTTCTGCTCATCGGCTTGGAGTGTAGCATACCTTGGTGGAAATTTCAACACCGCTAGTAGACCACTGAGGAATGAGGAGAGCGAAAGTGGTAACTGGAGTTCCTATGAGTAGTGCTCCATTTGCAGTGGATGCACTGTTTTTGTCCAATCAGTGAGAACGTTTTTAAATACTAATGAGGCTTTGACATTTGATATGGCATAGGAAAAATGGTAAGTCAAATTTGCCACCTGTCCCCACTTTACACGTGAGAGTTCCTGTTTGAGCAGTTGTGTTCTGTGAAGCAACACACAAAATACCAAATGTCTTGAGAACTTAGGACAAAAAATATTCCCAAGTTTCATTTTAATAATTGCATAAGACTAGTATTTTGTATCTGAAGCACCTAAATATTATACACCTTAAATTCTACAAGAACGACCTTTTGGTTTGTCAAGAAAGTGAAGTGTAGTCTTTCTTGTAGGTATAATTTGTGTTGCAAAATCTCACGAGTCTATTAAAAAATGTCCCACTTTGAATATTTCAAAATGTGGCTACTGTGTTAAGTAGAATGCATTAGAAAACAAGTATGAAAAGGTATGTTATGTAGACAAGAGGGAAACTATCCCTGGCACTTAGAAGAATAGCAGCAGTTTAAAGGAGTAAAAGAGGAATTGGAAATAATCAGGTAATAGGCTAGGTAGGAAGAATATTAATGGAATTGTCCTTTAGGCACAGCTGAGTATTAAGCTTGAAACAGTTATTTTGTGCATGCTCACAACTTTGTCTAAAGGCTACACTGCCCAGATAAGTTGTGAAGCATGTCACCTCTGACTGATGACATGCACTTTGTACCCAAGTTTATAAGTTTTATATTGTCCTCTAATTAGAAGCAGTGACCTAGATACCTGCCCTGTTTTATCCTGGTTGTATATGCCTGAGATATATGTGTCCTCTCTCTTACTGAAAATTTCTACATGCTGCAGATAAATACCAAAAAGCTCTCAATTTTTTTCTGGCATGTACAGACTTGTGCAGTGGTGCTTGTGTTAAGTACTGTGTTCTCTAGCCGATGTACCTAGTTGGGTAGGGGTTCTAATGTCACTGCAGTCAACTGGTGTGTGTGTGTGTGTGTGTGTGTGTGTGTGTGTGTGTGTGTGTGTGTGTGTGTGTGTGTGTGTATAAATGTCTGTCTTTCTATCAGAAGAGCATAAATCTGTATCCTGAAATCATCAATACAGTCCCATGGAGTACCATATTTAGACTTGCGCAGTGGTGCTTGTGTTAATTACTGAGTTCTCTAGCTGGTGTATCTAGTTAGGTAGGTGTTCTAATCTCACTACAGTCAACTTTATGTGTGTGTGTGTGTGTGTGTGTGTGTGTGTGTGTGTGTGTGTGTGTGTGTGTGTGTGTGTGTCTAGTCAGAGAGCATAACTATATCTCCTGCTGCCACACAAGGTGTAGGGTTTGAGTCTCACATGAGGTAATTGGCTAGGCTTAAAATGGTCCTGAAGAGCAGTTAAAGTAGTACTAATCTGTGAACAAATGAAATAATTATTGAATCATATATTTTAGCTTGTGGCACTCTTGAATGTTGTATTAAAAGGAAGGGAAACACTTTATGGTGGAAACAAAAATTATGTTTTTATGGAGGCTGTCCTTTAGTTTAGCTACACTCATGAATTTTCTTAACAGCCTTGTCTGGCAAGAGAAATGCATACACAGTAAATGTACAATGAAAGTGGAACTGTACCCAGTATGTTTAGAAACAAAAAGCTAGTAGACTTAAGGCATTTTAATTCAGAGTCATAAACCAAGATCAGAAGTTTCAGTCATCAAATGATAATTTAGATGAGGAATGCTGAATGAAGTTGCAGATAAATTTGGTCATGTCCTTGGTCATGTGCTGGACAGAAAACAGTTTGTTGAATTATGCTATTAGTTCCAGTATTTAAAAATTTAAACACCACTGGCAGAATGTAATAAGTCTGATATGTACGTGCCAGCAAGTGAAGAGCCATTTTGTGGAATAGAAGTGCAATGTAGCAATCAGCAAATTAAATGAGTGCAGTGTAGTATTCTACAAAGTAAATAAGTGCAATGTAGTATCTGGCAAATTGTGTCGTAATATTTGGCAAACTAAACAAGTGTAATGTACTATTCAGCAAATTAAATGAGTGCAATGTAGTATTTGGCAATTGTCTTGTGTAATATTTGGCAAATTAAACAAGTGCAATGTAGCACTGAGCAAATTAAATGAGTGCAGTGCAGTATTCAGCAAATTTAACAAGTGCAATGTAGTATTTGGTAAATTAAATTAGTGCAATGTAGTATTCGGCAAATTAAATGAGTGTGATGTAGTATTCAGCAAATTGAATGAGTGCAGTGTAATATTCAGTAAATTAATGTTGCTTAAAAAGTTTTAATTTGCATTACATGATGCTGCTTACTTTGCGCTGTTACAGACTGGGGGGTTACATATTTTCATTTGCTGATCAGGTAGGTGAAGTGGTCAGTGGTCAGTTTTCAGACCCAACCCAGGCCAACTAGGCAAAGACAACAATATAAATATAGTGGGAAAGATTGACACCAATAAATAATTAATATGCAGTAACTAGTGAGCATCCTCTGTCAATCAGAGTAAACAAATTTAAAGTACTTTAACAAATTAAAACAATTAAAAAACTCACTAAGAGGCATAACTCTCAACTGTCTAGATTTTTGCAGAATTTCCAGATTTTTTACTTAAATTTTTGGTCTGTTTTTCATAAAATTATAGTTTTCTGGAAAATCACTGGCAAATTATTGTGGACTGAAGTCAGAAAATAATGGCAGACATTTGATTTTTAGACTTCACATCCTTCAGAAAATTCACGCTAATACAAAACCTGTTATTCTATCAATTTTCAAAGTTTGTAAGAGCAATACTGTTAGCCAACAGGGTGCTGGCGGAAATTGGGCTATTGTTGGCCAAAGGAGGAGAAGAGGCAGAAGGCATGGCTGAAGGCAGGAAGAGAGGAGAAAGGCTAGGACTGTGGTAGTGAGGGTCGGAACTTGGAATGTTGGAAGTATGACTGGTATAGGGAGAGAGCTAGCTGATATGATGGACAGAAGGAAAGGTTGGTATATTGTGTGTGCAAGAGACCAGATGGAAGGGGAGTAAGGCTAGGTGTATCGGAGATGGGTTCAAATTGTTTTATCATGGTGTGGATGGGAGGAGAAATGGCATAGTAGTTATTCTGAAGGAACAGTATGCAAAGAGTGTTTTGGAGGTGAAAAGGGTGTCGGATAGAGTGATATTTATGAAGCTGGAAATTGATGGTGTAATGATTAATGTTGTTAGTGCATATGCTTCACAAGTTGGGTGTGCAATGGATGAGAAAGAAAAATTTTGGAGTGAATTGGATGAAGTGGTGATGACTGTACCCAAGGGTGAGAGAGTGGTGATTGGAGCAGATTTAAATGGGCATGTTGGTGAAGGGAACAGTGGGGATGAGGAAGTGATGGGTAGGTATGGTGTTAAACAAAGGAATGCAGAAGGTCAGATGGTAGTGGATTTTGCGAAAAGGATGGATATGGCTGTGGTGAATACGTATTTTAACAAGAGGGAGGAGCATAGGGTGACATACAAGATGTGGAGGAAGATGCACACAGGTGGATTATATCTTATGTAGGAGGGGCAGTTTGAAGGAGATTGGAGACTGTAAAGTGGTGGCCGGAGAAAGTGTATGGTGGTTTGTAGGATGGCGTTGGTGATCAAGAAGAGGAGGAGGAGTGTGGGGGCAGCACCAAGGATCAAATGGTGGAAATTGAAAAAGGGTAATTGTGAGGTGGAGTTCAGGGATGAGTTAAGACAGGCACTGGGTGGCAGTGAAGAGTTACCAAATAGCTGGGTAACTACAGCAGAGCTAGTAAGGGAGACTGCTAGAAAGGTGCTTGGTATCACATCGGGACAGAGGAAGGACGACAAGGAGACATGGTGGTGGAATGAGGAAGTAAAGAAGAGTATACAGGCAAAGAGGTTGGCAAAGAAGAAGTGGAATTGTCAGAGAGATGACGAAAGTAGACAGGAGTATAAGGAGATGAGGTGCATGGCAAAGAGAGAGGTGGCGAAGGCTAAGGATAAAGCATACGAAGAGTTGTATGAAAGGTTGGACACTAAGGAGGGAGAAAAGGACCTGTAGCGATTGGCTAGACAGAGGGACCGAGCTAGGAAAGATGTGCAACAGGTAAAGGTGATAAAGGATAATGAGGGAAACATACTTACAAGTGAGGAGAGTGTGTTGAGGAGATGGAAAGAGTACTTTGAGGGGTTGATGAATGAAGAGAATGAGAGGGAGAGAAGGTTGGATGATGCAGGGATAGTGAATCACGAACTACAATGGATTAGCAAGGAGGAAGTAAGGATAGCTATGAAGAGAATGAAGAATGGAAAGGCTGTTGGCCCAGATGACATACCTGTGGAAGCATGGAGGTGTTTAGGTGAAATGGCAGTGGAGTTTTTAACCAGATTGTTTAATGAAATCTTGGAAAGTGAGAGGATGCCTAAGGAATGGAGAAAAAGTGTTTTGGTACCGATTTTTAAGAATAAGGGTGATGTGCAGAGCTGTAGTAACTACAGAGGGATTAAATTGATCAGTCACAGCATGAAGTTATGGGAAAGAGTAGTGGAAGCTAGGTTAAGAAGGGATGTGATGATTAGTGAACAGCAGTATGGTTTCCTGCCGGGAAAGAGCATTACAGATGCGATGTTTGCTCTAAGAGTGTTGATGGAGAAGTACAGAGAATGTCAGAAGGAGTTGCATTGTGTTTTTGTAGATTTGGAGAAAGCATATGACAGAGTGCCTAGAGAGGAGTTGTGGTATTGTATGAGGAAGTCAGGAGTGTCAGAGAAGTATGTAAGAGTGGTACAGGATATGTACGAGGGTAGTGTGACAGCGGTGAGGTCTGCGGTGGGAGTGACGGATGCGTTTAAGGTGGAGGTGGGGTTACATCAAGGATCAGCTCTGAGCCCTTTCTTATTTGCAATGGTGATGGACAGGTTGACAGACGAGATCAGACAAGAGTCCCCATGGACTATGATGTTTGCAGATGACATTGTGATCTGTAGTGAGAGTAGGGAACAGGTGGAGGAGTCCCTGGAGAGATGGAGATATGCTCTAGAGAGAAGAGGAATGAAGGTCAGCAGGACTAAGACAGAATATATGTGTGTGAATGAGAGGGAGGATAGAGGAATGGTGAGGATGCAAGGAGTAGAGGTGGCAGAGGTGGATGAGTTTAAATACTTGGGGTCAGTAGTTCAGCAGAGTAACGGTGAGTGTGGAAGAGAGGTGAAGAAGAGAGTACAGGCAAGATGGAGTGGGTGGAGAAGAGTGTCAGGAGTGATTTGTGACAGAGTACCTGTAAGAGTGAAAGGGAAGGTCTCAAGAGGGTAGTGAGACCAGCTATGTTATATGGGTTGGAGACAGTGGCATTGACAAAAAGGCAGGAGTTTGAGCTGGATGTGGCAGAGTTAAAGATGTTAAGATTTGCACTGAGTGTGACGAGGATGGACAGGATTAGGAATAAGTATATTAGAGGGTTAGCCCAGGTTGGAAGGTTTGGAGACAAAGCCAGAGAGGCAAGATTACGTTGGTTTGGACATGTGCTGAGAAGGGATGCGGAGTATATTGGGAAAAAGATGCTAAGGATGAAGCTACCAGGTAACAGGAAAAGAGGAAGGCCTAAGATAAGGTATATGGATGTGGTGAGAGAGGACATGCAGGTGGTTGGTGTGACAGAACAAGATACAGAGGACAGGAAGAAATGGAAACAGGTGATCCGCTGTGGCGACCCCTAACGGGAACAGCCGAAAGAAGATGATGTAAGAGCAATATTTAAAAGTGTCCCTATTTTTGGGTCTTTGTCCCCCCTCCCATTATTTGTGGCTTTGTCCAGATTTCTTGGTCTAAGAGGTTGAGAGGTATGCTAAGAGGACAAAGCAGCAATATAGTATAGATGCCATCAGTAATGACTGATCAATGGATGAGGTCAAACAACTATATTAGTATATAATTTGTATGAATAACATCATGACATTGCATTCTCATGGAGAGAGAGGGCTAGAAAATGCCCTACCATTAGCTAAGGCCCTACAGCTAGCTGCCTGGTCCTATTCTAAGGGAAAAATCTTCCAAACATAGTACAATTCTGCAGTAAATTCAAACTAATGTGCTCAAAGTGATCTTTAAACTTTTATTAAGGTACAAACAGTACGCACTGCAAGCTTTTCAGTTTGTCTTGATTCTTCCTGAAACGTAAGCTGTATGGAGCAAACAGTTTCTCTGCATTATTTGCACCTTAGTAATAGATGGAAAGCCACCTTGGAGGACCAGCATCATTTTTTTCTTGTGCCCTCTTCTGATTCTTCACCAGTTCCAGCTGCTACCCTAACACCTGTAGAATCAGGTTCTTTCACTGATACACCAGTTGCGCCATACCAGTGATCCTAGGCATGGCCATTCACTGGTGCATTTTTTGCCTTCCAGGAAAGCATGTATTTAGTGGCTGTACATCTAAGAGAACTGAGGAGCAAGATTTAGTGGGGATATGAGCTGGGAGCATCAGGACTTCTCATTGTTCTGATTATCAGTGTAAATAGCTAACAAGTATAATGTGCAGTGACATTGAGCATGTTGTTGGGAGCTCCTGACACTTAACACTCTTATGTATATGTGTTGCTCCTTTCACATGACATCACTGCTTCTTACAGGACCCAGGTGTATACCAGGGGTGACACAAACAGCTATAGGGCAACATTTAACTCTGGGATAAGAGAGTAGAACTGTGACTGCTTTATCCTACTCTTCCCAGTTGACTCTCCTTGGGCGTTAGGGTCATTCTTGCACCTCAGGGCACTAAGATCATAGACTGATTTGTACTATTGGCCCATGCAGTAGTTTTGGTTGTGTTTAGTTTAATTTGTGAACTGGTATCCCTGCAACGGTGCAACCATCCATTTTCTGTTCCATTTTGGCACCCATAAGTAACCATCAGCTAATGCCAGTTCCTTTTCTCATTTACTGGGTCAACTGGACCAACTTTAGTCTCTTTAGAGCTAGACCTCACCAATGTACAGTGGGAGTACAGAGGGGATGGAATACTCTGGAGCCTACCTCTCAACCTGCAGACACCGAAAATAAGGACAAAGGCCCAGAAAAAGTAAGAACATTTAGCTAAAAATCTGGTCATTTAATTAGCATAAAGTTTGAATACCAAATAGCATATAACTCTTCCTGCTTCCAGTAGGAATGTGGGTTACTACTCAGAAACATGTTTAAAAAATAGAGTGACAAAATGATGGAAAAATATATAAGCACATTAAGAAACAGATAGTGTAAAATCTGTTGATATTAATGAACTGTATCACAAAATTCTACCACACAAGGTCATATATTTTTGCCTCAAAAAAGGAAGTTGTAAGATGTGTGTCCTTTTTCTTTAAATTATTGTTGCCACTGGTATGTTGGTCATGTAGTGTGGTTTTCTGTGTACTAGACAGCTTCAAAAATCATGTGATTAGGGGGATTCAGAAATTCTGTGAGGGGTTAAATGAAGCCTGAAAATAGGGTTATACTTCCAAAAATAGGCCTAAAAATGTGAATGTTCACTCCAAAGTAGGAACATTTGAGAGGTCTGCTCTGGAGGGCCATCACACTGTTGTTGGGGATAGTTCTTTTGTATTAGTTCTTTGCTCCTGTGTGTACCCAGTAACATTCCAAGGGTGAGCTGTGCAATAGGTATCAGCTCTGAACCACGCCTCACTTACCTCACTTATGCAAGGGGATGATGTTAGCAGAACATCCCACCTGCCCTCAAGCAGCACATTGCATTTGTTTATGCAGGCTCCATGAAGGAAATCAGACAATAATTGTGTACTGTTAGTATGCCCACATCCCTTCTCTCCCACGTGATGGGCACACCCATTCTCCCTGTCTGAGCTCAAGTCATTAGGGTCATAGTTAGGGCTTTATACCCCTGCACCACTGGCACAGGTAGCAGTCAACCATGTCTGCAGTTTATAAGATGCTGCAGTACGTCTGTTCTAATATTGTTTGTGGCTCTCGTAAGAAGGCTGTTTTACTGATGTTTGCCATTGTCTTTACTTGTATGTACCCTAATGTTTATTAAAGCGTAGACTTGCTCTGTACTGTCTATTCGCCTATTTTTTCATGTGGCATAAATATGTACGTCCTGTCTCATTTGGCTGTCCTCAGTGGCCTGTTACATTTGTAAGGCTTTGCCTTGATGTTGAAGTATTATGTGCAGTTCAATGCATTCTTTTGCTGCACTATAGTCTTGCTAATATATTACTTAGCAATTACACTGAATTTTGGGACCATGAATCTATCAACTACATCTGAGTAGTTTCATTCTGTCTGTCACACATTCTTGTTCTAGAAGGTTCCTCTTGTGCAGTGGATGTAATGAAATCTGGTAAATGTGTAGCTCAGTTACACAAATTGTTCAAATTATTTGACTTCCTTATACAGCTGTCTGCAGTAGTGTAGGACATTATGGCTTGCTGCTTTCTATTTGTATTTATTTTTTTAATGCTATTAGTTCTGTATGACATGGGAAAACATTTGCACCAAATTAACACCAGGGTTAATTTTTATAAATAAAAACACAGAATCGTTTATGGAGGACATAGTGGTGGTGGGTGGTGAAAGCACAACTATACAAAAATACAAAATTGTATGCTTTATTCAGAGGTTTAGTACTACAGAAAGGCACAAGAAATAGTATATTGCTTACTTGATAATAGTGCTCCTTTGGAGAGGTAAAGACAGGTATCCACACCAACACCAACACCAACCTTTTGAATGCACTATAGGAGAGTACTGTCACATGCTACTGCTGTCAGTCAAATGGCCGTGTATACCCATACAACACCCATGTTCCAGGGTTATTATGTTTTCAAACTTTAAAAGAATATTTTTGTCCTCTTCTTAACTGACATTGTCAACCCATTCATTACTCGTGTGGGGTGAGAACCAACACATTTGTTCCCTGACCAAGGAAAGAGCCCTATGTTCCATTTGTTCCCATCCAGGACAAGAGCTACCCAGTCCATTCTTTCCTCTGCAGAGCAATAATTGGAATCAGCAAGCCTTCATTCATGTGACATTTTGTCCCTTGCCACTTGACTGCCTCCCCATGGTGGCCAGAGACTACCATTTAAGCCATAGCCCAGGAGGGTCTACGCATGCCTCTACACCTAAAATTGAACATCCTCCGTCCTGTGTGCAGCACAGGTTACACTGACTCAGTAGCTGCTACCAGTAATTCCTTAGCAGTTCTACTGGTGTCAAGTGGTGCAGTGGGTCAAATGACTCCCCCATGGGTGGACCTACATTGGCTGCTCACTCTAAACTTCTGTGACTCTGCTTTTCAAGTGCCTGAGATGCTAGTTCAACACAGATGAACTGAGTCACAGGCACGGTGTCATCCCTCCCTGCCACACAGCCAAGGCATGAACAAATATCTTGCTCTTCAGGTGAGTAGTAGGCAGTCATGTTGATGGACATATGCTGCACACACTTACACTTCTGCGTTGTATAAACAGCACAATATACAGCTACTCTCCAAAACTGCTAAGCCCTCGGTTTCCCTAGAATACCGTATTCTGTATGGGTCCTCTCCTTTTTGGTATTGCTCTTTTGTCTGACTCTTCTTGGCGGTACTTAGTACGGATGGCATACCTGCAACTATATATTTACCTCTTAGATTTCTGAGTCATGTTTTGGAAATGTTCTTGATATTAAGGAATGTAACTTGCAGTGGGTGTTTAGGCACCAAGATGCTGATTTCTAAGGGACTTTAGCTGTGTCCAGTGTTCACCTTTGGACCATATGAGTGACTGGTATGCTGAGGACAGTGGATAGATACTTTGGAGCCTTGAATACACGTGCTGCCTATATATATCATATGTAATATTCCCCTGTGAACTTTTCCATGCTGTACCAATCAGTTATTGCTCATTTTGTTGGGTTTTCATAGGCTGCCATGTGTCTAACATCACCTTTTTTGTTGTCTTTGCTCTTGAGCAGTATTACACAATGGGATGCCAGCTGTAGGTGTACTGTGGTGGTAATAATCAGCAATCCAATTATCAGCTGTTTTTTATTTTCTTTTTTTGGCCACCGCATACTCTAATATTTCTAAATGTTCTTTACATCTAAATCACAAGCTGATATCTCTCCATATTGCATCAGTTACTAAATTGTGAGAAGCATAGGTTCATAGATTAGTACTAGGCTAACTGGCCTTGCGACCATTTAACCCTAGCCAGTTATCTCTTGTGAGACTCAAACCCTGCACCTTGTGTTTGTAAGGCAAACACCTTAACCATTAGGCCATCCTCCCAAGTTTCCATGATAGTTTATTTATTATGTTGACTGTATTATGATATGCCCACTTTGTCTGCTTTACTCTGCAGTTCTCAGCATGTCATAAGTGGGAAACTTATTGTATGGTCAGATGTAGAGTAGAGATGCTAATGCTAAACATCAGATATTCACAAATTGTACCCATAGATGCTGCAGCTGATTTTCAGCAGTTCTGGGTGCACTTACTCTAAGGGCTATGTTTCTGTAAACAGCGACATTTTATTGTGCCATGGTCACTCACAGTGTTCATAGAGAACTTCTCACAGATGTTCATGCTATTATTTCCTCTTCAGTATTGAAGCATGACATAAAATTCAACAAGAGAAGGTCCCATTTGTGAAAAACTTAAAATATGAAGTTCCATGAGATTTCTGTCTTATGATGTAGTGTCACTTGCCATCAACAGTGCAGTTGATTAACAGAAGACATATAGGTTCATAGGTTCTTAGGTAGGTACGAGGCTATCGGCCCTGGGGCCTATACAAGCCCAGCCAAAAAGTTACCCTGGCTTTTGCCACCCAAGAAAACAATTTTCCTGTGTCACTGTCGAGCAGAGCCACAGAGGTGATCCCCGGGGTGAATTTCCTATTTCCCATCCAATCACCAAGATTTTTCTTGAAGAGTGCTAATGAGGAGCGCTGTTTGATATAGATAGGTAGTTTATTCCAGAGTATGGGAAGTCTGTGGGACAGGAATCTATCCCTCCGGCATGTTCTGTTTATTGTGGTGACAAGGTTTAGGTCCCTAGAGCATCTAGCTCAGAGGGATTGGGATTTCTTTAAGTGGAGCATGTCCAACAGCCCTGGGTTTGACATAGCTTTGGATGTTAGGCAGAGATCACCTCTGATTAGGCGATATGCGACAGAGTAAAGCTGGAGTTTTTTGAGACGGTCTGCGTAGGGCATCAGTTTGAGGCTGGTAATCCTCTTTGTGAGGTATTTATGCGGCCTTTCCAGTTGTTGTAGATGTCTTGTGAGGTACATACCAAAAGGGGCGTTGTATTCTGTAATGGGTCTAATGAGTGATGAGTAGAGGGGAACGATGACCTCTTTTTTTCTGGATGAGAAACCTTTTGTGATGAGGTGTGCCACATAGAAGGATTTCCTGACTACTGTGACAATGTGATTATCAAAGGAGAGACTACTGTCCACCTGTGTCCCAAAGTCTCTTATCACACTTTCGGTGTTAAGTATACTACCGCCTATGTTGTAGTTCATGGATACAGAGTTTTTACCAAAGGGGATGACAATGCAGTTTTTGGCGTTGAGCTTGAGGCCATGGCTTTGACACCAGGCATCTGTCTCAATGAGGCCCTTTTGTAGGATGACCACATCGTTAGGAGTTTTTATTATGGCTCCTAGTTTGCAGTCATCTGCAAACTTCATTAGCCAAAGACCTTCTGTGTCATATCAATAAAAATACATTTTACATCACAAATGTAACCAATTGCTTGAACAATAAGCTCAAAAAGAAAAAAAATGTGTATTAAAGCTAATTAATTTCTTATAATAGCTTCCTGATTATGCTTTGAAGTTTATAAACAAATTTTGTCTGAAACAAAGGGTCATAAATATAAAAAGTTACTATATGCAGAAAAATCTGAATTGTCTTCAGTATAGGGGAAGTGGATACTAAACAAAAATTGTTATATATTTTGGCCAGCTTTGGTGGCATAGATAGACAAAGTGCTGACTATGCCTTAGTCGACCCAAGGTCATTTAGCAGCCTTGAAGGAACTAGCAGGGGAGATGGGGGTGCACAACTCTGGGAGGGAGGGAGAGTAATCCTGGGGCTGTCCAGTGCCACAGCCAGTCAGAGAAAGGGAAGGAGCTGCAAGAGGTGGCCACAGCTCTCATTGCAAGTGAATGGGAGTGCAGTTAATGGCCTGTCCCCTCAGGCCATGGGAAGTGTTAGGCCTAATAAATGCACCCTCATTGCTGGGATTCTGATGAGAGCACAAAGCACTGCTGGGGCTGCCTGTATGATGGCCTTCTCTGGCCAGATCTCGTCCTTATGGGTGAATTTCCAGGATCGGGAAATGAATGAGCATGACTGATAGGTGTGTTTGATGGCCAGCGAGTGAAGGAAAAAGTACATCGAAAAAATATTTATTTTAATTATTTATTTTACATTGTTTACCGGGAAAGTTTGACTGGGCATGGATCCCGTTTTCTGCGAAAGCCAGGGGAAAAAAGCTCCACAAAGATTAGTACAGCAAATACAGTAAATACAAAATACATGTTAATAAAGTACAGTACAGAGTCAAAAAGTTAATAAAGTACAGTTTCAAGCTCAAGAAAGGCACAGAAAGTAAATATACTGTAAGGAGCACAGTGTGTTATTCATTTGGTTACATTCATCTGTGGCTAGTACAGGAAACACACATTGATTAAGAGTATAGAAAGGAGTTGTTGCAAGCTTTCATAGAAGGTTAAAGTATGATATGATCTAATGAAGTGAAGCTACCCAGGGTCAGACCAGTTACATAACCAAGAACTATGTAAATGGGACTGGAGGAGTTTTTTGAAATTATTTTTGTTTTCAGTGGTCCTAACATCTATGGGGATGGTATTCAATGCCTTTGCAACAGAAATGGAAAACAAGGAGTCCCCAGAGCTATTGCTGCTTTTGCCTATGTCAGCAGGGCTTTATTGGTGGATCTTAACAGGTGTTTGTTAGAGTAGATATTAAGTAAACCTTGAAGAGCAGGAACTCTATCAGGATAATATAGAATTTGGTGGGCTATTGTAAGCTGGTTATATGTGAGCAGGTTGGGTAATTCTAGCCAGGATAGTTGCTTGATTGCTATGTAGTGATGTGTCCTGAAGGGTAAGTCAGTAGCAAACCTAGCTATTTTATTGTAATAGGTGTTTAGTTTGTTAAAGTTTGCTTTGTTTAGGTTGGTGAGTATGGGGGAGACATAGAGGAGTGTGGATAGTAGGTGGGTTCTTCCGATGGTGGCTTTACTGTCATTGGCGAGGTACTTTTTGCATCTATATAGTGTTCTGAGTTTTTTATGGACTTTCTTTATTGTCTGTGCAATGTGCCTATCGAGTTTCATGTTGTGATCTATAATAACCCCTAGAAGTTTGGTGTGTTGGACAGGTGTGATAGGGGTGTTATTAGCTGAAAATATTGTGAATGTTGGTAGGGGGTCTAAGGCTCTAGCGGGGTAGAATATCATTAGCTGTGTTTCATTGGGGTTAAGTATTAGTTGAGAGTTGGCTAACCAGGTTTCAACAGCGGTAAAGGACTCTTGTATCAATTCCTGGAGTTGAGGAAGTGATGAGACGGAGCACATTAGAGTGGAGTCATTGGTGTACTGGACTAGAGTGGCATGCCAGGTAGCTTTGTGGAGTTGGTTGGTGAATATGTTGAAAAGAAGAGGTCCAAGAATGGATCCTTGGGAGACCCCTAGGGTGCCAGGTAGGAGGGGAGATAAGGAGTTTTGCCATTTTGTTGCTTGTTGGTGGTTGGTCAGATAGTCTTGAAACCACGCTAGTGTGGAGTGGCTGAGATGAAGATCGTACTGAGCAGAAAGGAGTTTGGGATGGGAGACTGCATTTAAGGCCTTGGAGAGATGTAGGAATACAATGGATACTAGGTTACCATTGTTTTGATTTGGTTTACTGTGTTGGTAAAGCTAATAAGGCGTGGTAGTACTGTGATTGGCTGGAATCCATGCTGGGTGTTGGTTAGTATTTATTAGTGAGGAGACAGAGCATTATGTGGGAATCTATACATTTTTAGAGGATTTTAGATAAGGGGGATAGAATGACAATTGGATGGTAATTAGATAGTTCCACAGAGTTGCCTCCTTTGTGGAGTGGTATTATAATGCAAAATTTTCCACAGAGAAGGAACGTGTTCTTCTGATAAAGAGCAATTAATGAGCATGGAGACTGGATATGAGATGGCTTTGGATTTACGATCTTTAGATATTCTGCAGGTAATTTGTCAGCGGCCAGGGTTGTGGGTTTAAGCCTATTTAGGTATTTATAAATTGTGCCAGTTGGGACAGGCTGTAAGAAGAAGAGGTTTTGGTCTGCTGGTACGAAAGATAGGTTTGGATGTGAAGTGGGAAAACTATTATAGGTGAAGGCTAGGATGGATTTGGTGAAGCGTTCGTTAAATTGGGTGGCAATGTTATTCGTGGTGGTGTCAATGTTAGGGGGTGAAGTACTGGTCTTTCCTGGTTATAGGATTTTATTAATGGCAGCCCAGAATTTTTGTGTGTTACTTTTGTGTTTGCTTTGAATGATTATATAGCGGTGTCTACAGTATAAATAAATAAATTGTGCATTGCAGACTTGTCTGCATTTGCTTTCTAGTTTGTGTACATATTTCATTTCATCAGAGACTGGTATTGATAATACTGTTAAGAACTGGAAAATGTAACCATAATTGACACTGAAACCTCTCTGACAATTTCAGTTACCATTACAGAAAATTGTTAAAACTTTGTCACTGTAGATTTGGTTGACTATGTAATGCTGTTTTCTTATAAGTGCTCTGTAACATTTAAAAATATATTCTGACTGGTACTCACCATTTGTGAGATTGCCCACCTGGACCATTTTAAGTTAAGCAATGCTAACCTTTGAAGTTTACATTCTCTCTTTTAAATTTTTATGTGTCTTTCCTTGTGTAAGAACACATTAAAATCTCATGTAAGCTACGTCTATGCATTTTTGACAAATGTTGCTGTTATCTGAAGGTTTTTGAGGCACATTTTGTTTCTTCTTATCTTTTAGACTGTTTTATGATATATCTTAGGAACAGACATAACCAGACACCAAAGGATAGACACAATAATGCATAACATTCAGGATACTGTTTGTTTAGAAGCTATTAAAAACACTCCAACAAAATAAAACCATTCATGCGACAAGCAGTTAATGCTTTCCATGCTAGAATATAGCAATAACCCACGTCTGGGTGTGGGTAATGCTGGATTTACCCACGGTTGGTGTGGTTTGGTTACGAGGGCGAAGCCCGAGTGGCCAAACAAAGACAAACGTGGGTAAATCCAGCATTACCCACACCCAGAAGGGGGTTATTGCTATTATACCATGACATTATTTAAGAAAAAATATACTTACTTTTCTTAAATAATGGCATTGTATAATGCCTCCTTGCTTCCCTTCCGCAGCTGTCTAGTATTCTGCTGCAGTTCTGATGTACTGCGCATGCGTATGCTTACCCAGTACATCAGAGCTGTGGGTGGAAGCAATAGAGAAAGCAAGATCTCCGTTGCTTTTTACTAAGTGACTCGCTATGTTAAAGGAGTTTAACATAGTGAGACATCTTTAAAAAAAACAACGGAAATCTCCGTTGCTTTTTTTAAAGCCGTCTCGCTATGTTAAACAAATTTAACATAACGAGACAGCTTTAAAAAAAGCAACAGAGAAAGGAAGATCTCTGTTACTTTTTTTAAAGCTGTCTCGCTATGTTAAACTCCTTTAACATAGTGAGACAGTGTCTAAAAAGCAACGGAGATCTTGCGTTCTCTGTTGCTGTAAAAAAAGACTTATACTAATGGAAAAAGTCCGAGCGACCGGACCTTTTTCCATTAGTATAAGTCTGATTTACAATGTGCATGCTGACCAATCAGCATGCACGTTTTGGAATATTAATGGGGGGGTCGTTGTATAATAGAGATTTAAAGAGCCTTACATAAGTTGTGATGGCATTTAACGG
This sequence comes from Protopterus annectens, assembly GCF_019279795.1. Classification (NCBI taxonomy): domain Eukaryota; kingdom Metazoa; phylum Chordata; order Ceratodontiformes; family Protopteridae; genus Protopterus; species Protopterus annectens. The sequence goes on along the minus strand of NC_056746.1, from coordinate 368,927,781 downwards.
AAGGATATATGTATATGCACACTGTATGATTTCTTCTGTTTATTTTTTCAGGTTTGGCAAAAGTGTACAGTAAAATTATTCACAAAAATAACTAAAGAAGGCAAGCCTTTTATTAAAACCACAATAATTTTACTTATGGTTTGATTATGTAATACATGGAGTACTCATAATTTTATTAATCATCTTTATACAAAAGTGAGTGGAAGGGAAGACCACTGCACACGTAACTGTCTTATGTACTGCTGTTTAGTTAGTTGTAATATTACAAGGTGTTCTGTGTAGTACATTTGTTATGGATTAGGTGAGATTTACACAAAAGCAAAGAAGAAAAGTCTCAGTTTCAGACACAGCACAATCAACGTTTGCACATTACATTTGTAACATTTGACTGCTCAGTTTCTCCACAGACTTAAGAAATCTGATTGTTTTATATATTTGAATATTTGTGCAGCTGAGATAAGAAGTGTTAAACATGCATGTTGCAGTTTGGAGAAGGTGTGATGATCTTTGACAGGCGTTGCAGAGCACCCCACTTTCCTACTTGTGGAAACTGCATTTTCCATAAAGAGGCCTACTTATCAGGATTTTCTAACTGAATGAAATTCCTGCATGGAGTGTGGTGCAGCACAGAGTAGGAAGGAATGACAGGAATGTTCATCAGAAGGCAGGGGGGTGTCATTGCTGTGTCCTTTGTATTAATGAGAATAAAATCATAGACTTTGTGCAAGGAGACTGCCAGTGGGGACAGCTAAGGAAGTACATGTTCCAGTCCCACAGCCGCTAAAACAGTTGCAATCATCAACAGGGAGGTGTTATACATCCACATGTTTCTTCCTCACACCTTTTCTGTGCTGAAGTTGCGGCTATGACTCTTCATCTTCTTACATTCTATTGTTCATGTGTTTTTTCTTTGTTTTCCTCTGTTTAATTTGCATTTTGGAAAAGCTACTCAGATTTTCACAAAATGTCCCTTGCTGCCCTTCATGTTTCGTTTGTTCTCTTTCTCTATTTCTTTTCTGTACAGATTTAATTTCTGTATTTGATCTTAGATACTTTTAGAGTGACGGGCCTTTTTTGTTTTGGTGACGAGCCTTTTTTGTTTTGTTTTTACTACTAGGGAATCTGCTTACAAAGCTTAAACATATAGTCTGCTGTTACAGCACAGACTGACATGGGCCTGTTTAATAACATCAATATTTTTGTAAGGCACTTTACCTCCAGAATCTCTTTTGTAGGAAGAGGTTGTAGTCCCCACGCCTCATACTAAAAATAGCATTCCCCATGTCACACCAACACAAAGATGTTTCAAAGCCTGGGGTGGGGGAGGAATTACTTCATTTTCCTTCTGCAGTGTCCCCTGCATAATGATTTTGCAGCTGTTATGAAATCATTTTTAAGGGTGTTACCTTCGTTCTCAGCAGCAGTTGTACATACTCTACACAAAGCTGTCAGCATAGAATTTACATAGTCAAAATCCAGTTTCCAGTACTGCATCCCTGCAAATAAAAAGTTGTGAGATTTGAAAGTAAAGTTGTTAATTGGCTAAATGTTAAATAACCATTCCAAGCAGTACAAAATCCTTTGTCTAGGTGTGTGTGTGTGTGTGTGTGTGTGTGTGTGTGTGTGTGTGTGTGTGTGTGTGTGTGTGTGTGTGTGTGTGTGTGAACTTGTGAGTTTTAGCTTATGTTTTCTCTTTTACAGATAGGAACTTGCTTCTAAGCACAAGTTAGACAGAGACTAGAGATCTGTACTCATAAAAGTCTGCTTCTGCAAGATCATCACAAGTGCTGCCACTGTACTCAGCCTGTCAGCATACTGATTCATAGGTTCATAGGTTGGTACTAGGCTATCAGCCCTAGGGCCTATACAAGCCTAGCCATAACAATTCCCCGGCTATTTCTTCCCACATTATTTACTTTCCTGGACCCCTGTCTAGCAGGGCGACTGACGTGATCCCTGGGGTGAATTTCCTTTCTCCCATCCAATCGTCAAGGTTCCTCTTGAAGAGGTCCAAAGAGGCACTCTGCTTGACATGTATGGGCATTCTATTCCAGAGTCTGGGGAGTCTCTGGGTCAGGAACCTATCCCTCCAACATGTTTTGTTTATTGTGATGACAAGGTTTAGATCCCTGGAGCGTGTAGCTCTGAGGGATTGGGATTTCTTCAAGTGTAGCATGTCCAACAGCTCTGGGTTTGACATGGCCTTGTATGTTAAGCAGAGATCGCCTCTGAGTAGACGATATGCGACAGAGTATAGCTGGAGTTTTTTAAGACGGTCAGCGTAGGGCATCTGCTTTAGGCCTGTGATTCTTTTAGTGAGGTATTTCTGAGGCCTTTCCAGTTGTTGCAGATGTCTTGAGAGGTACATACCAAATGGGGCGTTGTATTCTATAATGGGTCTAATGAGGGACGAGTACAGTGGGACAATGACCTCCTTTTTCTGGATGAAAAGCCCTTCGTGATGAGGTGTGCCACATAGAAGGATTTCCTGACTGTTGTGGCGATGTGGTTATCGAAGGTGAGACCACTGTCCACCTGTGTCCCTAAGTCTCTTATCACACTTTCTGTGTTTAGTGTACTGCCACCTATATGGTAATTCATGGATACATGTTTTTTCCCAAAGGGGATAACAATACATTTCTTGGCATTGAGCTTGAGCCCATGGCTCTGGCACCAAGCATCTGTTTCTGTAAGGCCCTTTTGTAGAGTATCCACATCATTTGGGATTCAATAATGGCTCCCAGTTTGCAGTCATCTGCAAACTTTGTTAGCCAGAGTCCCTTAGTGTTGACCTGTACTTCAGAGAAGTAGATGCCAAACAAGAGCTGCCCCAGGACTGAACCCTGAGGTACTCCACTTGTCACTTGTCTGGAGCTGGATTTGGAGTCGGCTACTTTTACAGTGTGGGTTCTATCAGTAAGCCATTTAGCAACCCATTGGGTGACATAGGGATTAATGCCCAACTTAGTAAGTTTATCTATGATTCCAGAGTGGGGGATGGTGTCAAAGGCCTTGGCAAGGTCTAGATAGGCTGTGTGGACCACCTTAGCCTTGTCCATTGCTCTGGAGACTGATTCAAAGAAGTCAATCAGGTTCAGGAGACAAGATCGGCCCTTCACAAACCCAAACTGGGTGGGGTCCAGTGTTTGAAGGTTGCCAATGTCTTTGTTTATAAGTTCCATGATAATACGCTCCATGGCCTTGCAGATAAGGCTTGTCAGACTGATGGGACGGTAGTTTCCGGGATCCAAGGTGGATCCCCCTTGTGGATTGGGATAACTGTAGCTCTGCGCCACTCAGTGGGCACGAAACCTGAGGTGAGGCTATGATTAAACATGACACTTAGGTGAGGTGCCAGTTCATATTGTAGTTCATGTAGTACACAGCCCGGGATGTCATCTGGTCCCATGGATGCTGTATTCTTGGCTTTAGAGAGTGCGTTTTGTACCTGTGTGGCCGTTATTACTGGAATTTGGCAATCTTCCGGTATTGAGATGAGCCATTTAGGGGGTGAGAGTGGGGTGAAGTTGGCACTGAATCGATCTGCCAGGATATTGGCAATATCCTTCGGATCAGTATATTTAATGCCATTCTGTTTTAGCTCAGAGCAGATCTGAGCATTGCCATTTAGATTCTTGACATAATTATAGAATGCTTTGTGGTTGTCTTTGGAATCTTTGGCAATTTTATTTTCGTAACTAGCTTTGGAGGATTTTATGAGGCATCTCAGTTTATTACTGAGGCTAGTAAGGGAGTTTTTTGCATCCTGGGATTTTCCTCTTTTCTGCAAAAGTTTCTTCCTTTTGTTGTAAAGTTTGTTTATGGCAGGGGACCACCAGATTGGCTTCCTTTTTTGGAAGAGAGCATTTTGGTTCTATTTGGGATGGCACGATTCATGCATGAGTGGATGTGCTCGTACAGTGCCATAGTGTAGGATTCAGCAGTTGAACTTTCAGTTCCCGTCTGCATGGGTGTCATGAAGTTTGTCACTTCTGACTTGAGTAGCATGAAGTTGGCTTTGGAGAAGTTTTTTATGGTGGTTTGTTTACTGGGGGGTGGGGGTGGGATGTGGATGTTGAGGGTGATTAGCTTATGGTCAGACCTGACTAACGAGGGGGTGACCATAGGTATGGAGCATTGATTTCCCATGTTGGTAATGACCAGGTCTAGGATATTGGAGCCCTGGTGGGACTATGGATTAGTTGATCCAGGGCATTGAAATTTATGAATTCCAAGAACCGTTGCAAAGGTGTTGGGACATGAGTAGTTTTCCCAGTTAATGGCAGGGTAGTTAAAATCACCCAGTATTAGGGTGTTTGGTTCTATCTTAATATTTTCCAGTATGTTTAGAAAGGTGTAGTGAGAATCTTGGGGTATGGTGGGGATCTGTAGCAAGCTACAATTTGGATTGCAGTCTTACCTAGTGTTAGTTGCACTTGGAGAATTTCAGACACATTGTGTTGGCCAACTAGCCTGGTGGTGTGAATATACTTGGTGAATATTGACACTCCTCCACCTTTAGTGTTTCGGTCCTGGTTTGGTGGCGAAAAGTGTGGTAAGAGTTGTAGCCTGGTATTGCAGGGGTGCTCTCTGGAGCCTTGAACCAGGTCTCAGTTACTGCACAGATATCGGCGTTCTCCATTTTAGGAGTGCCTCGAGAGAGTGCATTTTGAGGTTTAGACTTCTAGCATTGAGTAGCATTACCTTCAGATTTTGCATGCTTGTACCTGTTATGGTGGTGGTTTTGTCCTTTGAAGTTTGCCTAAAAAGGCACTATAGGGGTGGCAAGAGCCTTAGCCAGTAACCTGAATCCCAGGGGCGACAGGTGCAGACCATCTCTGGCAAAGCATCGTGGTCTGTCAATCATGTCATCCCAGGCAGACAGATACTGGATCCCCTTTGAATGACACCATAAGCTTAGCCAATTGTTGAAGTCAATCATTTTATCCTTATATTGTGGTATCATTCTGGGCGAAGGCAGGATGCTACTCAGGGCTAGGGTCATACCTGCCTGGACCACATGATCCGAGAGCTCTTCCATGTCTCTTTTCATGTAGTCCAGGGAGGTACGTCTCAAATCATTCACTCCAACATGGACAATGACAGAGTCATATTTGTACTTGTTGTGGAGTGACTTGAGTGCATGCATTATGTGGCGGATCCTGGCACCCGACAGGCAGCTGACTGTAATTTTCTCCTTATTCAACCTGGTGAGAGAGACATCAGTGTGCCGGACTATAGAGTCACCTATGACTAAAGTGTTAGGTACATTGTCTTGCCTTAGGGACTGTTGCTGGGTGGCACACTGGTGTTGTGAACTATGTGACACATTGGTTGTGATTGGTGTTTGTTTGTGTTTCAGTTTCAGAGGTCTTTGTTGCTTGGGCAGGTTACAGTTAAGGGCCTCTGCATATGTGGATTTAGTGTTGCTATATGTGGGTGTTGGTGGTGCGGGTTTAGAAGGGCTATGTGTTGCTTGAGGTGTAGTGTGGGTGTTAACCTTCTCCTCTTGACTGTTTAGCACAATCTTGGGTGGAGAGAGCTTTGCTTCCATTTTGGCTATGTAAGTGCATCTCTCACAGGTTGTAGTGTTGGGTGGTAGGAGGAGAGGGTTGTCTGTGTACATTAGGCAATTGCTGCATTGCCCCAGTATGCCCAGATTCACCAGGTGGACAGGAGAAATCACCGGAAGCTGACCCTTGGACATGCCTGGTTTGGGGCTTTTTTTCTTTGTAAAGTATAGGAGCTGTTTCCTTAGCAAGGTACTTTGCAATTATAGGCTGTTTAGTGCCTACTATTAATTTCTCCTTGTTAACAAGGAGAGTTCAGTGTTTGTATGAGTTTAAGGCTTCCTAGTGCTTTCCAGCAGGTATTAGAGAAAGTGCTAGTCACAGGGATGCTTAATGGTAAGATTGAAAAGAATGCACTCTGCAGTGTGCACTAGAGAAGTTAGATGTGAAAGTAGGTAACTTGAGTTTTACCTGTTTAAAAAGTTAAGGTTTAGTGGAGAGTTACTATTTTTAAAACAGCAAGATGGACTGAAAGGGGTGGTCACTTTTGTATTTTGGTACTATGAAATACTGTAGGATGGCCAATAAATTTAAATAATTGAAGGGGTGGGATTTCAAAAATGATGATTTTGTGATTACTCACATAAGCCAGTGAAAGTAGAGAGAAATGAGATATATGGTCAGATTAACATAAGAGGCGGGCAACTAGAAAGATAGTGGTATTTAACAAGACAACTTAAACGGGTGGGAGGGCGAGAAAAAATTCTGCCCGACTCAGAACAGAGAGAGCTGTGGTCTCTTTTGAAGTTTTAATATGCTGTTAAAACAGAATGCAAGCAAAACACAAGGTAAAGAAAACAAACTACAGTATTCAAAATATAGAAAGGCAATACAGTAATAGAAAAATAACAGCAAACTAACCTTTCCTTCACAACAAAGTGTAGCAGAGTCTGGATGAGCCTTTCTGGTAAAGCTCTGAAATGTTTTAGTTTACTCCTTAAATAGAAATTTTAGTTCCTAGCTCCACCCCCTCTGTTAACAAGTGATTAACCTTAAGTGACCTCTTCTGTCTTATGAATGAGTCCTTAATTAATCAGTTCTTATTTCTGCCTGACTCAGAACAGAGAGAGCTGTGGTCTCTTTTGAAGTTTTAATATGCTGTTAAAACAGAGATGTTTGATTCAGAGGCTGAAAATGCATATTATTTATTTTTATTTATTAATCAGGTAAAGTCCACCAAGTACCTCTGGGGGCAACCTATGAGAAGAAGTCTGGCAAAATGTCCAGCACAGGAGATAGTCTTTGTAAGATCAGTGATGCAGTCATCCTTATAAATGGGACTTATATGCTACTATACCTGTCCAGCCAGTCTAAAAGTGCAGCCTCCTTCTTTGCGAGCCAAATCTCTGCCCTTCGCATGAGCCAAGAGGCATACAGAAAGACTTACCAAATACCCTGGACTTCCTTGCCTCTCATCTGCATATGCAGACTTCTGTCAGTGTTTTATACTGTCATCCATTGCATTTGGCCTTAGCATCAGAGATTTTCGCAGATAATTATCCTATTGACAACCCATTCTCTATTTCATTATTTGTCTGTGAAAAACTTACTTCATGACGGTCAAGAAAAAAGAAAGTGTGACTGTAAGTGTCATATTGCTTACAAGGACTCCCACTTAAGCTGCTTATTTTGTCTTGGGGCAGAACATGATGTAGAAGTCTGCTCTGTTTTGTCAGTCATTCACCCCTAAAACTATCCGTAGTAGACTTAACACTTTTAAAACGTAAACAGAAAACAAATATTTGCTTGCTCTGCCATGGTGTCACCTTTTCCAGTGGCAGATCCAGAGCAGATACAGATGGGTGATCTACTGCTGACCAAACATAAATGGCAGTAGTAAGACGCAGTCCCATTTCTTTGTAAAACAGCCCCTCAGTTTCTCTTTATGTTCTGCATATTTAGAAATGTACATATGAAATTGTGAACATTGTTCTGCAGATGGTGAGTAAATTTCATACAGATATTAAGGGGACAAGAGAACTCCATAAAGCTAAGTACTACATTTTGACCAAGTGATAATTCTTGCTTACCCCCCCCCCCCCCCACCTTCCTTACACCATCAAGCGGACTTATTTCTTGTTGTTTTATACCTTGACTTAAGCTGAAGAGCAACACTATGACAAAGACAGTAGTGAAATAATAAGCTGGGGGTCTTGGGACCACTAAGCGCCCACAAGCCAGGAAGTTCTAGATATTCTCAGGTGCATTTAGAGCTGTTTTCCCCCATCCTTTTGAACCAGTGATGGAATGAGTGAAAATCTTACAGAAGGAAAGAAAATTCATTCTTATTTTCTTTCAAGGAAGAAATATGTTTTCTCTGAGATCGAATGTTCAAAGTTGAAAAAATTTTTTCCAATAAACTGAGAGGAAAAATGCTTGCAAGTATACATAGAGCATGCCTGGAAATAGTAGCTTCCTCTCTACTTCCAAAAAATGAATGATAGTCACTTCATATGAACTCCTCTAGTATAAGATTGGGATTAAAAATAAAAGAGTTCACAATAATGTAATTCAAGTTGTTGGTGTCATACATGTATCCAGCATGCCTCTTCACCCTTACCCCCCATAGAAATCTTTTGTGTTCCTCTGTAAAGTTAGACCAGGATAAAAGTGAACAAACAATGCCATGATAGCATATTTACACTTTTCTGACAGATGTATATGCACAGTTTCCTTACCCCTCTTCTGAAAAGACAGATACCTGTATATATGATTCTAAGTAAATTGAAAAAAAAAATACTGATCACAATAATAAAGTCCACTGTGTTTTGTCTACACATTACACCACCTCCAGAATAGCTCTAGTGACCTTCTCTGAGGTTTGATTGTGAGGAAAGTTAGAGAAATAGTGACCAAACTGTCCCCAGCACCCAAATAAGTTATAGCAACCTTCTGTGCACACCTCCTTGCAGAGCTGGTTTTAGACTATGTGAGACTTGGAACAGACGTTGGAAGATGAGGCCCTCCCCTACTAAGCATGAGTCAAAATCCCCTTATACAGCTGGAGGCATGTGGGTCACCAGATCCCTAAATGGTCTGAGGGTTTAGATGCTCTGTGATACATTTTTCTGCCTCATTTTTGAAAGATAATTACTTGTTAATTGTTTTTTACTGGTATTGAGAAGAATTATGTATATGTCCACCAATATTATTTGTGTCCACAGATAAAAACTAGTGGTACAAACATACTGACACTGCTTCTGACAAGTCTGATCTAACATAAGACACACACACACACACACACACACACACACACACACACACACACACACACACACACACACACACACACACTCATCTCTTGTATGGTGGTATACACCTCAAATGCCTACTCGCAATCAGATGAATTCGTAAATATGTAAATAATAGCTCAGAAATAACCAGAAATGTACTTCATTTTTCTGCTGTTGGAATCAAGCAGTGCAATCCATTGCTACCCCTGTCTACCCTATCAACTTCTTATCTTAAGAATAAAGGACAAAAATCCAAGATCATGGGCAGATTTTATATGATGGTCTTATATACTATGCTAACTGCTGGAAGATAAGGATTTGTATTAACAAGCAATTTAAGCGTAGAAAGTCTGAAACTCAATATCTGTCATAATCTAGTGAGTGCAATTGATAACAATTATCCAGAAACAGCAGTGTTTAGGAGGAACAGACCAGAATATGAGGCAAAACTGAAGGTAGTTGAGAGAAAAGCCCATTGCAGAAAAACAAAAAATCAGACACACACTGTCACAGACACATGCAGCTATAACAAAAAAGACGAAGGTAACAAATAATAGTTCACTGTCTCAGACACTCCAATAAGTGTACGACCACCTCTGCTTGAACACAAGATTTATTCCACTCGACACGAATAAAATGTTAAAAACACACACAGTTGAGCGCTTTCACCCACTCACACAGTGGGCTTCATCAGAACATTTTTTTCTTTACCATATCTCGCGTTATATTTAAATTAAAGAAAAAATGTTCTGATGAAGCCCACTGTGTGAGTGGGTGAAAGCACTCAACTGTTTGTGTTTTTAACATTTTATTCGTGTTGAGTGGAATAAATCTTGTGTTCAAGCAGAGGTGGTCGTACAGTTATTGGAGTGTCTGTGACAGTGAACACATCCAGATATGGCCATCAATTACAGATACTTATAGTATGACCATGTGTACCTCTGGTATCTTGTTGTGATCAATTGAATATCTACACAGTGGCACAAAATGTATTCCAGATAATTACTTTCAGAACAATGTAGTGAAACCACTTAACCCTCAACCTCTTAGCACAAGAATCAACGATAAACCTTAAGGAAGGCAAAAGCCCAACAAAACAGGGAGAGACTTTTAAGTATTGCACTTAGAAAGCTGTTACATTATCAGGCTTTTCATGCATTTTCTGAAATATAGGAACTCAAATTGTTTGCCAAGTAACTGCATTCCATACTGATATGTCATAAAAACACACATTTTACTAAGAGCAGACCAAAAATATTAGGCAATAATTGGGGGCATTCAGCAAACTTGTGGAAAGTTAAGAAGTAGACTAAAAGAAATAACCTGACAAGCTAACCCCATCCTTCCCCTTCCACATGTCAAGTAATGTTGAAATCTCTGACCTCAGTGCACCACTACACTTATGTTTTATAATTCCTTTGACAGCAACAATGGCAGGTATAAAACCAAACTCCAAGGAAGACTGAATGACTACAGATTTTACCACGTGGTCTGCAACTTCTGATCCAAACGTGGAAACAAGACTCCAGAACTCTATTGGACAAGGAAATGATCCTCATGTTCCAATCACACTTAAGTGCCAATGAGCCAAACTGAGCAAAAAAAAATCCCTTACTTGTTAAAGGGGACACTGAACAAAAAAAAATGTACTGCAAAATGGCTATAAAATTGACAGGGTGGAACAGCAGTAATGGTGGGCATAAAATCATGTTGAACTTCAAGGTCAGGAGGACTGAATAACCACATATTTTACTATGTGTTCTTCAGTGTCCAGTCCAGACTTGGGAATGTGACTCCAGAGTTTGATAGGAATTTCAAGATCAGCTGTCAAGGAGCTCATCCTCACAGTCCAATTGTGTTTTAGGAGCCAGACTGTAAAAAAATACAAGTTTCTTGTTAAAGGTGATGCTTAACAGAAAAAAAAACAGTTGCCAAAAGTGGTACACTTGAGAGGTTGATGCTAATGGGGGAGCTTCAGCTCCCTGTCACTCCCGGTAAATCTGACACTGTTTTCTTTCTTCGGCATCCCACTTATTTAAAAAAGAAATGCAAAGCAGAGAGGTGCTTCATTCTAAGCAAATGTCCATTTCTTGTTGTCAATCTAAAATGATTGAATCTGCTAAGGTGCCCTTGCAGTCCCCGGACTATCCATCTTCTTCTCCTGGGCCCTCTAACATTGCCCCTTTAGAGGCCATTATGGCTAATGGGTTTAGCACATTCAGTTAGGCTGGTCATACAGCCAGAAGGAGAGAAAAAAGATTAGTTTTAACTGAGGAAGAATGGGGTATACACCATCTCTTTGTTTGCAAGGATGTTCACAGCTCTCTAATGGAAGTCAGACTATTGGCTTCATCTCCTAAGAGTGTATGTCTGGATATTTTTCAATAAAAGTCTTGAAAAAAAACTAAGCAAATTTCACTACCCCACCCCAGGGTCTTTTCAAAGCCATTCAGACACATCAGATTGGTCAGCCTACCTCCTCCTCCTCCACCTCCTTCTCCTCTTCTACTCATTTAAAAGCAAAAAGAGATTTTCTGGGGAGGAAGACTGTTTTGATTCAGACCAAGGAGGTGTAGACTATGTATCTCAGGTTCCTTCCCCTTCTCATTTGAGTTGGAATCAGATTACCTCTTATCTTTAGATTCTGCTAATACAGAGATTTCTTTTGGTGATACCATTGCAAAGATGAAAGGTTATTTTGAATGGGAAGGCAGATAAGTCTCTGACTTCTTGAAGAGATATAATGAAACTTTTAAATATGGATGTTTCCAAGCTTCTAGCTATTCCTGCTATTTTGACTAGAAGATGGCTGCTACCTCCTCTCCTAACTCCCATCCTCCAGACTGCTAAAGACAGACAGATTTTATTCACTTCCTGACAGTCAGAAATGTCTCTATAAAGATAAAACAAAACCATTGCTGATCCTGCTGTCATCTGTCTTGATTTAGACAAGGGGTCCAGGCTTATTCCTACTCCCAATATGTTAAAAATGTTTATACCTCTGCCACCTCATCATTCAGCGCTATCAGTTCTCAAACCCACCTGACAAAGTACCTTCTAGGCATTCTGAATAACAGGAGGCAGGTTTTAACTAAACTGACGTGACAATCAAGGTAAACTTTAATATCAGCATTAGGAATATTAAAGTTAATCGTTTTGACATGGCGTGCTTCATTCAGCCACCCAGCTAGCTGAACATACCACAAAGTGTGGGTTTGATGCTTTGGATGCTTCTTCAAAGGCAGCCACCACTGACTCTGTCATGATGAGCTTCAGCCCTTATCAGAAGATGTTAAAGCTCAGTTACGAAGTGCTATCTTTGATAACATCTTACTATTTGGGAATTCTTCTGCAGAAGTTTTCAAAATGATTGACAAAGGAATCAAACATATGTAACATATAAATCAACTTTTTTTTTCTGTCTCTTTTACTTAAGTTTCAAATAAATTATCCAGTTAAACTAGGACCTTTCTTTCCTAAGCAACCTAAATCCAGACAGCAAAAATCAGGGAAGAGTTGGTTTAAAAAGAAATGGCAAAAGAAGAGACAGTGGATCGCAAGGATCCAGTTCACAAATAATTTCTGACTATCCTTGCCAAATCCTCACCCACCCTGGCCTACTTCCTGAAAGCTTACTCTTTGCCTTCCATTCTGGGAAGCTGTCACAACAGACTTGTGTGTGCTAAACATCGTAAAACATGGCTAGCAACCCCAATATAATCTTATAAATGTGATCCATTGATGGCTTTTTTGTATGACTTTAGCTGCATTTATGCAGGGATCAAATGGACTTCAGACATTTGGGATAGTAGGGAGAAACTCAAGAACCCACCACTTGTATTAGTGGCCTGTACGAATAATGCTGGAGTGTCTTAGTGATTTAGAGACTTGCTGTTTCCTGAGTGAAAATCCCTGAATCCTCCTTTTACCAGCTGGCTGCTCAATGCTCATTAGCAGAGAGCTATGGACAGTTCCTTTCCACTAATGCTAAATTTTGCTCTTGGACACTTTCACAGAGCATGTAGTAAATGCATACAAAAAATGTTGCATTAACTTTGTGCACCTAGGCTTTGCAAGCTGAGTAGCTACAAGCAAAGGATGAGAACAATTGTGAAGATAGCTTAGGGCAGAAGGAGGTAACATGGTGGGGGGGGGGCATTTTAAGAGAAAGTATGCCATGATTTTACCCATCTTGCCATGTCTGCTGTGCAAACATACTACAGCTAGAAGGGGGGGGTCCCACACCATAGTCAAGTGGCATAAAGGTTATCTTTTTTCATATAGAAGTAATGCAGTTAGATTCAAATGTAATTCTGTTCATGAAAAGTTTAGTTATGCCAAATTGTGCATAGCTCAGACTAGCAATTTAGCACTGTAGAGAAATCATTATACAAATCAATACTGTATTTAAATACTGTGTACTAAACTGCACTCTGTTGTACTGCAATTGTCTGCCTTATTGTGCCTGTTAAATTGTATTTTATTGCTGTTTTCACTGTTTGCAAAGGTCTTTTTGATATTTTCACTGTTTAAGTATTTGCTGGTATTTTCACTGTTGTAAAGCAATCTGTTCTGCTTGTTCTGGTTTTCCCGTCAAACAGTGTTAAAATAATGGAATTTAACTGCGGTGGTGGTGAAATGCGGTGGTGGTGCTGCAGTAGCGTTGCCACCTCACAGTAAGACGTTGTCCTGTTCGATTCTCAGCTAAAGCGTCTTCTGTGTGGAGACATGCGTGAATGGGCGTACCTTCGTTGAAGGTTGTGTGTCAGAGCTGGCAACTCGGCACGTAAAAATTTACTGCCAATTATTAGCGGACCGGAGTTCCGCTGTGGCGACCCCTAACCGGGAAAAGCCGAAAGACACAACAACAAGTAGCATTATCTGTTAATACAGAGGGTAGGATAAAAGGGGTGTTTCTTCATTTTTTTTCCACTGGCAACTTGCTAACATTGGGAAGAGCTGGGAAGGAGGTTTAAACAGACATGAGGGTAGGGGGTGAGAGACATTAATTATTATTTCTCAAGTTGGTAAGGACCCAACACTAATATAAGACATTAGGAGGAAGGTTCTGATTTACTACTGCTGCCACCAAGGACATGGAATTGGGAAGATGAGAGCAGGTTAATATTAATTTCTGCAGGTTTTGGCAACCTTCCATTCTTATGGGAGGTGGGAGGGAAGCTCCGATTTATTGTTACTCCTGCTGGAAATCTGATGACATTTATGAGGTTGAAGGGGGGTATTATTTATATTTCAAACATTATCAAGCATTACATAATGCTGGTAGTTTGGGGTTACTTATTTAAACATAAATGGGGTGATGATACTGAAGGTGGTAAAGAGCTGATTTATTTTTCAGACATGAACAAGGTTTGCACAAAGGAGCAGGGAAAGGGGAATATTTTATCTTGTGGATATGACTGGCATTTTAGTGGAGGGAAGAGACAAGAATAAGGTCAGGTTATATTTCAGGGATGATAAAGGCATACTATTTGGGGGAGGTGGGAGAAGAGCTACATGTTATGATCAGTGTTGCTAAATGCATGAACACTGTCAGGATGAGGGAGGCAGATTATGAATTGCTTCAAGGGATGTGTTGTCAGGGGAGATGAGGGTAAGAGTACATTCCCTGACCTTACTACTGGGAGATGTGAAGAGGGGAGCAATAGGAGAAACTGCACCTAACTTCATGATCATGGAAATGCTAAGTGGGGGAGATGGGAGGCAATACAATGCTTAATTTATAGTATGCCTTAACTCCACAACTGGGACATAACAAGTAAAGGGTGAGGTAAGGGACTGATATTCTGCCTAATTTCATGATGAATGGGGGGAGAGGGAATCTGTGCCTGAATTAATTACAGAGAACACTGTTTTGGGGTTTGATGGTGTGGCTAATTTTCCAGTCAGGGACATGACAAGTGTAATTTGTGTGGAGTTTGTGTTTGTTAAATGTGGCTTGGTACCAGTGCATTGGCTGACTTCATTGCACATTCCAGCTAATGGTAATGCACTGCCCAAGTATTGCTTTCAGGACAAAAAATATATATTCATGCAATGCTACATCAAAAATATATAATATACCGTCATTGCTGAACAATATGCCTCTTAACTTGATGTCGTAATTATCTGAGTTACTCCACACATGTATATTTCTGACTTGTACATTTAACTTCTACTCGGCTGGGCTTGGGAGTGCCTTCTGTGTGGAGTCTGCATGTCCTCCCCGCAAATGGGTAGCATTCGAAAGACATGCGTGCATAAATGGGCGTGCCTTTGTTGAAGGTTGGCCGTCGAGCTGGCACCTCGGCGTTTCGTAAAAATCTACTGCCAGTCATTAGCGGACCGGAGTTCCGCTGTTGTGACCCCTTACCGGGAAAAGCCGAAAGGCAAACAACAACATTTAACTTCTACTAATAATGTGGAGTTATTTTTTTTCTTTTTCTAGTTCAGATAAATACTGTACATAGTTCATTAGATTTTTTATCATATGTTATTGATGTGACAAATTTGCTTTAATATCTTGAATGAAAATTTTACATGTTAATTCAATAAAAGAATAATATATATATATATATATATATATATATATATATATATATACACATACATATATATATATATATATATATATATATATATATATATTTACACATACATATATATATATATATATATATATATATATATATATATATATATATATATATATACATGAATTACCAGTATGTATAATCATGCAAAATGTTTTGTGGGTTACAAACTGTTTTGGAAATGTATTCTTTTCTTTACTTATTTTTTTTGCTAGTCATGACATTAAGAACTATAATTCAGTGTAAGGACTTATAGAAGCACATTGCATTTATTCTTACACTAAGTTACTGGTAATTGAGAGCTTTGTGTTTCTTAATCATATATAAAGACATCATGATAATGGTGAAGGGCAGAATAATCCAGTGTTTATAATGGCAGAACAGATTTACAGCCTCATTGGTTCATAGGTGGTTACTAGGCTATCAGCCATTTTATGCTTAGCCAAGCTTACCCCATGTTTACCAAAATATTGCTAATGTGTTAATACCCTAAGGAATGTTATGGTTGTGATATAGGCTTGTATACATTTATTATTCACAGGCTTCCTCTGTCCACAAGGGACATAGGTGCCAAACTAGGGGTAGATTTGCAATTTGCCATCCATTGGTCCAAGTTACATTTGAATAGGGATAAGGATGAGATTTGCTCCATGTGGAATGGGAGGGGTAATCTCTGATGCATATACCCATCCCTCCAATGTGTTGGGTGTTTCTGATGTTGTTTGTTTTGTGAATATGCAATAAATTCATCTGTGTGGGATTGGAGGATGTCTTGTAGACTAGGTATAGATTGCTGCTCAGCAGTCGGAAAAAGACCGAGTACAGTGACAGGGCTTTGAGATGGTCAGCATAGAACTTATTGTTTACTCCTTGTATTCTTTTTGTAAAGAATCACTATGGTCTCTCAAGCTGTTTCAAGTGCCTGGTCAGGTACATGCCAAAGGACGTGTTGTACTCAGTGGTTGATTAGATGAACGTCACATGCAGTGGAACAGTGATATGCTTGGACATGGATGCCATGCCTTATCTCATAAGCTTTTTCTAGTGCCTGGCCAGGTACATGCCAAAGGGTGTGTTGTACGCAAAGGCTGATCTGATGAGCATCAGATACAGTGGAATGCAGTGGAACAGTGATTTCCTTGGACATGGTTGCCATAGCATCAGATGCAGTGGAACAGTGATCTCCTTGGACATGGATGCCATAGCATCAGATGCAGTGGAACAGTGATCTCTGTCAGATGCAGTGGAACAGTGATCTCCTTGGACATGAATGCCATAGTGTCAGATGCAGTGGAACAGTGATCTCCTTGGACATGGTTGCCATAGCATCAGATGCAGTGGAACAGTGATCTCCTTGGACATGGATGCCATAGCGTCAGATGCAGTGGAACAGTGATCTCCTTGGACATGGATGCCATAGCATCAGATGCAGTGGAACAGTGATCTCCTTGGACATGGACAGTGATCTCCTTGGACATGGATGCCATAGCATCAGATGCAGTGGAACAGTGATCTCCGTCAGATGCAGTGGAACAGTGATCTCTTTGGACATGGATGCCATAGCATCAGATGCAGTGGAAAAGTGATCACCTTGGACATGGATGCCATAGCGTCAGATGCAGTGGATCAGTGATCTCCGTGGACATGGATGCCATAGCATCAGATGCAGTGGAACAGTGATCTCCTTGGACATGGACAGTGATCTCCTTGGACATGGATGCCATAGCATCAGATGCAGTGGAACAGTGATCTCCGTCAGATGCAGTGGAACAGTGATCTCTTTGGACATGGATGCCATAGCATCAGATGCAGTGGAATAGTGATCTCCTTGGGCATGGATGCCATAGCGTCAGATGCAGTGGAACAGTGATCTCTGTGGACATAGATTCCATAGCATCAGATGCAGTGGAACAATGATCTCCTTGGACATGGATGCCATAGCATCAGATGCAGTGGAACAGTGATCTCCTTGGACATGGACAGTGATCTCCTTGGACGTGGATGCCATGCCCTTACTTACCAGTTGTGCAAAGTAGAATGATTTTCTCATCACGGTAGACAAATAGTGATTAATGGTCAGGTTATTGTCAACATGCATTCCCAGATCTCTGACCACTGTATCTACATTTACGGGTGTATTATCAATGTGGCAATTTCCAGGGGTGGGCATCTTTCCAAAGGGTATTATTATGCATTTTTTGTTCTGAAATTTAGTGCATGGCTTTGTCAACAATTGTTTGTCTACATCAAGCCCTCTTGAAGGGTATCTGTATCTTTAGGAGATTTGGTAACCATGCCTAGTTTACAGTCATTTGCAAATTTGGTCAGTGAGAGGCCCTTGACATTTGTCTTGACGTTAGAGCAATAGATGCCAAAAAAGGAAGGCCCCAACATTGATCCACTAGTGACTGTCCTCTTTTGTGGGAGTGATGTCCCCTCTCTTAACTTCTGGTGTCCTATCAGTGAGTCAGCTGACCATCAATCATGTAACATATGGGTTTATGCCTAATTTTGCAAGTTTATTTACAATGCTTGTGTGAGGTACTGTGTTGAATTCCTTGGCCAGGTTGAGGTAGGCAGTGTGCACTGTTATGCCCTCATCCATAGCTTTAGTAACCTTCTTGTAGAAGTCCATTTGGGTAGTTAGGCATGACCTGGCTTTGACAAAACCAAACTGGGTAGGGTCCAGTGTCTGTAGGTTTCCTATGTCATTGTTTATCAGATCCAAAATACTTCTTTTCAATGGCCTTGCATATGGGACTGGTCAGACATGTGGGTCTGTAGTTCCCCTGGGTCCTTGTGTGCATTTCCCTGTGCTGAAAGCTCTTTGAAAACACAGATATGATAATTTTCTAGGAGACATGTATTTTTAGTAGGAAAAGTGAAAGGCATCTGTAGCCCTGTACTTATATGGATCTGCAAGGCTTGTGCCACTGAAAAAAAGAAAAAAAGAAAAGAAAAAACTCGATTCTTGCTCAGTAAAAGAGTTTTTCAGCATATTTTCATTCACATGAATGACAGCTGCAAAAATTGCTGTCGGCAAATAAGTGAATTCCTTCCTGGTAAATTACTTATTACTGTTTTGCTTACAGAAAATGCATTTCAGCACTTGATTGTCTGTGGCAATAGCTGGCTGTAGCTGCAGTGTTGTAAGAGCTTCCCTTTCTACTCTTTGTAAGTTCTGCTTCCTTGAGGTATCCAAAACAATTCATATTCTGTCAAAAGACATAAGGTAGTGTAATTATGAAACAACAGTAACAAGGTAAATATTTTGAAATAATGTTAGACAGTTCTATAATCTTTCATGTTTTTATTTTATTGTGCAGCACATTTTAGCTGTTAGTAGTACTGAGGTCTGGCTCATAATAGTAACCATGAACTAGGTATGTCCATAGCCTTAAGCAACATTCAACCTTCGCCTAGCATGATGCCACAATACAAACAAAAACTGATTGACTTCAACAATTGGCTTAGTTACTGATCTTATTCTCAGGGGATCCAGTACCTGTCAGCTTGGGACCTCTAGGATTTTGGTTACTGGCTAAGGCCCCCCCCCCCCCCACACACATAGTGCCTTTTTTAGGCAATGTCACAAGGTAACCTCAAGGTTATGCTGCTAAATGCTAGGAGTCTAAATCTGAAACTGCACTCAGTGGAAGCAGTTTTTACTTTGGAAGATGCTGACATCTGTGCAGTCACAGAAACCTAGTTTAAGGCCGCGGAAAGCACCCGAGCCATATTGGGTTATAATGCCTTCCACACGTTCAGACTTCTAACTGAAAGTGGGAGAACTAAAGGAGGTGGAGTATCAATATTCATCAAAGATAAATACACCTCTGTATTGGTTAAATAGAATGATTCCTTTGAATTACCCCAGGTGCAATTGACTGTAGGAAAGGCCCTCTCCAAGTTATTGTCAGCTATAGGACCCCCTCCATGAACCAGGATAGCCACATTGCATACTTGGATCTACTTGAATAGTCGCTCAAGATACAACCAAACCCCATGGTTATGGGTGACTTTTAGATTGGGTAAATTATACATGTACTAACAAACTTGCCCAAAGGTACTTAAACTTCATTAACTCCAGTGCCTTGGATCAAATGGTTGACACCTTGACAAGGGGTCCAAACATTCTGTATCTGGTGCTGACTAATATGGGAGATTGTTGCACCACCCTCCCTGGTGAGTCTGATTATAAATCAGTCTTGTTAGAAGTAACAATAGCATCTGACCCCCTCCCAGCAGCAACTAGTCTAAAAAACTTCTCCTTAGCCAATTACAACCTGTTATGTGATGGCATTAATAGCTTCATAGCACCTGCCCCCACTGATGGCAAGGACACCTATACTGGGATGTACACCAGTGCCTTGTATAAACATCTATACAATTGTATTGACTTAGCATTACTTGATAGGACCAAAGCAAGATCCTCAAAAAAGAACATACCTGCCTGGTGGACATTCACCGTAATCAGGTTATACAGTAAGAGAAAGAACCTCCAAAGGCTCAACCTGACCCAGTTTGGCTTTGTTAAAGGAAGCTCCTGCCTGTTTTTTTTGGTGGACTTCTTTGAGACAGTCACCAAAGCCCTGGATGAAGGTAAATATTTCCTTACAGCCTACCTGGACTTAGCCAAGGCCTTTGACACTATTCCCCACTCAGGCATCAGTGATAAATTCACCCAGCTGGGGATCAACCTGTGAATTGTCAGGTGGGTTGCAAACTGGCTCACTGATAGAACTCGTACAGTAAATTGGGAACTCAAGCTTCACAGGCAGACTGTAAAAAGTGGTCTTCCACAGGGATCGGTGCTGGGGTCCCTATTGTTTGGAATCTACTTCTCGGAAGTACAGGCAAAAACAAAAGTTCTGTGGCTGACAAATTGTGCTGATGACTGGGAGCAGTCATTGAGTCCCCAAACAATGTCAATATCCTACAAGAGGGGACTCACACAGACCAATGATTGGTGCCAGAGTCATGGACTCAAACTCAATGCAAAAAAATGCATTCTTATCCCCTTCGGCAAGGGCGATATCCCTGTAAATTACTAAATTAATAACAACACCCTAAGCACTATATCAGTAGTGACAGATTTGGCACACAAGCTGACAGCAACCTATCCTTTGACTACCATGTCTCTGCCATGGTAAGAAGGACATTCTCATTTGTCCACCTTATAAGTAAGAGCATTTCTTCCAGAACAAAAGAGGTTATTACCTGCCATACTCTTCCCTCATCAGGCCAGAAATAGAGTACAGTGCACCCTTTGGTATATACATTACCAGGCGCCTGCAGCAACTGGAGAGACCTCAAAGGTTTCTTACAAAGAAAATTTAGTGTCTTCAGCACGTCATACATTGACAGACTGAAATCACTGTCAGTATACTCTGTGTCATACAGACTACTGAGAGGCAGTCTGTGCCTCGCAAATAAGGCAGTCTCAGATCCTACTGTAAAGGAAATGCTGCACATTCGTAAGTCGAATGGTACACGATGCACTCGCTCTAGGGACCTTAACCTAGTATGTGACATCAACAAGACTTGCTGGAGATACAGATATATTTTACAAAGGTTACCTGTTCTCTGGAACAAACTTTCAATTCAGGTTAAGCAGAGTCCCTCGTTGACCCTATTTAAGCGTAATTTGAACAATTGGATGAGTAAACATAAATTCATGCTGGAGGTTTCACCTGTGTCCCTCTTGGATAAGGCAGTAGGTGTTGATTTAGTCTGCATGAAACATTGACTCTAGGGAACAAGGATTGAACTTGGCTAGGCTTGTAAGGGCCCTAGGGCCATTAGCCTAGTAACCACCTATGATCCTATGTAACCACAAATTATGTATAATTCATAATAAAAAACAGACCTTCTTGAAGTAAATGTTTTGAAGTATGCTGGGATTTTAGTGCTGTCAGAAAAAGGGAACTTATGTCTTCTGCCAGGCAATGTTCATGACTTAGAAATTTGTGCTAGTATATTATATTTGCAAACACAAGTGCCAGAATCACTTCCTTTTGTAGTTCATGTGCTGTCACATAATGTAACTCGGAAGGCATTTTGTGTTTTCATTTGTGAGCCATTATTACTGGATTGGATCAATATTTGCTTTTATCTAGTATGGAAGACTTAGTGGGCAAAACATGGAGTTACCACTCTCCAGAATACAAGTCTTTGTAATGTCACTTCCTCACACGGTAGATTGCATTCTCTTCGTAATAATCAGTAGAAACAAGCGGTCGCAGTTTATAACTGTGACTTTATTATAGGAACTGTGGAAAAAAACACAACAGAGGAATAATGAAATTTAATTATTCCTAATGCTCTGAGCATTTGTGGAATGATTTGGGTGCCCTTGTTCCATTTCAGTTTTCTGTCATTAGCTATTGTCTTGTACTTTTATGTTAGTAACATACCTCATTTATAATAACCAATGTATGAATCATTTTGCTAAAACATTGACACCCAGATTTGGAATGTGTAGAGCTATAGTCCTGAATCTACTGTAGAAAGCTCTTTGGAATTCAGAGTAATTTAAGCTCCAAATACGTGTTTGAATATTGTTGTAACAAAAAATAAGCTTATGACTGATGGTAATCATAGTATATTTGAAAAGCAAAGCTGTACTGAAGTTCTTGTGCCAAGACTTTAAGTAATGCTGTTTTTCTTGATTATTACATGCTTAGGATTAAGCGTGTTTATAAAACTAGATTGGACTGGATATAATTTTTTAGAAACAGTAGCTGTACGAAACAAGCAAAGACACTAAGAGACACAGACATTAGGAACTGTAAAGAAAACCTAACATACATATTTATTTCAGTTTATGTTGCTTTTTATATTACACTGCTCTGAATAAATAGTTTTGTATTTTTTTACTGTGTAGATACTGTGCAGACTTAAGATACCTAAATATTGTTACCGCTTATTCTATGGTTTTTATTTGCTTCTTAGTCTGTGTATTGCGATCAACCGTCAGGTTTGTTGTGCTTTTCAAGGAGCCTTGGGTATCATGTGACTGTACTTCTGAGGGCATTTTTATGTTCAGTAGTGTGCCATTTTTTCAGCGGTGAGTTGGCAGATACTTTCAGTTAATCGCGTTTTGTGAAGAACCCAGTGAAGAAAGCATGGTGCTTCTGCTTCCCAGGAAAGAGAGAACTCATGTAGTACTTGATTATCTTGCTTGCTGGCTGTTTGATTTCATAATAATCATTAGTATCAAGTAGCAACTGTCCGGAATGAAATGTTGCAGAGCAGCATTTTACAAGACACTGTACTGATGGGAATGTGTCCCTCTATCAGCACCACTTTTGCTGAATGCTGTTTCAGTGAAAATGTTTTGCCGAAAACACTTTCAGCAATAGTTGAAAATTCCCTTTTCTCCACTGTTGTACAAATTTGGAGTAGGTATATTTAAATTTGTGGTTATGGGGATGTCCTCCCACATAGGGTTGCAAAGAGGCTTGCCCTCTGCAAAATAAAATTTGTCTTGAGGTTTGTTGAAAGAGATTTTGGGGAAGTATTTAAGCTGAAAAGGGATTCAGTGAAAGTGGTGTTGATCTATTGATTTGAATCTGTACTTTGTACTTTTGACTTGTCCTTCTGTAGGCATACCCATTTTTCCTTAAACGTGCCACTAAAACAGTCTGTCATATTGGATACTATTCTGGGGATCCATTGATCAGACAGGAAGATTTAAGGTGATGATATAAAGTAAGCATTTTGAAGCAAAGTATAAGGCTTACCACAGTATAACTGCTAGTGAGGCAATGTTTGTAGATTAACTAGTTGGTATGAAGAAGATGCAAGATGGTCGAGTGTGCCTTTCTACAAGCATGTTTGTGCCATAAGGAAGAACAGCTGCTGTGTTTTGCACTGTCACTGTTATGTCTTCCCAAATTTTAAAATTTTTCTGTTTTAGTTAGTTGATTACTTTGCATTTGATTCATGCGACACTGGCTGGGAGGGTTATAGTAGATCTGCCAAAACTGTCTTTGATTGCTTTGAATGTGGCTCAACCAATGTGTCTTAATAACAGTCATAGGCTCCTAGGAGGTTACTAGGCTAATGGCTGTGGGGCCCTTACAAGCCTAGCCAAGAGTTTGTCCACAAAAAGGAAACCTTAGTCAGTACCTGTTGCCCCTGTCAATGAGGGGCAAAGGTGGAACCCCTGGGATAAATATATGGTTTCCCATCCACTCATCAAGGTTGCATTTGAAGAGGATCAGTGCGGTACTCTGTTTGACATGTATGGGAAGTCTGTTCCAGAGACGGGGCAACCTCTGGGAGACAAAGACCTGTTTCTCCAGCAGGTTTTGTTGATGTTGCATATTAGATTTAGGCCTATCAAGCAGGTAATGTGTGAGGAGTTAGACTTACGGATATGGAGCATCTCTATTAGGCAGGGTCCGATATTGCCAGACACAGATCACCTCTGAGCAGTCTGTGTGATACTGAGTAGAGTGATAGTGATTTAAGCCTGTCTGCATAGGATAGGTGTTGGAGGCCATGGATTCTCTTTGTGAGGTATTTCTGTGGCCTTTCCAGTTGGTGCAGGTGTTTGGAAAGGTGCATATCAAATGGTGCGTTATACTTAAGCATAGGTCTAATAAGGGAAGAGTACAGAGAGGTAATAACCTCCTTTTTTCTGGATGCAAACCCTTTACTTATAAGATGAACCAAGTAAAAGGCTTTTCTGACCAATGCCGCCACATGATGGTCGAATGTGACATTGTTGTCAACCTGAGTACCCAGGTCTCTCACCACAGGTTGTGTGCTTAGGGGGTTACCATTGATGTAGTAATCAGTAGGGGCCATGTTTTTACCGAATGGTAGAATAATACATTTTTTTGCATTTAACTTAAGGCCATGACTTTGGTACCAGTTATTTGTAGCTGTGAGATCCTCTTGCAGTATGTTAACATCAACTGGGGAGTCAATGACAGCATCCAACTTACAGTCATCTGCAAACCTGGTCAGCCACAGGCCCTTTGTCTTTGCTTGGACCTCTGAGAAGTATAGGCCAAACAGTAGGGGTCCCAGGACAGATCCCTGGGGAACACCACTAATGACAGGTCTGCTGTCAGAGGTGGCAGCACCTATTTTGACCTCGTAGGTCCTATCTGTGAGCCAGTTGGCCACCCCTCTGACTAGATAGGGATTAACACCAGGTTGTGTTAGCTTTTCAATGATGCCTGAGTGGGGGATTGTGTCAAAGGCCTTGGCCAGGTCAAGGTAAGCTGTATGTACTGACTTTCCTTCATCCAGGGCCTTGGTGACAAGTCAACTAGGTTCAATAGGCAAGATCTGCCCCTGACAAATCTGAATTGGATCAGGTCGAATGCTTGGAGATTGCCTATGTCCTTGTTTATGAGAACCATAATAATATGCTCCATGACTTTACAGATCAGACTTGTCAAGCTGATGGGGTGATAATTTCCCAGGTCAGTAGTGGCACCACCTTTGTGCAAAGGGATGACAGTGGCAGTTGTCCACTGTGTTGGAATAAAGCCTGTAGTTAGGCTGTGGTTGAATAGGGTGCTCAGTGGCGAAGTTAGTGCATGCTGGAGATGGTGCAGAATACAGCCTGGGATACTATCAGGTCCCATGGAAGCTGTGTTCTTTGCTTTGGATAGGGCCTTTAACACTTGATCTACAGAGATAT
This sequence comes from Protopterus annectens, assembly GCF_019279795.1. Lineage (NCBI taxonomy): Eukaryota > Metazoa > Chordata > Ceratodontiformes > Protopteridae > Protopterus > Protopterus annectens. The sequence continues at coordinate 368,902,721 of NC_056746.1, read as the reverse complement.
GAGGAGTGGGACATGTATCGGGGATGTCGACTGGGCCTTTGGGGGGCGATAAGGGGGTGAAGTTTGTGCTGAACCTATCAGCCAGCAGGTTGGCTAAGTCAGCAGGATCAGTGTAACTAGTACCATTGAGTACTAGTTCGGAACAAACTTGGGCTTTGCCATGGAAGTTCCTAATGTAACTGAAGAAGGACTTGTGGTTTCCCTTTGTTTTGGAGGCTAGTTTCAACTCATAATTGGCTTTGGAGATTTTCACTAGTGGTCTAATTTGCTTGTTGAGGCAGAGGAGGGAGTTTTTCCGATTTGGAATTTGTTCCTTTTTTACCCTTGGACAACAGTTTCTTCCGTTTGCTTTAAAGCCTGTTGTTTCAGGATGTTCACCAGACAGGTTTGTGTTTCCTTGAGGAGCAGATTTTAGTTCTGTTGGGTATGACTGAGTCTATGCAGTTGTACAGGTGCTTGTATACTGCACTGACGTACTGTTCAGCATAATTGTCTGCATCATCTGAGGGGGACAGTGGTGTGAAGTTGCTGATACCTTCCCTTAGGAGGTTGTAGTCAGCTTCTGAGAAGTCTGTTAGCCTGGGTATGACTGGGAGGGGTTGGGTGGGATAGAAACTTCGAATGAGACAGACCAATGATCTGATCTCACCAGGGAATAACATACTATGGGAGTGGTGCAGGAGTCGCCCATGTTGGTGATAACCAAGTCCAGTATTTTATCTCCCCTTTGGGGGATAAGACCAGCTGATCTAGTGTGTTAGAACTGATGAAGTCAAGGAATCATTGGGTGAGTGCATTAGAGCAGGAATATTTCACCCAGTCTATGGTGGGGTAGTTGAAGTCACCAAGCATCAGGGTGTTAGGGGGTACCTTGACAGAGTCAGGTAGGTCCAGGTAGGAGGTGTGGGTGTCCTGAACATGGAAGGGGGGGTCTCTAACTGGCTGTAACTTGGATGGGTGTCTTGCCAACTGTCAGTTGCACCTGGAGTAATTCCAATGCGTCATGTTGGTAAACCACTCTGGAGGTGTGCCTGTCCTTAATGAAGACAGAGATTCTACCACCCGTAGTCTTTTCAACCTCATATTGGGGTCAGAAAGTGTGGAATAAGGTATAGCCTGGTAAGGCAGGGGTGCTCTCTGCAGCCCTGAACCAAATTTCCATGAATGCACAGACATTGGCATCTTCCAGTGTGAGGAGAGCCTCCAGTGAGTACATTTTCAGATTAAGGCTCCTAGCATTGAGCAGCATGACCTTCAATTTGCTTTTTGACAGATCTTTTATATTGGAAGATTTGTCTGTGAGACATGGACTAAAAAAGGCACAATGGGGGAGGCAAGAGCTTTGGGCAAGATCCGGAACCCTAGGGGTGACAGGTGAAGGCCATCTCTGGCAAAGCATTGTGGCCTGTCAGCCATGTCACCCCAGGAAGACAGATACTGGATCCCCTTGGAAAGACACCAGAAACTAAGCCAGTTGTCAAAGTCAATCATTTTTTGTTGGTATTGTGGTATAATTCTTGGTGAAGGTAGGATGCTGCTTAGGGCTAGGGTCATACCAGCCCGGAGCATATACTCTGAGAGCTCAATCATGTCTCTCTTCATATAGTTCAGGGAGGTACGTCTCAAGTCGTTCACACCAACATGGATAATGACAGAGTCATACTTGTACCTGTTGTGGAGAGACTTGAGTGCGTGTGTGATGTGCCGGATTCTAGCGCCTGACAAACAGCTGACCGTGACCTTCTCCTTGTTGAGCCTGGTGAGAGGGACATCAGTGTGTCTCACTACTGAGTTGCCAATGACTAGTATGTTTGGTTTATTGTTATGCCTCATGAGCTGCATTGATTTATTGTTTTGCCTAATGGGCTGTGTTTGTGAGACACTGGTGCACTGACTACTGTGTGTGATGTGATTGGTGTTGTGTGTGGAATGTTTGTGAGTGTGTTTTGGGGATCTCTGTTGTTTAGGTAAGTTTTTGTTAAAGACCGCTGCATAGGTGGGTGTGTGGCTCTGTGATGTGGGTGGTGTGGTGCTTGTACTGGCAGTCTCCTCTATGTCAGGAGTACTGACTGTGGTGTGAGAGAGCATGGATTCCAGCTTACTGATGTAGGAATTATGTGGTAGGAGTAGGGGACTGTCTGTGAACATGAGGGAGTTGCTACACTGTCTCAGTATGCCCATGTCGACCACACTGGCAGGAGAAACTGATGGGAATTGTTCAGACATAGTGCTCTGAGTACTTGGTGGACTTACGGAGAACAGGGGTTTGATAAGTCTCAGTTTTAATTGTTCTTAGAGAACCTCTGAAAAATAGATGATTTTGCTTTCCAGAGGTTTATGTTTTTGCTTTTATATAATATTGCTGTGACATCTTCCCATTGCGATTCAGAGTCTGCAGATGACTGTTTTTATTGTTAAGTCTGTTGGTATATTAATCTCATGCTATTAGTTGCATTTTAATCTGAAGTCCTTTTTATGTATGAGTAAAAGTGGTGGTGAATAAAGTTAAATTTAGTCTTCATTCTGAAGTGGCTCATTGTTTTCTTTCGTTTTTTCTTCACTTTAAACAATTGGCATGCTACCTCATTTCAGGTTTTTTGCCTCTTTCTGTCCACCTGTCCACTTTTTGCATCACTTTTCCACCTATTGTTGTGTTTATCAACACAGCAGCAGTCCCTTTTTCCACATTTCTTACCACACAAAGACAACTTCCCTGCAAACCTTTTATCTTATATTCTCTTCATATCTAAAATATACATACCATGTCATATTTTATTTTGTGTATGTCAAACCAACTTGGATCTAAAACATTATTTGCAATGACGGCTGTGAAATGAAATATCACACCACACTGGGTTACACAGAATGGCCTTTGAAATAATTATCCTGAAAATTTCATACCATCATCCCACCTTGTTAAAAGGTTATGACTATGCTTAATAATCAGTAATTCAAGATAGGCAATGCACTCTTTAGCATTATTTTAAATAGTTGCCCAGAACTTTATCAAAACGTAACAATTTGAGCTCAGATTTTCAGTATGCTCTCTGTGAAACAGAATCTGATCAGAGTTGATCCGGAATTTACATTGAGACTTGATTTAGCACTGGAATTTCCCAGTGGCATACAACAGCTGGAAGGGTCCCTAAAACTGCTGCCCTGACATTTCAGATCAAAACTCTGCATGGTTAAAAAGCTACAAGTCTGCATGGCAGTCAGTTAAAATGAGAGGAACAAGTATTTTACATTAAAGATGTTCATTTTTGTAAGTATAGTAGTACAATAAGAGATTTTGAGGTGTGCATATTAGTGATGTTACTGCATGCTCAGAGATTGTAAGGCACTCCCCTTTGGGCTTGTGCTTCATAACGCACTTTGCTTTGTGGTAACATGAACACCCCCTCATACCTTATTATATAGTTTACATATCCTACTTTGCACCCACATTCTTGTAATACTGATAGCTCCTCTCCTTAGCTGGTTCGTGTCTCATCAAATTTTAACTCTATTGTTATTCTTATTTGTCTGTGCTGCATAACTGTGATATTAGCCGTGTCTTTTAAAGATCATGTTCAACATTTTTTTTTATAAATTCAGGATGGTGTCACTCACAGATTTCCTGGCATGTTTATGTGACCTTCTGGTTCATATAAACATCATTAGTGTAAAGAAATAATCATAAAAAGTATTTTTCTTACCCTTTGAAGCTCTGAAACCTAACTGAGACTCTGGTAGCCACATAACTGCACTTCTGTGTTATGCGTCATTGCGTCTGTGACCGTGACGATCCAATTGTTAGGAATTCCTCTCCCTTACCGATTTCAGGAATTTGACAGCCTGTAACTGAGGTGCAGAGAAAGGAGATGGAGTAATTATTGTAAAATAATTTGAAAGAGATCCTTTTGTAAAATAATATGTGAATTTGTTGTTGTGATTTTTATATTGATAGTTTTAGCAATGTTAGTGCTTGTGCACTTTTTATTGTGGAGAGACTAATAACAATCAGTCCTCCTTGTATAAATAAGTGATTTAGTTTGGAATTTGTTGGGTTTATTGAGTTTATTTTTTCTTTATTTTTTTAAATAATATAGTCTGTATGATTTTTGGGGGAGGTTAATATGTAATTATTACATGTGTTTTTACACTGTAATGATGTCTTGCAGCATGGAATTTTCTGTTAGTGAGCTATGGACAATCTCCCATGTGCTGCTATCTTATGGAGGTGGCTGGTTTGCTGTGTGGATTTTTTTGTTTTGTTACAATGACAGAGAAAGCATAGAATTTTAATTTAAATTCTGTATTAACAGTCATGTTTTTGTGTTCAGTGTCATTTTTTATATGTATTTATTGTGGTTATGTTGTAGCAGTGACATGTTAAGGTTGCCATTCTTTTCAAATCATTGAATTAATTTCTTACATGTGAAATACTCTTTTGCTTGTACTTTTTTATTTGACATGTCTAAGTTTTATGTATATATATATATATATATATATATATATATATATATATATATATATATGTTTTAATATTATTTGTAATTTGTCATTGGTAGTGTTTTGGGTCCTGGAATGTGTTGTGCTGGGTGTTGTGGTGTGCAGTAGCGATGATTTGCTAGAAAGAATGGTGTTGTAATTCTGTGTTTGGTTGTGTGTGTTGATAAGTGCAACAGTTAAGAAGGAGGTTTTATGGTTAGTGACCCTTAATTGATATTGTAAGTGGTGATTGTGTTATTAGTGATTGTGTTAGATGGTTATGTTTTGGGAGATTGAAGGAGTTTAAAGACTTGATACGCAAAGCGTGATTTTGTGCTTCTTTTTTGGGGGGGTATATTTAAGGTATTTTTTATGGTTTATGGGGCTAGAAATGACTGGTATTTTATTTTTTATTTGCTTGTCATTGTGATTAATTTTAATTTTGTACTTAGTAATCCAATTGCTACAGATGCTGCATTTTGTGTGTTTATGTGTGTGTATGGTGCTTTGACTCACTGTTGTGTGCGTCACAGCCGTAATGTCCTCTTATACATAAGTAACTAATTGCTTATACACTGGTCTGCTGAGCTGTTTTGCATTTTGGTCAATAGGATGGGAAAGTCATCTACTGGCTTTCTTCTTTCCTTAAGTGCCAACTGCTAAGTACAAGGGAATGGCAACAGTTACAAGCACTCACTCACACTTAACTTAGTTGGCAGCTATCTGTAAAGAGTTATTTTGTTCTCTAATCTCTGTTTGATGTGATGTCTACATCTTTAGGGAGGAGTCAGTCTCATACTGTGATAATTGTATGTTGGTAGGTGACAATAGAGTGGAAGTTGTACCAGCTGGCACATTTTGTTCTGCTCTGAGATTTCGCTTATTGCAATCCTAGAAGAAGTTCCTTAAAATTGTAGAATCCATGGAGAAGCAGCTATCAACAGCCGGTGTCGTGCCAGTGGGTCATTTAACTAGATTTGCAGTCCTTCCTTCAATTGGGTAGACATGTCTGCGGTCTAAAGGTGATGAGCTGGCATTTTGGGAGAGGGCAGGACTGGTATATATAATGAGTAGGTATGTATAATAAGTAGATATGTATAATAAATAGGTATGTATAATGAGTGTTGTACTGTCACTATTATGTCTGTGTATAATGAGTAGGTATGTCTAACAATCAGGTACGTATTAATGAGTAGATATGTATAATGAATAGGTATGTATAATGAGTGTTGTACTGTCACTATTATGTCTGTGTATAATGAGTAGGTATGTCTAACGATCGGGTATGTATTAATGAGTAGATATGTATAATGAATAGGTATGTATAATGAGTGTTGCACTGTCACTATTATGTCTGTGTATAATGAGTAGGTATGTCTAACAATCGGGTATGTATTAATGAGTAGATATGTATAATGAATAGGTATGTATAATGAGTGTTGTACTGTCACTATTATGTCTGTGTATGAGTAGGTATGTCTAACGATCAGGTATGTATTAATGAGTAGATATGTATAATGAATAGGTATGTATAATGAGTGTTGTACTGTCACTATTATGTCTGTGTATGAGTAGGTATGTCTAACGATTGGGTATGTATTAATGAGTAGATATGTATAATGAATAGGTATGTATAACGAGTGTTGCACTGTCACTATTATGTCTGTGTATAATGAGTATGTATGTCTAACGATCAGATATGCATTAATGAGTAGATATATGTAATGAATAGGTATGTATAATGAGTGTTGTACTGTCACTGTTATGTCTGTGTATGAGTAGGTATGTCTAACGATCGGGTATGTATTAATGAGTAGTTATGTATAATGAATAGGTATGTATAATGAGTGTTGTACTGTCACTATTACGTCTGTGTATGAGTAGGTATGTCTAACGATCAGGTATGTATTAATGAGTAGGTAGGTATAATGAGTAGTATGATTTGGCTGGAAAAAAGATAATAGAGAATTGAGTTGTATATTTCAGGTGGGGAAAAAACAATGAGGAAAGTTTTTGAAGTACTGGAATTTGGAGATATGAGTATCTCAGTGACATTACATGATGCATGAATTTACAGAAGGTCTGTTGGGAGGCGCATAAGCAGGAGGGGGTAAAATGTTTCACTGAGTACAGGGAGAACAGAGCAGTCCCACTATTGTAAAGTCAGCTAGTTTGTTTGCAGGTTATATTTAATAGCAGTGGATTAGTGATCCACAGTGTTTTAGCAATTCTGTTCCCTTTACCCATTTTTGTCCACAGCTTAATTAAACAGTTGAGTGCCTCACATATAAATAACAATCAAGTATGAAAAAATTGTAAGCACTGGTTAGTTCTACTCGTTAATAGATGGCTGACTATCCTTTGAGCTTCACTTGGTATACCCTTTAAAGGAAATTTGTTTAGATTTTATTTTAATTTTTGCTTTATTCCTTACAGAGATGTTTTGAATGAAAATGCATTTAATATTATTTCTCATCATTAATAACATGAATATGTGATTTAGAGACTAAATTTGTGTTCAGAAAACTATGCATTATACGTAAAAAAGTGATTCAAAAAGTGATATTAACTCACATCTTCATTTTTTTTTACTAGGCATATGAAAAGCGATTCCCAACATGCCCCCTGATTCCTGTGTTTCTGGGCAGTGAGATTCTTAGTGAGTACAAGACAGAGGATGGATCGATTCACATGGTTGAAAGATGCTGCAAACTGAATGTGGATGCACCAAGGCTGCTAAAAAAAGTAAAAACAAAATTTTGTGTTCTTCTTTTTTTTTTTAAACACACCTGCATTGAATTATCATTTGTGACATAGGTGATTTTACATTTATACAAAAGTAATCAAACTGTATTAACAAATTAATATTAATAAACATTGTAGTTCACATATATTGCTATGTATCATATAACCTAAGCAACATTACAGAAATTCTTCAAATCCTGCTACCTTTTTTAAACAAGAAACATCTTTATTAAACCATCACGTACTACATAAACAATCATACATATATAAATGAAAACAGACCACACCGACACAATCCTAGTTGCAAGAATTTTACATCTCAAACCATACTGACACACTCCCAGTTGCAAACATTATATATACATATACATTATATATACATCACTTATAATATACCCAGTCAATTTCAGTCAGACTTTACATAGCTCATTTTAAGTCCTGTCTTCTTTTAAACCTCATTCTTCCCTTGCATGTCTTGTTCCCACAATTCCCATTTTTCCTATGTAGTTTGCTCCTACCCTTTTTAAAGACCTCAGTTCTAGTTGTTTTATCTCTGTTACTGTATTCACTACTTCTAATATAGTTGGTTTAGATTTTGATTTCCATTTTCTAGTAATTGCTTTATTGGCAGCCACTATAATTAGACACAGCAAGAACTTACCATGTCTAGGCAATTCCAATTCTGTGTCATAGCTCAGAAAAATCATCTTCCTCATCACACCACCCTGCCCACCCATCATCTCTTACAGTGCATCCACAGGGAATCATTAAATTCCGCCAGCCCACCGCACTCCCAGAAAACAAGTTCTCAAGTACCTCTTTCCTCCCCATCACACCTCCAACATTTGCTGTCTATCTGAGGAAAAATTCTCTGGAGTCTACATGGGGTATAAAAATATCTATGTAAACATTTCCAAGCAAAAATCCTAAATCTTCTAGATTTTGTTGCATATTTGGGAGATATACGTATATTCTCCCATTGTTTCTTTGTGAATTGCTTATCTACTCTCTCTTCCCAATCATTTCTAACCTCTTCTGATTGATTCTTATAGTTATCATGCAATATTTTTATGCTGTACTAATTATTCCTTTTTAATGGCAGTTCTGTTCTAGATTCTACTAAAAACGCTATCAATGCTGGTCTTTCATTTAGGACCTCCCTATTTCTTTCTCTTTGCTTATACTCTGATATCAATCCTCGATAGGGAAGGCACTCTCTAACCTACAGTCCATATAAATTCTTGGCCTCCTCTCATTCTATTCCATTCCCTGTCTAGTTATTTGCTGTCAATACCTTGGTTCCTTTCCCGTTTTCTCCAATAAATTTCAGCCCCCTCTTGCCTATTGTCTATATCCCTAATTGCAGTCATCCTTATTGGCAAAATCTCCTTTCTTCATTCCCGTGTTGGCTTGTTCTTAGAATACTTTCTGCTACTTTATGGATATAATATTCTGTATGATAATTGTTATTCTCTTTAAAGGCCTGCATCCAAAATCCCAGTCTCCCCTTTTTTCTTGAGATTCCCCCATTTCAACATCATCCCTTTCCACTTTGAATTATAGTTGTATGCCTGTGCTATGTATAGGAGCTTTAACTGTGTATCTCTGAAATACCCATTCGTATTGGATAATCCCAAGCCTCCCTGTCCTACCGGAAGAATCAGTTTATCCCACTTGACTTTTGCTGTCTTCCCCTCCCAGATAAAGACCTTCAGCTCTTTATTAATTGCCATCTACAACTTCTCCTCTGGTTGATAAAAATATGCCAGACCTGCGTACAAGACTAAAATGACTAAAAATATTTTGATTGCTTGTATCTTACTATCCATATACATGTAACAAAGCTTCCAGTTTCTCGTTTTTGCATTATCTTTTGTTTGGTCTCTTCCCACATATCCTTAGCTGCCACACCAGAATCATTTTTAATCCATACTCCTACATACTTCATTTAATCATGTCCCCATAAATACGGATATTGCTGAACCAATTTGTGTGTTGGTACATGATTTACCACTATTGTGTTTGTTTTAGCTTCATTAACTTTGTATCCTGAAAAGATTTGAAACTATCTCAAAATATCCCACAACACTGTAATGTCTATTTCTGATTTTGTCAGGTATGAAATAATATAAAAATTTCCTGTAGATTGGTTATACATCACCATTTTTATTTCATCTCCTCCTATCCTATTAGTAATTGAGCCTCATCTGCCTCTAACCTTGGCATATTTAATTTTTCCTTAAACATTTTCATTTGTACCTTGCCTTGATGTCCATATTTCTCTACTTTATACAGACTTTCATAGAGTTTCTGAAATATTTAAATACTTTTACAGGATCCCGTGTTAGCTTCCTTGTTATAGGTTCCCTAAGCTTGGTGACGACCCTTTCTACTTTCTGTTGCCTGAGTCCTTGTCCTAAAAGTTTTTTGTGCTTAAGAGTTATCATCAAAAATCAGTTGCTTAACAGCAGTCCTTGTAAACTCATGCATATCTAGGCAATCCCTTACTTTCTGTTTAGCATTCATTAGTTGCTCCTCCTCTTGTCAGTTCCTCTAAATAATTCTTGTTACTTCTTAACCATATCTCCCTTTCTTTTATTTCCTTCCTATTTTTAAACTCTACTTTAATTTTATTCTACTCCCAAGCTATATTTTCAGAAGATATTTCTACTTTCTTTAATAGCTCCTGAATAATTTCCACTACCCATTCCTTAAATTCCTCTCTTTTCAACAGATAGGTTGGAAAGAGCCAGTGTCTCATTTGTATTTCATTACCCTGTGATTTTAATTTAGTTATTATTGGCGCATGATCTGAAATAGTTATTAAGTGCATATCAAGACCTTCAATGAAATGCACATGTTCCTTTGAAATGTAAAGTCTGTCTAGCCTAGCTCGGTTTTTGTATCATGGGGAGTGATATGTAAATTCACTCCAAACTCCTAGTAATGAAGTCACATCTTCCATGACAAATATTTTCATACATTTCTTTAAAAAATCTACCCTCTTGTTATATTTTCCCTTCTGGACCCCCCCCCCCCGACACATTTTCCGTATTGCAAATCAAATTCTAGTCCCTATAAGTAATATTCCGTGCTGAAAGCTGATTATTTCTTCCAGAATTTTTTAAGCTCCATTATAGCAGGTTTTGGTACAATATAAATACATGCCAGTGCAATCCTCCTCCCTTGCCACTAGTCCCTTAATACTACAAATCTGCAAGCCAGCACGTTAAACTCTACTGCCAATCATTAGCGGACCGGAGTTCCGCTGTGGCAACCCCTAACTAGGAAAATCTGAAAGACACAAACAAACAAATTGTCTTTTTTACCCTCTTCTATTACTATTGGAGCTCCTCTTGCAATTACTATAAGTACTCCTGTTTTCCTTTGCCCCCATGTAGTCCACTGAATAACCATCCTGAAAACCTTTCTTTATCAAATTCACATGTTCAGTTCTTTCCAAATGTGCCTCCTACAACATAGCTATTTGCATTCTACATATTTTAATATAGTTCACTACTCTTTCTTTTTTGTATTTATCTGTGAACCCATTACTGTTTAAGAACGTTATAGAAAGCATCATTTACTTGAAAGGTTATTATTCCTACCTTTTTATGTATAACAGCTTTTTTTGTTAAATGTCTAGTTCCAGCTTTTTTGTTATATGCATGTACTGTTTGGCAGATTAATCTTTTATACAATTGTTTCTTGTCATCTCCGTTTTACAGAACATTTTGTTTTATTGAAAACTCACAAACACACACACACACACACACACACACACACACACACACACACACACACACACACACACACACACACACTATCCTCCCAAAAACTATTAGCTTAATATTAACACACAACACTATGTATATCTTCAAATATTGACGTTTTACCCTCCTAACAGCAACAAATGTTCCAAACTGACAGCCACACACACAGACTCGAGCTAACCTAAAAGAAAGGTTAACTATGGTAAGATACATGGTGTAGCCTGTTGTTCTGTTAACTGATGTTTGGTTTTGTCTTAAATTTATAGCTCTGTCAGCTGGGAAAACACTTGAAAGCTTTCAGAAGACATTTCTCCAAGCCATTTCTCATTATTAGATTGTCTGCTCCTTACATGTGACCAGACACAAAACTATTTACTAGAAAAAATAATATTCAATATTCTTTTTCATTTACTTGCTTTCTCTTAAAACTTGGTACTAGATTAAGCTAATGGCCTTAACCCAATCATTCACTTATGCGAGAATGAGAAAAAGGACACTCATTTTTTTGTTATGCTCTTTTAACCAGATCTTTTTTATGTTGCAGTCCCTACATTTCTTAAAACTGGACAAGGAGAAAGAGAGAAGAAGGGAGAAAGAAACAAAACAAACAAAAAAACAGGAGCACTTATTTACATTAGTATCCTCATTAAACCTTAAAAATAACTGAAAATACTTTATAACATGCAAAGAAAATAATGCAGTATTTAAACAGTACAATTAAGAAAAAAAAGATTTTACTTCCACTTAATTTTCTCCCTCCTCTTCCCCTCTCCTGAGTATTTTTCTGAATATTACTGACATGAAGTAGGGTATATGCTTTAGTCTCCTACAAGTTTATCAGAGTCCAAAAATGTCCAATATTTCCAGATTTTCTTGTTTTGTCATGTTTCACAAATATATTTATTGCTTTGTGATCCCACGTTTTGTCAGTTTTCAAGTTACTGATTTTATTCTCCAAATGTTAATGGCATGAAGTAAGACATATGCTTTAGAGTCCCTTACAAGTTTAACAAAGTCCGAGAAAGTCCAATATTTCCAGATTTTGTTGTTTTGTTTCTGTTCATCTCCTTCTCCCAAACCCTGTCTCTGCTTCATTTCCAACATACTCTCAATTCTTCTAGTCAGCTGTTGTGCATTTCCCTCTCTCAAGCATTTTCTGTTGAAATACTATAAAAGGCTTCACTGCCACAGTCTCTCTCTGGCCTTTATTACTGGAAGAACAAGAACCAGAATCTCCTTCTGTTTCTCAGCTCCCTTTTTGTTGGACAAACTTTTGTATTTCCTCCTTAGCAGGTACTTCTTCAAAAAATGATTCTGTTCCTCCAGGGAAAAGTATTTTGAAGATAGCTAGGTACAGCAGTTTTAATCTCACACCTGCTCCTCAACATTCCTTGAATAATGGGATAAGTCTACTCCTCTTCTACCTGGTATACAAGTAGTCTTTCTCCACAAACACTCTGCTGTCTCCCACTTTTAGTATTTTGTCCGTCTGCTGCAGTTTTGTCAGAATCATCTCCTTCTGCTGTTATGATTGCATCTTTACTATTAAAGGTCTATGTTGTTTTCTTATAGCCAGGTTTGGAGCATACACACAATGTGCCCTTTCAAATAACAATTCATGTTGTGGAATAGCAGTCCAGTTACTTATTTGTGGTTTCATAAAATTAATGCAGTCTGTTCCTTCCAGTTTCTCGGGTACAGCAGAAAATCTCAGATTTTTCATACATGCTCTGCCCTCTAATTCTATTATTTTTTGAAACTTCTCTTCTTGTGCAGTCTCATATTCAGCCAGTCTTTTCTTCATTTCAGCCTCTTAGTTTTACCATTTTATCATCTTATCTGAATATCTGTTTAAAGTTTCTTTCATTTTTTTCCAGCCTTTTATTGTTTGATTTGATATACTCCGTCAGTGTTTCATTTATTTTAGTCCGGTCTTTCTGCTACTGTCTTATACTTTCCTCTAGGGTATTGAATGTCTTGTGTGGAGCTTGCACTGCTTTTTGCTGAACAGCTACAGGACTTTTCTAAGTATTTTTTCATCTCCTTTTGTAGCTTATTTTCCTTCAGGTCCTCTGTATTTATTTCTTTTTTCCTGGCAGGCAGTGCAGTTACTAGCCAGTTGTTGAACTTTACCCAGAAATCTAGGTCCTGACTTTTTCTGCTAAGTTTCTGTTTTCACACAGGGAAGACTAGAATTAAGCTGTTATTCAATGTGCAGACATCTTGGAAGTCCGAAATTTCTCATGTGTTTTAAATAACAAACCAAAATAAAATGTGATTCAATCAGTCTTGGTAAGAGTTAGGATCCTGCTTGGCAGGATAATGTATTTTACTTGAGAAGCTGGAAATGGAAATTGTGTGTATTTTTGCACTGTAGTGTGGAGTTCACATTTAAATCTTATAAAATAATAATTTTTACACAACAAGGAGAATGGTAGTACACCTGATACACCAATTTTCTGTGTTTCATTCTTCTTCCTTTTGTGTTTAGGAGAAGGCTAATAAGGAACACTATTTCTGAATAGTAGACATGAAAAATGTTAGAATATTTGATAGAAGTTAGGTAATCATTTAGGTTTAGGCACAGATTTCAGGGACCTGTTGAAAAAATCTAGAAAGTGAACTATTCAATTTAAATGCAGATTTAATGTTAGGAGCAAACTGTATCTGCATCTAGTGAATTACTTTGAATTAGGTTTGGTAAATCAGTTTCCAGATGTGTACGAAACTGTTAAAAGTCAACGGCAGCATATTTAAAGAAAATACAACTTGAGTGATTTGCTGAGGTGACTGGCTCACAAAGATGCCAGTGAGGAATCAGATGAAATATTTAAAAAAGGAAAATAAAAGAAACAGTTTTGTTTTTTTCTTGGATTCAAGAAAGGGAGAGAGAGATAACCTGGGAGTGTGTTTTTATGAGTAAGCTGGTAGAGGATTCTGGTCATAACTATAAAAGAACTTAGAAAGTAAGGGATTTTCCAAAGTAAATCCTAGTATTACAGCATGTGTAAAATATGAGGAAGGAATGTTAGTGAAAAGGGGCAACTGTAGTATTCATTTTCATCCTAACCCTGTGGCATAAATGGATAAAGCCATGAGTACAACTTGGGTAACCTAGATTAGCAACACGGGCACTGGAAAAAATAGGCAGAGGAGAATGAGCTTGAATGGCCAATCCCAACTTGCTCATAATAGTGAAAGGGAGGTGGCTAAGCCCACCACATTAGAGATGTACACTAGAGGGTGGATGATTATTCACTTACAAGTTGGGAGAAGTGTGAGTGCAGCTGATTCAGTGCAGTAGGCATGTATGGAAACATGCACATCTCTGCCTAACCAGGCCGCTATTGCAAATCTACAAACTAGCAACTGGTGAATGGGCTAGTTGGGATGGAAAGGCGAGCTCTGTGGAACCACTGTCTGACTTATTGCCAAACATGTGACTCTCCCCTTCCAGAGGAAATAATGGGCCGATAAGGTTCCCTGGATGTGATTGAGTGGTGATACTTGGCTCTTGCCCTGTGAGTGTATACAGGAAGGAGTGCCAGTGAGCAAGTCACACAGAGGACTAACAAAACTATGTTAGGTAGCTGTCAGATTTGGTCCATAAAATTTTCAGCCAACATGCAAGATAAAACTGATGGTTTTTTTTTTTTTTTTTAAATCTAATCAAGACACCCTACCTTGATTGTTGTAACTCAACATTAAAAACAGCTAGTCAAGATACTTTTATCTCAGTTGCTGTGTTTTTGTAGAAAAAGGCAGTTAATCCATTTGAAAATGCAGGGAGCAAACCCTTTTGCACCCCTTTAGGGATAACTGCATTCCCTACACTTATTGCTACTTTACATACTAGCTGCAAGATCTCAGTGTCTTGGTGAAAGGAGAGCAGTCCATTCTGTGGTAGTAGGACTGTCCTCTTCCATTTGTGCTAGCACTTGATCAGCAGGAGTCTTGATGACTTGTGGTTTTGTCTAGCTACACCACTTTACTGAAGCATGGTAACCCTAGCCTGCCACTGCCTCTAACCCCAACCTTATATATTACAGTATGAAAAAACCTCAGTGTAATACTATCATTATACAAGACAAGCAGAAAGACACCACATATATCAACACACACACATTACACTAAATCTAACCACTTACCTAGTCCTTCCTCTAACCTTAACCTGCAAACAGTTGCATACACTTTCAGCCCCTGATAGTAAAACCTTGGGTATATCTGAAAGTTTAGGCATTAATATTACAAACCCACATTTATCTTACCCACACTCACTCAGTTGTACTGCTTTCAATACCTGCAGCATTCAGCTGTGGGAACTCTCAATGAATTTCCCATTTAGTTTGTAGAGTAGAACAACTGAAGGGTCAGCAAGCTGAATAAGACCTATACGTGTTACTTTGGAGATATTAATTAATTAGGCCCATGGCTCCTATGCATCTGGGCTTTCCTGGATTATGGAAATATTTTGGAATAGAAAGAGACAAAGCAAGAAAGATACATTATTTCGTTTATGGACATCATTGAAAAATATCTCACTTAATTTTGAAACACAAGCTTGTTTTGAGCAGTGCTTACCTTGAACTGTCAGTATTCAGAACCGTAGTGAGTACTCATGCCTGGCTAGTCAATATATTATGAATACTGTCTTTCCATTATAACACAGTTGTCCTCTCTAATAAGTGATGCATATTGTTCTGTAATATTCATAAGCCAGAAAAACATCAGCAAAGATTCGCAACTCAGGAAGACAGGCTAGTGGTAGTTGGCTAACTAACCTGGTATATTTGCACTTACAGCTTGGCCTGCGTGATGTTTCAGTTTTATTAACTGTGCTACTGATTTTGATTTTGTTCATTACTTCACAGTGTTATTTTGCTTAGCTCATGGTTATGAGCTCTCACCATGAAATCCTTACTTACCAACTTATTTGGTAGTGTTTCTTTGCTTTGTTTGTGGATGTTTTGATTTTTCAGAGTGCTTTCATCTGTTTTGCACTCAGTTGTATTACCACACTTATGAGAGCCTTTATCGGTTTGCTGCTGTTTGGTAATATATTTATTCAAACAGTTGCTAACTGAGTAGGTTGGCTGGTTGAGACTACTTTCAGTGATTATTAGGATCAAAGATGTACTAAAGAGTATAAAAAAGTAGTAATTCTAAATATAGAATTGTATAGGTTGTACTTCAGCAACATAAAAAAGTAATATTCACTTAAGCTTTATTTATTTACAGGGGATAGACATTTTTATAAAAAGAAATGTGACAGAAATATGGAATTAACAGGATAATGTGAAAAGCTGGCAGGAGCAAGCTGAATAAGAAAAGGTTGGCATGAAATATAGGTGAAAGTTAAAATAGGAAAAATTGGTTGTGGTGAAGTGGGGGAGAAGGTGCCTAGGTGGAAAACATTTATTAATGCAAAAACAATTTCATGAAACAGTAAGTCAAGGAAGGAAGGAAGAAAAAGGTGATATATGATTAAGAAGGAAAGCTGTTACATTGGCTTGAGCCTGCAAGATGTCATTTTCCCCAGCAACACAAATTAAGTAATGGCTCCTACTTCTTAGTCTGACTTCAGTAGTATGAATTGCTACTACATACTGGATCGCATATGATGATGACTTTATGTAAGTTTTGTTGTGATTGTTGATTTGCCTTTCCTTTTGGGAATCTTGTGTATCACTCAGTTTCAGGATCTTTGTATTCTATATTTTGAAGGAGACAGTTTAGCCCGTAGTTTACTTGCACAGTATGGCCCAAGATTATTTTATGTAAATCTTCACCCTAAAGATTTTTTAGGTGACTGTTAACTTTTGGTGTAAGGCAGTCTTGTCACCCAGGAACTCCTTTTTGTTGATAACATTCATTTAAAATTCGGCTAATTAATTAATATTTTATGAGGGTGGAAATCTTGAACAGGACTCTGTCACTTCAGCTGTACTTTGAGTGCATTAAGTGGTTCGTTTAGTTTTCTTTTTAATTGTACTGTTTGGCATAAATTAGATCAGGACATTGGTGTGTCAGATAGCTTATAACTAGAATTTTTGATTTGGGTCTTTCTGTGACTGTCCCAGAGATTGAATATTGTGATGACATTTCTGATAGCTTAATAGAATTGTTTCAAAGGAGTTGTGTTTAGAAGAAACATGTTCCTATGTGTTGTGGAGCATTCAGATAAAATAAATGCAAATATTGTTTTTTTTAACTTTCTGATGTTTCTATGGATTGCAAATAAGGAAAGAAGTATTACAATGAGAGTAATGTAGGTATGTATGTATTTATTTATCTGCATTTGTTTACTAGGAAGGTCTGACTGAGCTAAGACCCTTTTCAGTAGAGGTTTGGGAAGAAGAGCTCCAAAGAATAGATTTAATAATAAGAATTTCCAAAAGATATGATAAAAAATAAAAATGACATAAGAGAACGAATGTTTATAGTTTATAACATAAGTATGTAATTTAACTTTTGTACATTTGCACAAACAACATCAAAATACTTTGTTTAGAATAGGTAGTAATGAAACAGAACGATATGTAAGTAAGGCAAGTTGAAAATGAGTCTGTAAACAGTAAGAACAAGAATAGTAGCAGGTGGAGTATATTTGGGAATTAAAAGAGAAATGATTATCCTGGAGGGGATTTTCAGTGACAGATCCAGGTGGAAGAGATGTGTGTTTTAGTAGCATTTTGAATGGGTGTGGGCTGTATTTTCATGGAAACAGTGGAATGACATTCCTGTGTTTCCCTACACGTGAGGAGTAGCGTGGATCACTGTGAGTTATGTGAAACACTAGTGCATGACAGGACTTTGTCTGCCTTGTCTAAAGATTTGAGGCAGAGGAAGTAGTGTACCAGGACATAAGTGAAGATAGTGAGGGGCATTTATTGGGAGTGGGTTCAATTTTCTGGGCTTGTTTCAGTTGGCAGAATTTCTAAAGGTTGGGGAATTCATACCAGTTTAGTTGTTTGATTGCTTTGCAGTGATGAGTGCATGACAGGGAAATGATGGCAAATTTGGCAGTTTTGCTGTTAGTTTGCTCTAGAATTGCAAGTTGGGTTGATTGCAGGTTGGTGATGTGGCTAAGTAGTTCGGTGTGGGGGACCAGTTTAATACTGATCCCCCACTAGAGGAGGAAATATGGCATGCATATTTCATTCCCTCAAATGTAATTTATGTAGCAGTTTGTTTTGCTAGTGTTTTTCACAGGCAAAACAGAATTGCCAATAGTGAACATTTAGGTGATATATAAATGATGATTGTAAGAATATATTATTCAAACATTATATCAAATTTTTAAGAGCGATGTGAAGAAAACCTACTTAATAGGGATATTGTTAGCCTTCCACCAATATTTGGTGATATGGCTATGCTTGTCAGTAGTCTTCTTGTAGGTAAGTTTAGTAAGAACATATCATCCTAGTCAAGTGGCATATGAGATGTTTTTTAAATGTCAAAGTATGTCAATGTTTCCTTTTGCTGGAGACTTTAAATTGTGTTAAAACGTGAAGCTTGGTAGGAGGATGCAACACAGGTTATGTTTTTGCTACAATTTTAAAACCTGGACTGACTGACATACTTACAGCTAAGGTGAATATATTTGATTATGTTTTATTATCTTTGATTGACAGATTGTCAGGTTGCTATCTAAGGCATGGTATTGTATTAATTCACATTTTAATAGCATGGACTCTGAAGGAAGATCGGTGTTCTCTTAATTTCTTGCCATCTTTACATACAGTGTAAATTTCCATTTACGTCTTGACTACTTTTTTTTCAAATTTCTGTCACCTGTCAGTGGATACCATTGAATACTAGGGGCCAAAAGCAAAACACAGTTTGCTACTTTTGTGGTATTACTGGGTTACTCTGCGAAAATCACTCTGTTCCAAAATCTTCGTTACGTGGACAGTCATAACATTGATTATTTATGACTTTGTGTATTTAATTTTGTGTTTGAATTTTGTCTACATTTATTTACCTCTGTATTTATATGGGATGGTACACCTTATTTATAGCTGTATCTTGTATCTGCATTTTAACTTACTTTTAATTACTTTTTTATTTACTCTTTAGTATAGATGCAAACCAGGTCTGTGAACTGCAGGCATGCACTATGGTCCCATGGTCCTTATTCTAGCATTCTGTCTTTTTTTGCACTCAGAAACTTCCACAGCAAACCTTTGAGTTATGTCATAAACGTAATATTGTTTAATAGCATAGACTGTAATGGAGGCAGGTCCTAGTAGTGTTGAGATGTGAGAGTTAATGAGTAGAGTGAGTGGGCTCCAGTTTACGTTACTTGGCAGCTCCTTGTGGTCACTGTGTGTTTGTTCTGCATGAGATATCCAGAGTTCCTGATGAACATCTTGGGGACACTGTACATCACTGCAGTTTCCATCCACAAGTGTGGGATTATCTACAACTTGCTGTGTGATATTCATCTTATAATATTGCAGAGAAGTTATAAGATGAAAACTTGACCCATACTTAATGACAGCTGTGCCCCCCCATGTTTGGCATAATTTAGCACTCTATTTGGAACAAGACTGTGGGGAGTAGATGTCTACTTTCATTTGCTCTTGCAAATGAACCAGCTGGACAGTGAGGGTACAAACTCCTTTGAGCACGTATGGATACAGGAGCAAACTTGGGATTCCTTCTCATCTACCATCCACCTGGTTGTGTGAGGACATTCCTATAGGAATTCACTTTGTTGCTTTTACCTGTTATCTTGGGCATATATTGGACTGGAAGTTCCAACAAGGGATGACATCATCTGGCTTGGTGGTGGAGCTGGTGTTAGGACTGATCTGTACAAGGTTCAGCTTGCAGTGGAATTGTACCTGGTACAGCTCCTGGATCTTGAAATGGTTGAATAGATGAATTTGAAAGCTGTTGCTGTTGAGTCACAATTTTGTGTCATCCAATAGTTCCTTTGAGCACAGTGCTTGTGATCCAGTGCAGCCTGTTTCAGATAATGATAATATTGTGGCATCCTCTGTGGATGTTCAAGCTGTAACTCTTGTATGCCCTGTTCAGCTGGTGCTATGAGAGCCCTAATTTGACATACAGCTCTTCTTTTTGAAGATTAGCATAATACTTAAGGGAAAATTGGCACGTACTAGCATTTTGGAACTCAGACTTAGCTTTTAGGAGCATTACTATATTTTTCTAAGGTCTTGCAGCAAAAGGCTGTCTTTTTGAGCAAAGAGATCACCATCTGTACTTTTTATTGTAGTTGACAGTGTATGCAGCCCATCCTGACTTGACCTGGAAAGTTTAAGAATATGTGCTTGTCAGTTAGTTGTTTGCATTTAAGCTGGCCTCTGTTACAATGGCTGCACTCATCCATTGTTCACTGAGATGAAGGATTTGGCACAACTGACAAGATTATTCCATGGGTTTGGAATGAGTTTCATATGTCTGAATGCACTGAGTTCCTGTCCATTGTTTCAAGTATCGCGCCACCAGCATGTCAGCTAATTACATGCCCTACTCAGCTTGTAATTCCCAGTATCAAGGTACTGAGTCCACTTATCTATTGAATCATCACTTACCTGTTGAGTTTTTGGGGTCTTTACATCTGTATTAAGGAAGGGTGTAATGATTTCATTTTTAGGAAATATACACTAGATTTTGATGCTTTGGTTGACTGTCACCACATTTCAGACTCTATTTTTATTGATGGAGGGTGATAGTACATGCACAGTTTGTTTAATTCTGTTTTGGAATGCCCTAACATTGTGGATACATTACCTGACATAGCATTGAGGTAACCCTTATCATAGTGATGAATGTTCTAATTGATATGCACCAGGGATACTGTTCAGGAGTGTTCCTTCATGGTCTCTCTCTTGTATATGATATGTTGAACTACAAAACCCTTTTGGAGTTGTTACACACAATTTATGGGCTCTCAGGAATTATTCTCAATTGGTTTGCCTCCTGCCTGTTATGCCATATGTATAGGATAGTTTGTAGAGTAAATTCCTCTTCGCCATACTCTCTAACCTTTGGAGTTACACAGCAAAACATTTAGACTTATCACTGTCTGCTGGGTATGTGCTAATGTTGGTAGAGTTTGAGTCATCACAGCTATACTAATGATACACCATTATAACTATCCTTTTATTTATTAGGAGAAAACTTGGATCATATCCATTCCTAGATGTGTGCTAAATAGCTGATGCACATTTCATCCATAAGTATTGTCATAGCAATTAATACCATGGAGCAGCTCTAACTGCCTGACATTGAATCCTTACATTGTGTGTTTTAGGAACAGGTTTGAGATATTTTCTAAGGTGAACAGTCTTGGAGTTATTCTTGATAATAGGCTAAAACTTCAAGTACATCACCACCCCTTTACTGTGACACTAACTCCATCAAATCCACACTATAACCTAAGAAGCCAATCCACTAGACTACTAAACTTCAATCCGCACGCTTTGGCTTCAGTGTTCGTGACTCAAAATTGTGGCAGCCATTGCCACCTGATCTTATTGAAATCAAAGACTACAAACAATTCAGACATCAATGTAAACAATACATAACCAAACAAAATAAGTGCACATGTCAGAACACAGATTATCTGACTCCTAAAATGAAAAAATGAGAATGAGAATGAATGCTGGTAGATTCATGCTAGAAAACCTTGACTGCTTAATCTCCTAACGTCTCCATAGGTTCATAGTTTCATAGGTGTGTACTAGGCTAATAGCCCTGGAGCCTTTACAAGCCTAGCTCATAAGGTTACTCTGGACGTGCCACCAGACCTTAGTTCCTAGTGCCTCTGTCGAGTAGAGCCACTAGAGTTATCCTAGGGTGAATTTTCTAAATAATCAGCCCTGCCAAGTCTTGAACCCAGGACCCTGTACACCATAGCCACAGCAAATTACCACACTGTTACCTGAGCTGTAAATATTTAGCCCTTGGAAGTCTTGAACCCAGGACCCTGCATACCATAGCCACAGTAATTTACCACTAAGCCATCTGAGCTG
>NC_056746.1:368623224-368875724 GCF_019279795.1 Protopterus annectens | reverse complement strand
AACCTCTCAAACATCCTGAGTTGTAAGCTACTAAGTCATTATAAGGAAGCAATTAGAGTAGTTACTAAAACTGAATGCCCAGTATGTCAAACATCTCCAAGCAAAAACATATTAAATGATTCCAATAGCGTAAGCCAACAGATGAAAATCAATGCAACACAGCAAATTAATTTAACCAAGTGAGAAGACAAGCTATGGGGACATAATAATGCATAAAAAAGGCAAAACAAAGCAAATTGCACAACAAGGAATGCAGCAGATTGAAGCTAGTTGCATATTCCACTATCCATAATGTAGGGTCTGTAATTTAGGACCATGTCAGAGAAGCGTATCATACACGTGTCATGCAAATCATTTGAGTGCACAGGCTCGCTGAGTCAGGTAAACAGTTATTATGAGAGTGCATGCATGTTGCAAATCAATAAATGCATTAAAATAATATTTAAGTGTTAAAGTTAAAATAATTTAGAAAGTTGGGAAATTTTTTTTGCAGTATTTCACAGAAGGCAGCCATATGGGGCTATCCGATAGATGAGGTTCAGAAATTCCATCATCATAATACAACATCTTTGTTACACTGTAGTATAGAAATGCAACTTAAAAACTGCCTCCAGTTATCTGACTGTGCACTTGTGTACTAACAACAAAAGCTTATAAGCTCTTCCATTAGCAGTACTTTTTATGAGTAGTAAAATAGTATAAACTGTTGTTCTTTGGATTACATCAAGTATTTTCTAATATTTTGAAACAGTCATTTGTGTTGAGTGGTAAAATTCTTATGGTTCCTGCAAAAATGAGTTTTGTTGTAAATGGTTGCATATAGCTGCGTGACTACATTGTTAAATGCCTTAATATTAGGAATCGGGAAACCATTACCCAAGTGTTGCTTGTTATTGCATCACATAGTTGCTATTAATTTATTTTGCTACCCTTATTTTTGCTAGATGAAATTAAATTAATTTTCATTTACTAAACAGAATTGTATGCTTTCATGGTTAGAGCTTCCATTTTTGGAACTAAATGACTATATTGTGCCTTGGTAATTAGTATGTTAGTAATCGAAATTAGGTGGCCAAAGTCAGTAAACTCAGTCTTAAATACTAGGGCAGCTAGATGAGTCGATTAGAATTATTAGGCAGCATTACAGTTAAATGGAGCACATCTGTGCCATTTGAAGCACCCATTTTCATTAATGATTAAACAAACCAGCACTTTATAACAGATGATCATCTGTGCTTTAATAATCACATGGTAGTACTCTTAAAAAAGCATTGCAAAGCAGCACAAAGCACTACATAATGTACTAAACATGGCCTATGTTAGTTTTCCATGGCCAAGTCTTGTTAATAACATCAGTTACTTAAAATCCAGTAAACAAACTTGTGTTTTAAGAGTGCATGTCATTTTTTTTCTGTTTCAGCATTAACAAATAACATTAGTTTGAGCACTAATCTGTGACCTAACAACCAGTGTCAGTGTTATCTAGTTTAGTTTTATGGCAGTGTTTTGGATGGTAATGGCACTGACAGCCAGCATCCATCCATCCATCCATCCATCCATCCATGTTTATGAATCACATGACTCCTTTAGCAACCCGGTGAACAGCTGCTGCCATCCGTGGAGTTTACCAGTCAGGTAGGGAGTGGAAGTAGATTGTCAAGCCTTTCTTACATATTGCATGTCCATTGCATGCCTACCTAAGAGCAATATAGACTTGCCAGTTTGCCTACTGCATGTCTTTGGGAAGAAAGACAGAAACACAGTGACAACATGCAGACAGCACACAGATAGTATCCAATCCGGCAATCAAACCTGAGAACTTCTTGCTTTGAGGAGACAGTGAAACCAAAATAGTATTGCTTAAAATATTAAACCTGATTTCAACAAGCTTCTCTACAGGCTTACTCAAAGAGGCCTGGATGTTTTACTAACACTGGTTGAAGTGTAGTGTGTTGTCTTTTACAAATAAAGCTTTGGCTTACTTTGTTAAATGGATTTATTGAGTGTGCCTTAACTTATAGAATTATTTTGTCCCTGACATGTAAGCCATAACAAATGTGTCCAAATGTAAAACAATGTTTTTCTGTGTGTCTCAGTGGATGCAGTACTATTGTATTATCCCTGTTGCCTAAATTTGTATCTCTTAAATGTTCGTCCACTCTTTTCAGAAAATTGTTCATAAAAATTTTCTAGAATAGTACAGCACAAGTGAAAGATGCATATCTCAGGGATGATGTTAGGAAGCATATTTCTGCAGAAAGAGGTGGTAGATACTTTGTATGGGATCCTTGGGAGGCTGTGAAATCAAGTGTAATTACTGAATTCAAGGGACTAGCTTTGATCAATGGGGTAGGATAATAAGCAGGCCGCATAGGGCCACCATTCCTTGTAAGATAACATTTTCTGTGTTCTGATGTTCGTGCTGCAACTGTTTGCTTTATTAGAA
Organism: Protopterus annectens; assembly: GCF_019279795.1. Taxonomy (NCBI): domain Eukaryota; kingdom Metazoa; phylum Chordata; order Ceratodontiformes; family Protopteridae; genus Protopterus; species Protopterus annectens. Next base: position 368,873,278 of record NC_056746.1, on the reverse strand, counting down.
GTAACTCTGCATGTACATTTGGTGACACCAATTATCCAGTTTATATGACTTAAAAGTAACACCTTTAATAGCATTCTTCTTATGGTTTATATTATCTGCATTATACCTTGTTCAGTGGCATCTTCTTCACAGATAGACTAGGTCAGGCAGCTCTATTTTAGTTTTATTTTAGGTTTCTAGCATTTTAAAAACATGAGTGAAATGAAGATAGAAGAGGTGCAAAGTTAAAACTGGTACATAAAATGCCCCAAAGTTACTTATGGGTGGGGGTGATGAACTGAATATCTGTTTTTTCAGTTTGACTTTGAGGGAAGAAAAGAAAAGCAGTGGTTATGCATTCCCATTTGTTTGTGTCTAATCCTACTTAGTTATGGTGTTATTCTGCCAGAACATGACATTATATAAGATGAAACATGATGTGTAATGCTTGAAGTTGAATTTTGTGCCTTATATGCATGAAAAGACAGATTCCCTGGCTAATTTTATAATTGAGACAGAGGCACAGCTGCCTCCTGTGAGCTGCGTGTGAGTAGTAGCATCATGAGTAATGCCCAAGGGATATTCACTGTGATGGCATAGAAATGTGTACATTTTTCCATCACAGTACATTTAATACTTATGTAATTAGGACTGTGGCACTGCTCATTGCTAATCAGATCCCAAAGAAACAATGAAACTTAGACTTTTATGTGAAAATAAAAGAAATGACATCTATGTACCTTTTTTAAAATGTTATTCATTTATCCTTTATTGACTAGATAAGTTCAGCTAGGCTGGTAGCTTCTTTTCAGGGGAGACCCACGGTGGTATTTATACTACTAGCAGAAATTTGGCTAGGGCATCAGGGAATTTCTCCTACTCTTTTCGATAGGCACCATGGTATCATTTACAACCACCTGAGTCACTACTAATTCAAACAAATGGGCCCTCAGTGTAACATCTCATTGGGAGGATAACACATTCAGGAGTGCAGTAACCCCCTTATGATACACTACAGTGTCAGCAGTCTTTCTAGCTGGTGTGGGAATAGCAAGTGTGCTACCTGTTTTACCACTAAAATCTTATTGTTAAAATAAATCGTTATGCACCTTTAGGGGAATGTAATTTGTAGGCATGTTGAGATGAGTACTTTTAATACGTTTGCTAGACTGATGGTTGACTAAAGGTTTTGACAGTGACTTATCTAAGAGTAGACACAGTAGCCTTTTCAAAACAAATTAAAAAAAAAAGTATAACTTTAATTTGCAAAACTTGGAAAGCATGGACTTAAAATTTGATTGTAACATTTTGATGTCTTTAAGACTGTGAAGAAAAAGGTCTGTTTACTCAAATTCAACTTTAAGTAAACAAACTATTACCATCAAAACTGCCCAGAGAGAGTTATCTTCATTACTATGTTGATGCAACTGGTAAACTGTGACAAATTTTAATGAAGTAGCTGTTAAAAGGCATATGTTGAGATTAAGGCACAATAGATCTGGGAAAGGACAAAGCTACATGATTGAGAGTCTTAACATCATGGCACTCAAAATAAGCCAGTATTTTTGCATCATCCTTTTTCAGCCGTATTGCCCTCCAGTCAGCAACATTTCATGTTCCACACCTGTACATTTCTGTCCTTCAGTACTCAATGTTTACCTTTTGAATGAATAGTGAAACAAGCACACTATGGGAGAACAATAAGAAAAAAGTTGTTGTAATGTTTTGCCAGTGTATTGGGGACTTGAGCATCTAAAAGGTCAGCTAAGAGCTTTCTTTTGTAAATCAGAAGATTCTTTTCTTCCTAGATGTAGTGACAAGAGTATTTGGAGATCTAAAGCTGCCTAGACTGACACGTGCTTGTATTCAGAGTAATTATCTTGGTTTTGGGCATTGTTATTAGAGGTCTGAACAGAACTCTGAAGAAATAGTGCAGCAGCAGCAGCATTCTCAGCAGCAGGCAGTTTTATAATCAGCAGCAGCAGTCTCAGCAGCAGGCAGTTTTATCAGCAGCATTCTCAGTGGCAGGCACTTTTATCAACAGCAGCAGCAGGCACTTTTATTAGCAGGAGCGGCAGCACTCTCACCAGCAGGCACTTTTGTCATCATCAGTAGCAGCAGCATTCTCAGCAGCAGGCACTTTTGTCAGCACCAGCAGCAGCACACTCAGCAGCAGGCACTTTTATCATCATCAGCAGCAGCATTACTCTCACCAGCAGGCACTTCTATCATCATCAGCAGCAGCAGCAGTCTCAGCAGCAGACACTTTTATCAGCAACAGCAGCAGCATTCTCAGCAGCAGGCACTTTTATCAGCAACAGCAGCATACTCAGTGGCAGGCACTTTTATCAGCAGCAGCAGCAGTCTGAGCAGCAGGCAATTTTATCATCAGCAGCATTCTCAGCAACAGGCACTTTTATCAACAGCAGCACTCACACCAGCAGGCACCTTTAGCAACAGCAGCAGCAGTCTCAGCATCATGCACTTTTATAATCGTCAGTAGCAGTAGCAGTCTCAGCAGCAGGCACTTTTATCAGCAGCAGGCACTTTTATCAGCACCAGCAGCAGCACACTCAGCGGCATGCACTTTTATCATCAGCAGCAGCATTACTTTCAGCAGCAGGCACTTTTATCATCATCAGTAGCAGCAGCAGCAGCAGTATCAGCAGCAGGCACTTTTATCAGCAACAGCAGCAGCACATTCAGTGGCATGCACTTTTATCATCAGCAGCAGGCACTTTTATCAGCAGCAGCAGCACACTCAGTGGCAGGTACTTTTATCATCATCAGCAGCAGCAGTCCGAGCAGCAGGCAGTTTTATCAGCAGCAGCAGCATTCTCAGCAGCAGGCACTTTTATCAACAGCAGCAGCAGTCTCAGCAACATGCACTTTTATCATCATCATCAGTATCAGCAGCAGTAGCAGCAGCAGTCTCAGCAGCAGGCACTTTTATCATCAGCAGTAGCAGTCTCAGCAGCAGGCACTTTTATCAGCAGCAGTCTCAGCAGCAGGCACTTTTATCAACGGCAGCAGCAGCAGCACTCACACCAGCAGGTACTTTTATCAACAGCAGCAGCAGCATTCTCAGCAGGCACTTTTATCAGCAGCAGTAGCAGCAATCTCAGCAGCAGGCACTTTTATCAGCAACAGCAGCAGTCTCAGCAGCAGGCAGTTTTATCAGCAGCAGCAGCAGTCTCAGCAGCAAGCACTTTTATCATCATCATCAGCAGCAGCAGTCTCAGCAGCAATCACTTTTATCATCATCATCAGCAGCAGCAGTCTCAGCAGCAGGCACTTTTATCAGCAGCAGAAGCAGTAGCAGTAGCAGTCTTTGCAGCAGTAAACAGTTTCAGCAGCATCAATAAGTGTAGCAGCAGACATTATTTTGGTCTTTGGAGATCCCACTCACATAACTAATGACTGCTGTGGAACAGTATTACTACTGTAAACACAAACATTCTCCTTGTATTTATTTAAATTTGTTATTTATCATTAATCTTTAGGGAGTTCACCCCTTATTACCAGAAAAATGCTGTAATCATGTTTTTGTTACCTGAAATCTCACCTTTCCAGACAAACAACTGACTTGTAAATTTATTTAGCAAGTTATGCTTCATGCTGTTGTCTATGTGTGCTTCTTCCGAGTGTAGCATCCATTGTTTACACAAACTAAAATGACAAGGTGTCCGTTGTTGAACTTTCACATCTTAAACATTCATAAGGTGACATCTCATACTGCTGTCTTTAATTGAAAAATATTTTTAATCATATGGAATTAGTTGTGCACAAACCACTTTCTTAGCTGGTTTAGTGTGTTATTTTCTGTTAATAGTTCCTCATGTCTAAAGTGAATTCTGTGTTCAACTTTAAATCATTCTCCTCATCTGTTCATTATTATGTATAATGTATTGCATGTACTTTTGGGGTGTAAAATACATCCTGTGAGTCAGAGGTGGCAGGATTGCATGCTTATCACCAGGAAAGCACAGAGTAATCCATGGAATTCACTGTTCATAATGACTAGGATGTACACTTCTTGATCTAACTTCACTGTTCATAAGGAGTAGGATGTATACTTCTTGATCTAACATTTGAATTGGTAGTCTTAACATGACTGGTAATCAGCTCCCCGGCCTAGATTGACATGGCTGTTATACATTTACATTCGGAAGAGCCACTTTCATCCTTTATTTGACCATTCTGAATTGCTGAGTTCCACTTCTATATAATAACCATTGTCAGTTAGCAGAATAATTCTAATCCTGCATTTGATACAGGCATTCCCAAACTCATTATTTCCTTTTAAGGGTCCACAGTATCTGCCATTATGCAAAATAAATGGCTACTAAAGGAATCATTAAGTTTAAATCATCATAGAGGTATTCCTAGCTGTGTATAGTGATTATTGATTGAGAATTCAGCAACAGTGGTTTTAAATGCAGAATTGTGAATTTTATCACATGCAAATCAAATGCAATTCAGAAGACCTGGATTTTGAAAAAATGTGTATGAAAACTTAAGAGCATAATACTTTCAGAATGATTCACATAGGTTACATTTACAGCTATATGGACCATATTATCAGTTTCTCAGTGTTCATACTGCATTTTGTTTAGGCTCATATACTTCTTTGTCAAGTCCTATTAGTGTCAGCTGTTGGCCTTCCTCTTCCATTATGCCTTTCTGCAGATTTTCATCCTAGAGCCTCATACTTTTTAAGTAACCAGTTTACAAGTCTCTGTTGCTCACAGTGCTCTAGGTTTCTGCCAGCCATATTTCTACAGTGCATATCTTTCACTCTCATCAGTAGCAGTTTTCTGCTGTTAATGAATTTTATATATAGTTTACATTCTATTGAAGTTATAGTGAATATCACTGTCTGTATACTGAATATGCATATCGCTTAGATCTACCTTGAAATACATTCTCATCAGTTTCTTTCAGTTACATAATAAATGACATTCTTTAACTGATAACTGCAGAACTAAAGATATAGTCTTTCTGCTATAGATATAATATGTTCATCGGTTCATAGGTTTATAGGTAGGTACTAGACTATTGGCCCGAGGGCCGACGTAAGCCTAGCCAACAAGGTTCCCTGGTTTAAGCCACCCAAGAAAGTTATTTTCCTGTGCCACTGTTGAACAGAGCCACAGAAGTGATCCCCAGGGTGTATTTCCTATTTTCCATCCACTCATCAAGATTTTTCTTGAAGAGTGCTAATGAAGAACTTTTCTTGACATAGATGGGTAGCCTGTTCCAGAGTATGGGAAGTCTCTGGGACAGGAATCTATCCTTCCAGCATGTCCTGTTTATTGTGGTGACAAGGTTTAGGTCCTTAGAGCATGTAGCTCGGAGGGATTGGGATTTCTTTAGGTGTAGCATGTCCAACAGCTCTGGGTTTGACATAGCTTTATATGATAGGCAGAGATCACCTCGGAGTAGGCGATATGCTACAGAGTAAAGCTGGAGTTTTTTGAGACGGTCAGTGTAGGGCATCTGTTTGAGGCCAGTAAACATCTTTGTGAGGTACTTCTGTGGCCTTTCCAGTTGCTGTAGATGTCTTGTGAGGTACATTACAAAAGGGGCATTGTACTCTATAATGGGTCTAATGAGTGTCGAGTAGAGGGGAACAATAACCTCTTTTTTCCTGGATGAGAACCCTTTTATGATGATGTGTGCCACGTAGAAGGACTTCCTGACTACTGTGGTGATGTGACTATCAAAGTACAGACTACTGTCCATCTGGGTCCCAAGGTCTCTTATCACACATTCGGTGTTAAGTAGACTGCTGTCTATGTAGAAATTCATGGGTGCAGAGTTTTTACCAAAGGGGATGACAATGCACTTTTTGGCATTGAGCTTGAGGTCATGGCTCTGACACCAGGCATCTGTCTCAGCGAGGCCCTTCTGTAGGATTTCCACAGCATTTGGGGACTTGACTACGGCTCCTAGTTTGCAGTCATCTGCTAACTTCATTAGCCAGAGGCCTTCTGTGAATTTGAAGGACTAGGATGTATACAATGTTTAAGTAGTATGACAAACGCACACACACACGCACACACACACACACACACACACACACACACACACACACACACACACACACACTTTGCACTGGTAGATCAGGGCAGAACTGAACCCTAAGATTGCTTTTGTTCATCTGACAAGCTATAATGTTCCTAGAACATTACCATGCAAGTTTGCTTATCAATGATGCAGATTTAGAATTTAGTGTGTCTGGAGAGCTTGAGTCCTAAAAGCATTTCACAATACTTAAATATCCCATATATATATATATATATATATATATATATATATATATATATATATATCAGAATGCTTAGGCTCATCCCATAGGAGTACAGAGAAAAAGTGCAAGAATGCATAGTCTGTATATTCATACCTACTACTGATTCATACCAGTAGCATACGAACTATGGTACATCTCTGTCAGATAGGAAAAAGGTACAGCTGATTGCTTCCATGCATGCAGGTTGCATATGCAAACTCTGCCCACTGGTTGCAGATTTATTTACTTGCCCTATACTAAAAGCTGTGCTTCTGTGTGTGGAAGAACTAGAGAATCCCCCGTGTGTGAGAGTCACAGTGTGAAAGTAAGGCTTTTCCCATCTCGACATCTCAAGTCTCCAAGTCTCCATATTAGAGGATTTATATTTTCTGGGGACACTAGTCCCTTCCTGCTATCTGTGCTCCCTCCTGTCTTCCAGCCACAGCATGTTAAATGCTCATGGTGGTGTTATACCTTGCCTCTCTGCCTGATGTCCCCAGTTCCATAATCATAACCAGTTAATTGTACTTATGGTATAATGTCCTAGGTTCTCAATTTCTAAGCAGTGACAATGTTACCCTGGTGTTGTAGTGCACCCTTGTCCCTCTTTAGGTTTATCAATCCCTTTTATAACATGTTAACAGTAACCCAGTATGATTCATTGAAGTGCCTTAAATGTCTTTCTATAACTTTATCAGTTCAGTGGACACATTGCCCAGCTCCCCGTTTACAGTACCCATCCATATCTTATCTTGTGACAAGGCTGATGAGTACATCTAACCTCTGCAAACTCCATGCCCAGTCATCAGCTGCCATGTACAGGAGTAAAGAGCTGAGCCATATACATCCCACCATGATTACCTTCCTGCAAGTCAGGAGTGGAACTTAACAAGCTGTCTCAGGCAGCCTTCATTGTACTAATGTCAGTTTTATTATAGCGATAAAATGGAGCACTGCAGTTATGTATAGGTTTGTACCACTCTTGTGTACATATTTCATCTCCACCTTCAGCAAGTCACAAAGAGGCACTTCAAAAGCTAGGTTGCCTGTACAGAGTAATACACTACTTTATTGACTCTGTTAGACAAATCATAGCCACTTTTCTACTCCCCACCCTGTTTTATGCCCGTCCTGTCCTAACCAATCTCAACTCCTCTCTATTAGCCAAAGTAGGATAATGCTACAATAAAGTAGCCAAATCCACAACCAACCAACAATATGGATCACATCACTGCCTTTCTCTAAAACAGTAACCTAGCTCAAACTACGTAATTCTATGTTGTACTCACAATTAATTACAAACTTCAGACTACTGTACAACCCTGAAATATTCCAATATCTTCACTCCATTATTCAACCTTACACCATTAAGAGACCTCTGTGTCCTCCTGTCAAATCATGAGTCTCCATAACTAAACCTACCAACAATGCGGGATACGCCCTGTATTCACATTGCATTGGTAATAGCTGGAATAACATCCCATTCCACATAATAACAGTCTGCAACCTGAAGGACTTTAAATGCCAACTGAAGCAACATCTGATAGATAAATATCAAATAGATAAATGTAGCTATATGAATTTGTGCCATAACTTTGTGCTGCACAAACCTTAATGTGCTATTACCTCAGTTATACCCTCCTCTATTATCTCATCTCCATTATCTTCCTTGCACTCCCCCCTCCCCCCTTTGGGCTGCACTAACTCTTTATCTTAAACACTTTTATTCATGTACAACACATGTAACTGTTTTAATCAAAACTGTTTGTAAATTATGTAACTTATGTCAAAGATGTCTGAATAATGTAACTGTTCCTCATGAATGAAACTGACTGTAAATGATGAAACCATACAAATGATGTCCATGAAGTCTGTAAAATGGAGCTTTTCTCCACAGGCCTCCTCTGAAAAAATGCACTGCTCAGTCTATCTTGGTAATGAAATGGCAATAAATAAGGAAGCCCACAGTAATATTAAGTAGGTGATACAATATTAAAATGTTGTAGATGCTCAGAATGACTGTTAATCTGTTTGAGGTAAAAATAAATGTAACTTTCATTTTCTGTTAAAATGTGTATAATTGAATTTTGAACATATAATATTAGCTTTCACATTAAAACAAAGAAGTCCACAAATGGGAATCCCACACTATCATAAAGCTATACCAGTAAACTCCATAGCAATAAAAAACTGCCATATTCAAATCACCAAACAAAAACACAAATGCAAGTAGACGCAACAGACCAAAGGAAACGAGTTCTGAACACTGACCTTCTGCTTATAATAAAACCTTTCAAATTTAACAGCCACAAATCATCGGGACAGATTAAATTCTCTGAAACGGTATTAAATCTGACATTAAGAATTCATTCATGCTCATACGTAAACATCACTGGTGCAGTAACATAAAGCTATATATAGGATGTAGTGAATTATCACTTATGACATAGACAATCATACATTCATGTAATTGAAAACAAACCATATTAACATATTTTCAGCTGCAAACATTATACTTCAATCTTCTGTACAGTCATTGTCAGTCAAACATTACATAACTCATTCAATTCCTGCCTTCTCTTAAACCTCATTCCTCATCCAAAACATTATTCTGAATGTATTTTCCCCACAATTTAATTTTTTCTATATAATCTGCTCCTGTCCTTTAATAAAGCTCCTACTTCCAATTCTTTTATCTCAGTTACTGTATTCACTACATCTGCTAGACTTTGATTTCCATTTTCTAGTAATTGCTTTTTTTGGCAGCTACCAGAATTAAATTCAGCAAGGCCTTACTATGTCTAGGCAACTCTGATTCCGTATCACAGATAAAAAAATAATTTCTTTAGTAACACCAGTTTGCTCACCCAGCATGTCTGCAGGGAATTTTTTAAGTCTGGCAACTCATTACAATTTGAGAACATATGTTCCCAGCTACCTCGTTCTTCCCCGTCACACCTCTACCATTTGCAGGCTACCTGAGGAAAAATTCTTTGGAGTCTGCTTGGGGTATAAAAATACCTATGCAAACACTTGTAAGCAAAGATCCTAAATCTTCTAGACTTTGTTGCATATTTTGGAGCCAAGTATATATCCTCCCATTGTTTCTTTGTGAATTGCTTATCCAGTTGTTCTTGCCAGTCCTTTCTAACCTTCCCTGATTGATTCCTTTAGTCATCATGCAATATTTATATGCCCTACTAATTATCCCCTTTTTAACAGCAGCTTCTGCTTTAGATTCTACTAAAACCTCTACCAGTGCTGATGTTTCACTTAGGATCCGCCTATTCCATTCTCGTTCCCTGTACTCTGATATCAATCCTTGATAGGGAAGGTAATCTGTAGCCTGCAGTCCAAAAGTATTCTTGTCATTTTCCTGTTCTATTTGTTCCTAATAACTAGGTTCCTTTGCCAGTTTTCTCCAGTACATTCCAGTTCCCTCTTACCTATTCTCTGTACTCCTAATTGCAGTCATCCCTATCGGGAGAATCTCCTTTCTTCATTCCCATGTTGGCTTAGTTCTTAAAATATTTTCTGCAACTTTATGAATATAATATTCCGTAGGATTATTTTGCATCCAAAATCCCATTCTCTCCGTATTTCTTGAGCTCCTCCTTGTTATTTTGCTTATGCTATGTATAGGAGTCTTAACTGTGTAGCTCTGAAATACCCCTTCAAATCAGGTAATCCCAAACCACCTTGTTCTGTTGGGAGGATCATCTTATCCCACTTGACTCTTGTCCTTTTGTCCTCACAGATAAAATCCTTCAACTTTTTATTAATTGCTAGCCACAACTCATCTGGTTGATAAAATATGCCTGACTAACATTTTTACTGCTTGTACCTTGCTATCCATATCCATAAACGAGAGCTTCCAGTTCTTCAGTTTTTGTATTAGCTTTTGTTTAGTCTCTTTCCACATATCCTTAGCTACCATAACAAAATCTTTTTAACCTGTACTCCTATGTACTTTATTTTATAATGTCCCCACAAATATGGATATTGCTGAACAAATCCATGTGTGAGTACATAGTTTACAGCTATTGCCTTTGTTTAGTTTCATTAATATTGTCACCCAAAAAGACTTGAAACTGTCTCAGAATGTTCCACATCACTGAAACATCCTTTTCTGGCTTTATTTAGTACAGAATAGGGTTCCTATTAGAAGACTGAAGATACATTCTTTCAAATGCGTCTTGGTCGAACTTAAAAGACTGAAACGGCAAATATCGAAGTGGCTTTTAAGTGAATTCTTTCCATGGGAAAGAATTCTCTTGGCCGCTTCATTACTTTGCTATTTTTGGCACTGTAGTGTGGTCTTGGAGTTGGTATATTTAAGTAGGGGGGGTGTAGGGGGCAAAGCCCCCCACTTAATGTAATGTTTAAAGTTTTTGTTATTTATTTATTTATTTATTGTTGGAACAGCAATTTTTTTTCCCTTGGAAAAAAAATGCTGTTCTGACAGTTCGACGTTGTAAGCTTTCGCTTATATAGAGTTGATTAATCACCATTCGCTTTTTTAAGCGTTCGGTGATCTAATATAGACCCACAAAATAATATCATTTGCAAATAAAGCCATCTGTTTTTGATTGCCATACCAATTATATCCTTGAATTTCTGTGTCCCTTATTTTCTTTGCCAGTGGTTTTAAATATAATGCAAATAACAAAGGGGAAAGAGAACCCCCACTGGCGTCTCATCTTCTTAGTGGCCTCAGTATCGGTGATCTCTCTGTCCTCAGATTCTCCAGATGGAAGATGGCCAACTGATAGCAGCAGTTTTTCAGAGCTCCATGAAACTAATGTAAAAACAGTAAATAACTTATTTTATTTTAGCAAAAATACTTAGACTTGATAGAGGAAAGTATAAACTATATTATTAGTAACTTTGGTGAACTTAGGAAAGTTTTTTCCTGTCAAATTATAAAGGAAAATATATAATTTGTGGAGATGAACACTTCGAAGACTTCTCATTCTGACATGGTTTAAGAAAAGAAATGCAGCTTGTGACATCTGCTGTGCAAGAACTCTCACTACTAATGGATGATTTTAAGGAGAATTTACAAAACCTCAAAGAAAATTGTCAGAAACAAACAGATTCTCTCAAGGAACTTATACAGCAGCAGCAATCCAGAATAACACACTTAGAAGTATCCTTGAATGATCTTGATGGAAGCCTGGAAAACAGGGAGAGAAGGTCAAATGTAAGAATTTATGGCATCCCTGAGAGAGCTGAAGGAGAAGATATAATTTCTTTCCTGAATACCTGGATTCCAGAGATTTTAGATTTAAAGGAGGGTCTGTCCTTTGGTCAGGGGCGGCTCGTGGCATAGGGCTGCCGGACTGCAGCCCCCTCAAAAATTAAAAAAAGAAAGAAATTAAACGAAAAATAAAAAAAAATTATTTTTTTAAAATTCGCGGACTTCGCGCATGCGCATAGACCGAGTCCCGACTTATCGGTCTATGCGCAAGGCAGCCCGGCCATCCCCATAGGGGGACACAAGGAGACGTCTGTGCACTTTTACAGTGCACAGACCCGCCAGGAGTATAGGACGCGTCCGGACTGCAAGAGGAGCAGCAGGGACTCGGGACAGAGCCTTAGGGATCTCGGCCGGAAGGAGCATTGGGATCTCGCGGTCTTCAGTGTTGCGGGAAGGATGTATGTCGTTAACTGGATGTATTCATTCAGGTAAGGTGCCTTTTAATTTACTATGTTTATTGAGTTTGTGCTTTTTAATTTACAATGTTTATTTGTGTGTGAGTTTGTGCTTTTTAATTTACAATGTTTATTTGTGTGTGTATGGTGCTTGTGCTTTACTGGAGTTTGTGTATGGTGCTTGTGCTTTACTGGAGTTTGTGTATGGTGCTTGTGCTTTACTGGAGTGTGTGTAGGGAATGCCTCAGGCTTGAACCCTGTACCCTGTATGCAGGTGTTAAAGACTTGAGTTCCCTACCCACCACCATTTGTAAAAAAATTTCAGATTTTTGCCTCATATTCGATCTGATCTGTTCCTCATAATATCTGTGGTTTGTAAATGTTGCAATGCTTGATATTTGATGGTGTAGTAGTAGCATTGTTGCCTCACAGCTGCAGGTTCTTGGGTTTGATTCTTGGCTGGGGTTCCTTCTTTGTGGGGTCTGTATCTTCTCCCTGTGTTTGTGTGGGTTTGCTTTTGTGTCCTCCCATGTTACAAAGACATGTCTGCATTATTTCTTCCTTGTCCTCTGCTGAAAATTGTTTATTTGTTCCAAGTCAGACTGTCCTGATTAAAAAATGTTAAATAAAATTGACAGGCATTTGAATTTCAGACTTAAAGGTTTCTGAATGTTTAATTCCTTGCGTATTTGATGGTGCAGTGGTAGTATTGTTGCCTCACAGCTATAGGTTTTCTGGTTTGATTCTTGGTTGGGGTGGCTTCTGTGTGGAGTCTGCATCTCCTCCATGTGTTTGTGTGGATTTGCTCTGGTGCCCTGCCATTTTACAAAGACGTGTCTGCAGTTTTAATCCCTGCTGAAAATTGTTTTTGTTCTGTCCGCAGTAAAATTGACAGGCATTTGAATTTCAGACTTCAGGTTTCTGAATGTTTAATTCCTTGCATAATTGATGGTGCGGTGGTAGTATTGTTGCCTCACAGCTATAGGTTTTCTGGTTTGATTCTTGGTTGGGGTGGCTTCTGTCTGCATCTCCTCCTGTATTTGTGTGGATTTGCTCTGGTGCCCTGCCATTTTACAAAGACGTGTCTGCAGTATTAATCCCTGCTCTGCTGAAAATTGTTTTTGTTCTGTCCGCAGTAAAATTGACAGGCATTTGAATTTCAGACTTCAGGTTTCTGAATGTTTAATTCCTTGCATAATTGATGGTGCAGTGGTAGTATTGTTGCCTCACAGCTATAGGTTTTCTGGTTTGATTCTTGGTTGGGGTGGCTTCTGTCTGCATCTCCTCCCTGTATTTGTGTGGATTTGCTCTGGTGCCCTGCCATTTTACAAAGACGTGTCTGCAGTATTAATCCCTGCGTCTCTGCTGAAAATTGGTTTTGTTCTGTCCGCAGTAAAATTGACAGGCATTTGAATTTCAGACTTCAGGTTTCTGAATGTTTAATTCCTTGCATAATTGATGGTGTGGTGGTAGTATTGTTGCCTCACAGCTATAGGTTTTCTGGTTTGATTCTTGGTTGGGGTGGCTTCTGTCTGCATCTCCTCCCTGTATTTGTGTGGATTTGCTCTGGTGCCCTGCCATTTTACAAAGACGTGTCTGCAGTATTAATCCCTGCCACTCTGCTGAAAATTGTTTTTGTTCTGTCCGCAGTAAAATTGACAGGCATTTGAATTTCAGACTTCAGGTTTCTGAATGTTTAATTCCTTGCATAATTGATGGTGTGGTGGTAGTATTGTTGCCTCACAGCTATAGGTTTTCTGGTTTGATTCTTGGTTGGGGTGGCTTCTGTGTGGAGTGTGCATCTCCTGCCTGTGTTTGTGTGGATTTGCTCTGGTGCCCTGCCATTTTACAAAGATGTGTCTGCAGTTTTAATCCCTGCGTCTCTGCTGAAAATTGTTTTTGTTCTGTCCGCAGTAAAATTGACCGGCATTTGAATTTCCAACTTCATGTTCTTCAGAATACATAGTAGCACAACCTTTTTTTTTTTTTAGCAATTTTCGAAGTTTATAAGATGAATATTTTAAATTTGTCCCTATTTTTGGGACTGTATTCCCCATTATTGGCTTGTCCAGGTTTTTGTGCTAAGGTTGACAGCTATGGCAAGAACTGAATTCACTGAATATGTTTGAGGGCTGTATTCCCTCATTACTGGGTTTGTCCAGGTGTTTTGTACTAAGAGGTTGACGGCTATGGTGAGAACTGAATTCACTAAATGATAGCCATTTAAGTTTCAGTCTTCCTCTTTTACAAAGCAGCTGATGTATGTAGTGGTATGTTACTCTGACTGTTTTTGCTCAGGGACCTTGGCAGTAAAATATATGGTGGCAACACAACATTTTATTCTAGCAACTTTCCAAGATTATACAAGCAATGTTTAATGTGTCCCTGTTTTGGGGCTTTTGACCCCCGCCCCAATACATTTTGGCTTTTTCCAGTTTTCTTGAGCTGGTTGAGATGCAGTTGAGTATTGAGTAGATTTTACAAGGAACTGAGAGCTGCAGGGGAATAGAAGTTTAGTGCTTTGCCAAGTTAATACTATAGCACAACAGGCTGTGTACTTGCTTTTGATGCAGAAGGTTGTGGGTTCTACTCCCAAGGGGTAGATGCTGCCGCACTGAGAATGTTCTCCTTGGTGAAGATACTAACTATGAGTTCGTTATCAGTTTGCCATCCATTTCCTTTTGCAATATTATTACTAGCTTATCATTTTTAATGTAATATAGACAATTTATTCCTGCAGGGCAACAGACACTTTATTTTTCGATGAAACCATGAAATATAAAGGTGATTGCTAGCAGCAACCACTTCATTAGTTACAGATTTCTTTAATGTGGAATTATTTAGATGACTGACTTCAGAGATTGTGCATATTTACTGATAATGGACTGTAGAATTGTGCATATTTACTGATAATGGTGGACTGTGGAATTGTGCATATTTGCTGATAATGGTGGACTGTGGAATTGTGCATATTTACTAATAATGGTGGACTGTGGAATTGTGTATATTTACTAATAATGGTGGACTGTGGAAGTCTGAGTAGACTTTTTATGATAAATGTTCTCAACTGGGCAGTTTTGCCATTATGGGTGCATATGGTTTGTTTCATTGCTTACTGGAAAAATGTTCAAAACAAATTTAAAACATCCTGTAACAAGTGTACTGTATTGTACAAGGAATATAATTTTAGTACAATGAGGAAGGTGTATCAAAGAGCACATGTATGTTTCATATGCAAGGAGCCTATGATTCAAAACAGCCCAAAATTAATCTTTATCTGCCACTGGCAAAATGTATTTTCTTTGAATGTGGGTTTCAATGCTGTTTCAATGAATGTGAGTTTCAAGGGCAGAGAAGTTTTAATGCTAAGTTTTCATTGTGAGACTGCATTGCTTTGTTTAACAGATGACTTAGTGTTTGTGCTGTAAAATACAAGATAAAACTTTCAAATGAAGTCCAACTCATCATAGAAGTAAAGCAGTATGCACATTAGTGTTTATGGTAAATGGAGTGAAATAGCCAAGTATAATGGTTCATTGGAATGGCTGCAGAGGCTCCATTCAACCATTGTTTTGTCAGGGGAAGGGCAGCAAACTCAGACAGGCCCAGCTGAACTATACCTCCCAACTGTCCAGATTTTCAAAGAATGAATAGATTTTTGCTTCTTATTTTTGGTTTGTTCATAAAATTTGTAGTTTTAATTCCTAAATGATTTGCCAGAAGTCACTCTAAGTTTCAGACTTCATAACCTTCAGAAAAATGCATGTTAAAGTAAGAGCTGTTGTATCAACTGTCTCAATTTATACAAGAGCAATTTTAGTACTGTTTATATGTGCCCCAATATATTTGGCCTTATTCTGATTTACTGCATTAACAGGTTGAGAGGTACATGCAAATAAATTGCTTTATAGAATTAGGCATAGCCAACCTCTCAACTGTCCCCAATTTTGGCTCAAAATGTTGCTCTTCCCCTTATAATCCCTCCCAAAATAGCAATTTTGGAAGAAAACATGGAGGGTTTACAATTAAGAAATAACTGTAATAATCAAAGTTATAGATTACTTGAAATGCATGTAGATTCTTTTATATTTTGTCAGCTGCTCAAGGTAGCAGTACTAATATTAAAGTGTCCCTTCTTTGACAGGTAGCAGCTGTATTGTGTGTCTATTTTATATTTTTGCATCACGTTTTTGTCCATTTTTCATAAAATTGTGTTTTTTGGCAAATTAGTGACATCACTAAAGACTGAAGTTAGAAAATGACAGACATTTGAGTTTCAGATTTTATACCCTTCAGAAAATTCATACTAATGCAAGACCTATTCTATTATCTTTCTAAGTTTATTAGAGCAATATTTAAAAATTGTCCTTATTGTTGGGCCTTTGTCCCACTTCTGTGTATGGCTTTGTCCAGATTTCTTGCTCTTGAGGTTGAGAGGTATGACAAATGTGTCAGGGCCATCACAGTCAGCCAGTGAGATTTCAAATTTTGACATGCTTTTTGCACCCCACTCCCCCATGTAGTGACTCTGGATGTGTCCAAGCAAGGCAAGGAGTAGTTGTATCTACCTTGGATGGGGAGGACACACTGCATAAGTACTACAGTGGCTTTTCATCTGTCCTTGATTTTGCAGAATGGTCTGGTTTCTGTCATATTTTTGTACTGTTGATTTATGCTTATTACTCAAAGTGCCTGTTGCTCTGTGTTTTTAAGTAGCAATGCTTTAATGACCATAAGGTAAGCTTGTCTGAGATCGTAAGATGCAAGTAAGCTTTAATAAGCATACTGTTAAAGAATTGCCAACATTGAAAGCCTATCTGTTGTTGCCATGCAGAGAATACTTGACTAGATAATGTATAAGCCTTGGGTATTAAAGGACAGGATTCCATTATTTTAAAAAGCTCATTACACTTGTTGGAGACTTCCAGTCAGCTCTACAGACTTTACCCGTAAACTAAACAGAATGCCAATCATGTGTGGTCCATAACCTGTACAGTAATCCTTTAAGCAATGTATCTTGAGCTTGTTTCTTGTTTGCTTTTCATTTTTACTTTTATCATGTTTTCCCATGAAACAAGTTGTCAGGCAGCAGGTCTTTTTGGATAAGAAACATTTTTACAAGTGGGGGCATCACATAGATTTCTACTTTCAGCATGTTGCTTGGTACTTTAATAAAGCTGAATATATTATAATTAGATCTGCAGTGCAAGGAGAAGTGGTTTGAGTTGAGTGCTTCTGGTTTTTCTTATACTTGATTTTGACTGGCATTCCAGTAATGTATTTAAAAAGTAATTTATTTTTCATGCCTCACAACCTTTTGTTTCCATCTAGATATTAAGTAAGCTGTCATGCAGCCAATGCATTGAAATATTTTTATTCTTCTACACTTATTTTTGTCTTGATTGGACTTTCATAATGATGGTTTGCCACCCAGGGCAGCGTATTTAATTAAAGTTAGTTTTTTGTGGTTTTGTGCATAGCTCCTCCCCTTTATGGTTGACCACACCCCTTCCCTTTGACCCCACCCATTCAGCGTCTCCTGCAGCCCCCCTGTGATTTGAAGTCACCAGCCGCCACTGCCTTTGGTATTGAAAGGGCTCATAGAGCTTTAGGAAAGCCAGTGCCAACATCTTCCTCTACTCTTCCCAGATCAATAGTCATAAAGTTTCTATCTTATTTGGACAAGGAGTTGGTCCTAAAATCTGCCTGGAGGAAAAGTCCATTAAAATTTAATCAAAATCCAATTAGGTTTGATAAAACGAAGTTATGTCTTACCATAATTTTCCATCTGTGTTGCAGATCTTTGTTCATTCATTACAGTTAGGACTTTGGTTCCGTCCTCGGAACCGATATGGCCATTTCCAAGCTCGCGCCAGCCAAAAACTCTCAGCTAAGACCTACCCATAATGCTCCTCTCCTAGTTACTCCAGATTGAGTTTGCCCGCCCCTATGTAATAGCGGTAGTAATAAAAAATAGTAGAAGGCTCTGTCTGAGCAAATACCCTAACCAGGAGTTCCTAAAGTCCACCAGGAGTCCAGGCAGGTGGAAGGAGGGCGGGAAGTAATAAATGAACAAAGATCTACAACACAGATGGAATGTTATGGTAAGACATAACTTCTTTATCTGATGTTGTAAATCTTTGTTTATTCATTACAATTAGGACCGCGTCCCCAGCTACTTGAGTCCTGGGTGGCCCTAAGGAAGGATATTCCTGAGCACCATAGAACCAAAAGATGATTGCCCCCTGGAGGCCAAATCCAGTTTGTAATGAGAGATAAAGGTATGAGGTCTTGCCCAAGTGGCTGCTGCGCAGATATCATCCATAGAGGCTCTGAAATGAAATGCTACAGAAGTAGCCATAGTTCTGGTAGAATGAGCCTTATTCTGTTGGTAGATAAAGGTAATGACGTTTCTAAGCCAGGAGGATAAAGTCACTTTGGAAACAGGTTTACCCAATCTGGGTCCTGCAAAGGCCACAAACAATTGATCTGTTTTCCTGAAAGATTTAGTCCTGTCCAAATAACAACGAAGCTGCCAATGCACATCAAGGGTGTGCAAAAGGTACTCCCCTCTATTAGAATGCTGAGAGAAGAAAATCGGCAGGTCAATAGATTGGTTAATGGAAAATCCAGAAATGACCTTGGGCAAAAAAGAAGGGTCAGTACGCAGGGACACCCTATCCATATGGAACATCAAATAAGGTCTCTTGACACTCAAGGCCTGCAGCTCAGATACTCGCTGAGGTAAGTGCTACTAGAAGTAAGGTTTTCCATGACAAAAACTTTAAATCACATGAATCAAAGGGTTGGAAAGGAGGACCTGTGAGAGACTGAAGCACCAAAGTCAAGTCCCAGGGTTCTAAGGGAGGCTTGACCGGAGGTTTAACGTGTAATACTCCTTTCAAAAATGTCTTGCATAGGCGGTGTGACATAATCGAAGAATTATCAAATCCATTATTAAAATTGATGATAGCTGCTAAATGTACAGTGATCATTGATGCTGAGACTCCTGCATGTAAAAGAGTCGTCAGGTATTGAAGGATCTTTTGAATAGACATAGGGAAGGGATCTATGTTCTGATATTTGGCCCAAATAGAAAACCTAGTCCATTTACTAGGTTCATAGGTTCATACTAGGCTATCTGCCCAAGGGCATTTATAAGCCTAGCCCATAGTTATGTGGCTTTCGCCACCCCTTTAGTTTGAATAAAAACTATGCCTATCATTTTTCTGTGCCTCTGTCAAGCAGTGACACTGAAGTAATCCCTGGGGTATATCTGCGATCTCCCATCCATTGGTCAAGATTCCTCTTGAACAAGGCCAGCGAGGTGCTCTGCCTCACATGTACCGGGATTTTGTTCCACAGCATAGGGAGTCTCTGGGTGATGAATCTGTCCCTCCAGCACGTTCTATTTATAACCGTGTTAAGGTTTAAGTCTCCTGCCCTTGTGGTTCTGAGAGATCTAGATTTTTTGAGGTGAAGCATATTCATCAAATCTGGGTTTGACATGGCCTTATATGTCAGGCACAGGTCACCTCTGAGCAAGTGGTATGAGACTGAATAGAGCTGGAGTTCTTTCAGTCGGGCAGCATAAGACATATTTTTGAGACCCTTTATCCTTTTGGTGAGGAACTTTTGGGGCCTTTCAAGCTGCAGCAGGTGTCTGGTCAGATACATTCGAACGGGCATTGTACTCAATCATAGGTCTAATGAGTGATGAGTACAGGGGGACGATGACCTCCCTTGATCTAGATGTGAATCCCTTCATGATCAGGTAGGCGATATAGAAGGTTTTCCTAACTACTTTAGCAACATGAGTGTCAAACGAAAGGCTACTGTCAACTTGGGTCCCCAGATCCCTGATGACTTTTTCTGTGCTCAGTGGATTGCCACCTATATGGTAGCTAGGGGTAACCTTGTTTTTCCCAAAGGGTATGACTATGCATTTTTTTGGCGTTTAACTTCAGGCCATGGCTCTGGCACCAGTTATCCATTTCTGTGAGGCCCTTCTGGAGGATATCTGTGTCAGATGTGTTTTCGACTATGGCCCAGTTTGCAGTCATCTGCAAACTTTGTCAGCCATAACCCTCCTGTGTTTGCTTGTACTTCAGAAAAGTAGATGCTGAACAAGAGTGGACCCAGGACTGAGCCCTGTGGGACACCACTTGTGACAGGCTTTGAGTCTGACATGGCTCCAGCAACTCTGACCCTGTGGGTTTTGTCACTTAGCCAGTTTGCAACCCATCTTGTGATGTATGGGTTTACATTCAAGCTGATGAGTTTTTCGATGATACCTGAGTGGGGTATTGTGTCGAAGGCCTTTGCCAGGTCGAGTTAGGCTGTATGGACTGCCTTTCCTCATCAATGGCCTTGGTGACTGTCTCAAAAAGTCAACCAAGTTTAAGAGGCAGGATCTGCCTTTGACAAAGCCAAACTGGGTTGGATCCAAAGTCTGCAAGTTCCCTATGTCTTTATTTATGAGTTCCATTATGATCCTCTCCATGGCTTTGCAGATAAGGCTTGTCAAGCTAATGGGCGGTAATTTCCAGGGTCTGTGGAGGCACCGCCTTATGAAGTGGGACCACAGTCGCGGCGCCACTCCTTGGATGTATCCTGAGGTGAGGCTAAGATTAAACAGCTGTCCTAACTGTGGGTTTAATTCCTCGTTGAGTTCATGAAGCACACAGCCAGGACACCATCCAGTCCCATGGATGCTGTGTTTTTGCCTTAGTGAGGGCAGATATCACCTGTCCGTTGAAGATGGTTGGGGGCTACAATCCTCTGGAATAGATATCTCTCCTTTTGGGGAGGGGAGAAGTTTGCACTGAACCTGTCAGCCAGTATGTTAGCAATGTGTGTAGGTTCAGTAATTTTCACATCATTTTGAACTAATTCTGAGCATATCTGGGAGTTTCCTCCTAGGTTTCTAACATAGCTAAAGAAGGCCTTATGATTGTCTTTAGAGTCCTTGGCGATTTTTCTCTCAAAATTTGCCTTGGATGATTTTATGAGAGCTCTTAGTTTTTACTTATAATGATCAAAGGTGTCTTACCTTTCAAGGATTTTGCTCTATCTTGTAGTAGCTTCCTCCTTTTGTTGTAGAGCTTGTTTATGGCTGGGGTCCACCAGACTGGATGCTTGCCTTTGGTACAGAGAGTCTTAGTTTTGTTTGGGATTGCCTGATCCATGCAGTCCTGTAGGTGCTGGTAGAAGGCATTTGTAAGTGATTCAGCGGTTTGAGTAATGTTTACCACTGGCTCAGGGGCCTTAAAGGAGACCACACTAGTTTTTAGAAGTGTGAAATCGGCTTTTGAGAAGTTTTCACTGTGGTCTTTTTTGTTTCAGGTGGGGGTGGGATGAGGACCTCCAGCGAGATTAGTTTATGATCTGATCTCACCAGTGAGGGGTATACTTCCGGTGTTGAACATTTTGATCCCATGTTCGTGATGATGAGATCAAGTATGTTTTCTCCTCTTGTGGGGATGGTGACTAGTTGTTCCATGGCATTTGAGTTTATGAACTCCAGGAATCTTTGGGTTAGAGTGTTCGGGCTTGAGTAGTGTTCCCAGTCTATATTAGGGTAGTTGAAGTCACCTAGTATGATGGTGTTTGGAGATACATTTATCCCCTCCAATGTTTTCAGGAAGGCCATGTGAGGTTCCTGAGTTTGAGAGGGTGGCCTGTAACATGCTACAAATTGCAGAGCAGTCTTGCCTATGGTTAATTGCACCTGGATGGTCTCCGATGCATCGTGCGTTGCCACCAACCTTGAGGTGTGGGTGTCCTTTATGAATATGGACACCCCCCCCCCTCCTTTCTTGGTGTTGTCCGGATTTTGGGGCCGGAACGCATGATATGAGGTGAAACCTGTTAGTGCTGGGGTGCTCTCAGGAGCCTTGAACCAGGTTTCTGTCACCGCACAGACATAGATGTTCTCCATATTGAGAAGGGCCTCGAGTGCGTGCATCTTGAGATTGAGACTTCTGGCATTGAGCAGCATTACCCTTAGTTTTTTTCCTTTCTGGTGTTCTAGGGTGGTAGGTTTAGAATTTGAGCCTTGCCTAAAAAGGCACTATGGGGTGGCAAGAACCATTGCCAATATCCGGAAGCACATGGGTGACAGGTGCAAGCCGTACCTTGTGAAGCAGAGTGGCTTGTCCAGCATGTCATCCCAGGCAGACAGACATTGATCCCCTTTGAATGACACCAGAATTTAAGCCAATTATTAAAGCTGATCATCTTATCACTGTATTGTGGCATCATTCTAGGTGAAGGTAGGATACTGCTCAAGGTCAGGGTCATACCTGCCTGGGCTACATAATCAGAGAGCTCCTCGATGTCCCTTTTCATGTAGTCCAAGGTGGTACGTCTCAGGTCGTTGACACCAGCGTGGACAATGACTGTGTCGTACTTGTACCTGCTGTTGAGAGACCTGGGTGCTTGCGTTATGTGGCGGATTCTAGCGCCCGACAGGCAGCTTACTGTGACCTTCTCCTTACTCAGTCTGGTGAGCGGACGCCAGTGTGTCTGACTATGGAATCACCAATGACAAGTGTGTCTGGCATTTTGTTTGGCCTTAAGGGCTGTGACTGTTTGACACTCTGACTGTGTGGTCTATGTGTTGCATGTGTTGGGTCGTGAGGTGGTACTTGTTTGGGTGTCTGCTTTGGTGGCCTCTGCTGTTTTGGTAAATTTTTGATCAGAGCCTCCGAGTATGTCTTTGTGTGAGTATGTGTATGATTTGAAGTTGTGATGGTACCATGTGTGACTGGGTATGTATTGTGTGTGGTTACCTTCTCCTCCTGTCTGGTCTTGCCAGTCCTATGTTGAGAGAGCTCAGCCTCCAGTTTGGTCGTATAGTTGCATCTCTCGCATGTATTTGTGTTTTGTGGGAGAAGGAGAGGATTGTCTGTGTACATGAGGCAATTGTAACATTGCCTCAATATACCCAGGTTCACCAGTTGAGCTGGAGAGGACACTAGCAACTGATCCCTCGACATACTAGAAGTAGTAGATAAAGAGACTTTCAAAGGACTCCGAGGGAAGTGGGTTTTAGGCTGGTGGGGTACTATCTATAATAAGAGTGCTTTATCAAGGTGCAAGTACTGTAGGAGTAAGTGCTAGGCTTTACAGATAGAGAATAGTCTACTTGGGAATCAAGTAGAGATGAACTTTTCAGTTATAGGATATGCTGGTTAGATCAGCAGTACAGCTCGAGGAAGGTAGTTCTAAGGGAAAATTTGAAGAGTGGAATTTAGATGTCCCGAATAGTTTAACCTTGTTTAACCGCCGCTGCTCTTGTGTGCAACAGTGGCAACTCATTAACGCTGCTTAGCGTTTTATAGCAGGGGCTGAAGGGAGCTAGAATTGGCCCAAACGACCAATGGACTTCTAGTTTCTGGCTGAAACTTCACCAAATCGGACAAAAGGCCGCTCAGTGCTTCCCACTCCCACTGGTAAGCAAAGAAACTTCCCTCCTTCCTAATAAGGCAATGGATCAGTAACAGGAACTAAAAACAAAGCCCAGGGATCAGCAACTCTGAAACTGGACTACTCTAGTTCAGTAAGGCGGAAAACAAGAGATTTTTTTGTTTTATTACAGAGATAAGGAAAAAAACAGACAGTAAATGCTATAAATGCTGTAAATCAGCTAGCGCACTTTAGTGTGTAGCCTACAGAAACAATTTGCAACAATTAGTAACTTAAAGTGCAATAAACAGTGTAAAATGCAGAAATCACTTAAAGTAGCAGTAAAACAGGCCAAAATGCAGTCGCTAGCTTAATAACAGTGGGAAAGCCACAAAAATACTTATATCTGGTAGAAAGTCACTCTTTTAGCTCTCTGCTGCTTGGATCACTCTGCAGGCCACCACGAGGATCTGTGCTGAGTTGGTACAAGCTGGAAAACGCGTGTTTAGCGTGTTTTATAGCAGGGGCTGAAAGGAGCTAGGAATTGGCCCAAACGACCAATGGACTACTAGTTTCTGGCTGAAACTTCACCAATTCGGACAAAAGGCTGCTCAGTGCTTCCCACTCCCACTGGTAAGCAAAGAAACTTCCCTCCTTCCTAATAAGGCAATGGATCAGTAACAGGAACTAAAAACAAAGCCCAGGGATCAGCAACTCTGAAACTGGACTACTCTAGTTCAGTAAGGTGGGAAAACAAGAGATTTTTACAGAGACAAGGAAAAAAAACAGACAGTAAATGCTATAAATGCTTTTGGCTAGCACACTTGAGTGTGTTAGCCTACAGGTAAAATTAAGCAACAAATAACTTTTTAAGAGTGCAAAACAGTTAATCAACACAAAAACAGTTTAAATAGAATGCAGAGCTGTATAAACAGGCTAAGATGCAGTCGCTAAGCAGTAAATATTCAAAAAGCCAGAAAAAAATACTTAAATCAGTTATAGCAAATACAGTTATAACAAATGCTCTGAAATATACTGTATATTTCCAATATGTTTGAGAAGACTAGACTAAACTTTCCTGGTGGAAGGTTTGTGTGAAGCCAGAAGAATTTCACAAACAGGAGATGGGATGTCAGGCAGCCTGGCAATCATTGGAAGTGGAGGAACCAAGCTGTGAGCTTGAGACTGTGGATATTCGGATGAATCAGTCCCTGAAGATGAGATAACAGGTCTTGGGAATGATCCAGGATCCACGGGCTGTGAATCAGATGAGGCTATAGAAACGGGAACCAGACTTGGCGGGGACAATAGGGGGCAATGAGGATCACTTTGCTTCTCAACCACTGAGCTTTCTGGAGAAATTTTAGAATGAGAGGAAATGGGGGAAAGGCATACAGAAGACCCGGGTGCCAATCGTGCATTAGAGCATCCCTTGGGGGTTCCCCCTGAGGGGGGAATCAGGGCAGAGTAGCTTCTGCATTTGTTGTTTAGGGGGGAAGCAAACAGGTTGCGCAAGGCTTGCCCCAGTGTCGGAAGATCCGATCTGCTATTACGGGGTTGAGGGACCACTCGTGAGGCATCAGGATGTTCCTGCTCAGATTGTCCACAGTAAGGTTGGAACTCCCGGGAATGTGCGTTGCTATAAGAAGGCGGTTGAAAGCTATTACCCAGTGCCAAATCCTCATGGCTTCCCGACACAGGGGGTAAGACCTGTTTCTGCCTTGGTTGTTGATATACCAGATGACTGCCATGTTGTCTGACTGAATTGCAATGGTCCCAGAAGGTAGGGATGTATGGAACACTTGCAATGCCTAGAGAACTGTCCTCAGTTCCAGGACATTTATGTGCAAATTTGCCTCCATGGGTGACCCGGTGCCTTGGACTGTCTTTCCCTGGAAATGCCCCCCCCCCCCACCCTAACAGGGACGCATCCATGGTCACCGTGGCCGTGGGCCAGGGAAGACAGAATGGTCGACACTAAAGATTCATTTGTGGCTTCATCCACTATAGCATTTCTTCCTTGCAGTGGTTTGTAAGACGTATCATGTGGTCGAGTGGGTGAGTTAAAAATGACCATTGTGCAGAAAGGAGCCACTGCAGGATTCTCATGTGCAGCCTCGCCAGTGGTACTAATGTAATGGCAGCTGCCATGGAGCCTAAGAGTTGCAGTACAAGGCATGCTGGTACATAGGTCTGAAGAAGAAGGTCTTGGATTTGGTGCCTTATTTTCGAAAGCCTGCGAGGGGGGAGAGAAGCTTGACAGGATATTGTGTCGAAGACTACTTCAATAAGTTCCAGTGTCTTTGTTGGGGACATTTGAGATTTTTCCTTGTTGATTGTAATCCCCTAACGGAGAGCGAGACCTTGAGTGTAAAAGAGGCTGCGGACTAGGAGATTCCTATTCAGAGCAGTAAGGAGCCAATTGTCTAGATATGGAAACACCTGGAATCTTTGTAGGAGAATGGACACTACCGTGACCATCCGGAATTTTTGAGGTTTATAAATTTGTTCAATAGGCTGAGATCCAGGATTGGTCTCCAGTCCCCTGTCTTGTTTGGCACTAAAAAGAACCTTGAGTAAAACCCGGATCCTATTTGGTCTGGTGGGACTGGTTGGATGCCTCTTTTTCTTAGCAGCTTTTCTATTTGTAAGGCTGCTAATTCCCTCTGATTGGGTGGTACATTGGGGATTCGTTTGACAGGTCTAGGAGTTAAATCGAATGGTATTTGGTAGCCTCTGGATATTATTCTCTGCACCCAAACATCAGTAGTAATAAGTTGCCAGGCTGATAGGTGCAGAGAAAAATGACCCCCGACTGCTTCCAGAGGAAAGCAATCGGGCCGCTGCTAAGGAGTGCTGGTAGGATCTGCCGGAGAAAGAATCTCTAGTGCCCTGATTACACAGACCCCCTCTACTCCAAAAGGGACATCTTCCATATGAGTTGCCCCCTCAGCCCCGGGGGGATTGCTCGCCACAAGTTTCACGAAAAGATCCTTGGGATTTCTTGAACCACATTTTTCCTCCCTTCTGGTTCTTGGAGTATGACATCTGGGGGTTGGAAAAGCGTATGCCCACAGCAGACAAGATCTTTCTGTCTTTCTCACTTTGTGCAAGTGTGTCTCGTACTTTGACTCCAAAAAGTGCAGATTCGTCGGGAGGTGCATTGCCAAAGGGAGATTTAAAGGGATCTGCAAAGTCACACAACCGTGTCCAAGCATTATGTCTCATGACAATGCCTGATGCGGCAGCTCGACCTGTCCCCTTGGTGGTGTGAGATATCAAACGCATCGAGGAGTTTGAGATGGATTCAAGGGTAGCTAGCTGCGTGGCAACAGTGTCACGCACCTCATCAGGCAGTACCCCCACCAAAGTGGAAGACATTTCAGAAATTTGGTCTCTTTGGAGGCGAGTGAAGTGTGCCAGATAGTTCAGCAACCGAATGGCAAAGGTCGCTGAAGCATAGGTCCACTTCCCTAGTCTGTCCATGGTCCAAGACTCCCTGTTCGGAGGATGGACAGTGGAACTATCTTCTGCCAGTTCCCTCTTGGTGGCCGCTGCCACAACCATGGAATCAACTGTCAACTGCTTGGACCAGTGGGGCTGGTCTTCAGGTGTAGATAAATTTTGTCTGGCCTCCGAGGGACAGGTTCTACATTGTCCGGGGCCTTCCAGGCTCACTGCACAATGAGCTTAACAAGGTCATCTGCCAGTGGGGTCACCCAGGAAGTAGATGGCTGGGCACGGAAGGCCTGCAAGAACACTGATTCCTCAGAAGAAGGGTTAGAGGACTTTCAGTCTCCCCGCTGCTTGAGGATTTTGAGAATGTCTCCGAATGAGACGTCATCTGGGGGAGACCATGGGGACCCTTCCCTCTCATCACAATCCATGTATTTGGTGATAGATTCCTCTGGAGAATCAAGTTGCTTCCTCTTGCACCATTTCTTCCGGGGTGCTCCCCAGTGGGATCTTCTGAGGAGGACTCCAAAGAAGGGGCTTCCTTTAAAGGGGAGGGTCTTGCAGTTCCCATGCCCAGGATCATAAAATACGTGGTTGGGACAGCTGCATGCTCTTGTCATTGGTGCTGACTGCGAGCCTGTGGAGGCAAGGACCCTCTCCATCACCTGGAAAGCAGGCCTGCCCGAGGAGGGATGGAAGCCCAGAACCGAGAAGGACAACCTCGGAACCAGGGTCACATCCTACCCTGAGGAGCCCACGTCCAGGTGAGGACCTCAGAGAGGACTGGAAGCCGTTGGAGCCATGACAATAGATGGCGCCAGTGAGAAAATAGGCGCTGGGCTAGACACCAAGGAACAGATGGTCCAAGCGCTGCTCCACCAAAGCCGATACAGCAGACAGGGGAAAAACTGCTGTCGGAGCCGAGACAGTTTACACCAGAGTGGACATTGGTACCAAGATCTCCAGGACCTGGGTAGAGGCCGGAGGAGGATAAACAGGTGAAGATGTAGTAAAAGTTTCCGAGCCAAGAGGGATGGAAGGTCTAGTTGGAATGGGCAATCCCCTAGCTGTCAGAAGCTGGTCCACAACCCGCACTAGGTCTAATTCAGAAAAAGTCCTGCTGGATCTAACGGAAGCTGCTGAAGGAGAATCAGGTCTTTCTAGAAAGAGGCTAAACCTCTGCCCCAAAAAAGGGTCATAAGTTGGAGAGTATCTTGTCCTTGGCAGACATTCATCTTTAGGAACTGATGGAGCCGAAGAAACTATCTGCACTGTGGCCAGAGATGGTGCCAAAGCAGGTACAGTCATAGGAGCCAATGTCGGATCCAAGGACGGCACCGAATCAGTGGTGCCAAGGCTGGAACCAAAATAGGGGTGAATATCATAGACAGCACCAGGGGAGAAGATACAGAGCCTGGTGCCAAAGAGGTCTGCGCCAAGAGTGCCGGAGAAGCACGGAGCTGACTTGGTTCTGTAACTGACGGAGATGCAGTAACCGAGTGACTCTGTTTTTCCTTATGTTTTTTGGTCTTAGGAGGAGGTGAGACCTCCGACCCAGCTAGAGCCTCCGAAAAAGGTGTCTTAATTAAACCTTTTCAAATAAGCTTATTTTTACATTCTGCTAGTGTATGATTACTAAGACTAGCACAAATGTTACAGTCAGCTTTAATATGGTCCACACCCAAACAGTAGACACAACGAGAATGTCCGTCCGAGTTGGGCATCTTACGGTCACACTTGTCCCACTGTTTAAGCCCCAACTTAGCTTTGTCTGACATAGTAATGCAACAGGGCTACCCTAATAAAAGAAATAAAAGAAGGGAGAGAAAAAAGTGAGAGAACACCAACGATGGTATTTAAAAAATACCACAAGTGGTAAGGAAGGGCCTGCCAAAGGCAGGAGAGAGGGACAGTACCAACAATGGTAGAAATTTAATTACCAAGGTAAAGGGTAGGGAATAGAAGTAGGTTATAGGCGACAGTGAGAAAAGGCTAAATTGACTAAAAAAATAAGAAATTTTGAGGAGAAACTATATTAAAAATCACAATTCTCCACTAGATGGCTAGCACATCTGACTAGGATTGCGTCAAATGAGATCTGGAGTAACTAGGAGAGGGGCATTATGGGTAGGTCATTGCTGAGAGTTTTTGGCTGGAGCGAGCTTGGAAACGGCCGTATCGGTTCCAAGGACGGAACCAAAGTCCTAATTGTAATGAATAAACAAATATTTACAACATCAGATTGACTATTCTACCAGGGTTTTGGAACAGAGGAAAAAAGAGTGGCCATTAATAAAACTGTTAAAGCAGAATAACATCAAAACTCAGCTTGTCTTTCCTGCCAGAATAAAAATTCTATATCAGAATGAAATGAGATCATTTAGTGCTCTAGAGGAAGCCACTGCCTTTATTAAAAACAATAACATTATTTCCTTACCCGAAGATATGGAATGGGCATCTGCATCTCTGAAGAGAGTTACTGATAACTCTTCTAGGACTGATGTTAAATAGAAAAAACAAAAAACTGAGTCAAAGATTGCTGTTCCTACGAAATCTCTCAAAGCATCTACTGCAACTGGACTTTAATTTGTTTTATTCTTGCTAAATCTTCAAGTAAGGTATGTCATGACAATATTTTTCTTATTGCTTTTCTTTCTTTTTTTGCTTTTTCATTTCCATGCTTTTTTTTGTTCATATACAAATTAAATAACTGTTTATGCTTTTAGTATATTAGTATAATATTAGTGGTTTATTGAGTGATATAATTGAACAGTAAGCTGTCTTTGCTTTTATGACCTTAAGATGACATGCTTTATTTCAAATAGTATATAGCCCTTTGCCCTGCTAAATGCTCTTCTGAGTTATTAGACAGGCATAGTCACTGCTTAGATTAATTTATCAAAACTGATGTTAAGTTGTCTATCTCGCCTTCATTCTTGCTGGATGGGTTCGGAGCCGACCTCGGCTCCGACTCGGCCACTCTAAAGCTCGAGAGTTGGTTCTACCAGCTCGAGGCTCCCCTTATATCCCACAATGCTAGGCGTGAATTACCTCAGATCTCGTTTGCCGCTACAGCGATCGAGGTGTTTGGTTCCTACCGGCTTCTTGGTGAGTAACTTTAGATTAAAGTTAGTATACTTAAACCCCTTTAATTTTAATTTTAACACTTGTTTCCCTTAGTTTAGTGGAATTTTCCCCCCTTTCTCTCTAAATTCCCATTTTTTCCTCAAGAACTTATAAGTTCTTCCCTCGGGCCTTTAGGCCTTCTTTCTTCCATCCCCTAGTGGTGTGTGTGTGTTTTTCTCATAATTTAAAACTTGGTAGTTTGTTTTAATTTTTGAGTTTAAAATAGGATAGGGTGTAATCAGTGTGTTTGACTGGGTGTGTGTGATTACACTTTTCTAAATGTCTAAAGACTCAAAGGTCTCAGGCTTCAAGAAGTGTGACTCGTGCTGTCAGAAAATGTCTCTGACAGACGGTCACACTTCTTGTGTCTACTGCCTGGGGCCTTTGCACCTGCAGGACTCCTGTGCTGTATGCCACGGCTTCAGCCCCAGGGTCCTGCAGGAAAGAAAAAACAAACTGATTCTAAGAGGTTTACTCAAGCCTGAGGGTTCCCTGACTGTCTCTACGGGAAAGCCCTCCAAGGCTTCTAGGTCCTCGGCTCCAGCTACTGAGCCGAGACCTAAGGCTACGAAACCTCCGTCTACATCGGCTCCGGCTGGAGCGATGAGTCTCAGTCTACAGTTTCTGTGGTTTCTCGGCTCGGCTGGAGCCGAGGTATTAAAATTCCTGTGTCGGTTCCGACCAGACTTCGGAACCGACATCTAGAAAGAGGTCTAGGTCACCATCCCTTGGCTCCGTTCATCTGCTCCAGCATCTCCTCTGCTGTCTGAACGGAGCCATAGATCTCACTCCTCTAGGTCATCGAGGCTGTTGGACCATGACCTTCAGAGGGTAGTGAGTCGACTTCTTAAGTCCGAGGCACTGGCCCAAATGCTTCAGAGCCCAACTCATCCGTCGATGCCTGCCCCTGTCCCTCATTATGTTCCTCCTCCGACTCCGTTGAGCTCGGAGCAGGCGTTCGAACCGAGACTGTGGTAGCGTCGGAGCCGATACAATTGTCTTCGGCTCCATCGTCGGCTCCGATTTCTTCCTTAGAGGAATCTCAGCGCCGGACTTCCATCATCGGCTCCGGGGTGAGTGGCATCGGACCCTTGTCCGACCCCGCTCTCCCTCTCGGGCTTCGCGCTAGTGAGTTCAGCTCCGACATCGGCCTCGGAGCCATCACTGTCGGTGCCGAGGAGGTTTTAGCTTTTTGAGCGGGACCTCTGGCTCTGCCTGACAGGGGTGCGTCGAGGTCATGCGAGTGTGTTAGAACCTGGTTCTACTCCACAGTCAGCTCCGTCCGCCTCCCTCTGGTGCCTCAGGTCAAGTCAACTCACTCCCTCATCCCGGACCGCAGAGAGCCAGCTCCTCAGGAATCCCCTGTGGGGATCTCATCCTCTTCGAGGCCTCTCCTGTTTTGGCAGAAGAGCCCCTCGGAAGAGAAAGTGTAAGAGGAAACACATAGACTCACCTGAGTCCGTCACCTCTGACACAGATTTAGAGGATTCGAGGGTTCCCCGTTCCCCTTCTGAAGATGTCTCATTTGCAGACATTCTAGAAATCCTAAGCAGAGGGAAATTGGCCAGTCCTCAACCCTTCGGAGGATGAATCTGTGTACCTTGAGGCGTTTGGCTCTCGCCCTTCCACCTCCTGGGTGTCTCCCCTTTGACCCCCTCATGCAGGTGGTAGCAAAAAAGGCATGGACGGCTCCAGATTCAGTGGACCCCACTCCCAGGAGACCCTCAAAATTCATTACAGCACCAGCAGATAAACAGTTTCTGACAAAGGAGTTTCTGTGGATGCTATGGTGGTTGCTGCTGCCACTAAGAAGGAACTAGCTGATCCTTCAGTGC
Source organism: Protopterus annectens (assembly GCF_019279795.1). NCBI lineage: Eukaryota > Metazoa > Chordata > Ceratodontiformes > Protopteridae > Protopterus > Protopterus annectens. The sequence goes on along the minus strand of NC_056746.1, from coordinate 368,841,526 downwards.
CTGTCCATCCACCTAACAAGGAATCTAGGTCCATGGACAGGTACGGAAGCGGATGTTCTCAGCGACATTTGCAATGCGTTCGCTGAACTACCTATGCCATTTTACTCGTCTTCAAAGGGACTTGATCAAAGAAGCGAGTGACATGTTGAAGGATCCTACGGCGGGTTTTCAAGACAAGATGAACACTCAGCTGGCTACCCTGAACTCCATAGCCAACTCCTCCATGCGCCTCCTCTTATGCGGCTGATGGAGCGAGCAGGGCCGCAGGGACAGGTGTGGCCTTACGTAGGCACGCCTGGATGCGGCTATTCAACTTTGCGGACCCCTTTAAAACGTCATTCACTAATTCCCCATTTGATGGATCGTCTCTTTTTGGTCCTCAAGTGAAAGTAACCTTGACTAGGTGCGAGACAGATGGCAAGACTCTTTCTGCCGTCGGAGTCCGTTTTTCTACCCCTTCTAGGCCTTACCCCAAAGGTCAGAAAAGTGGGAAAATGTGGTTCCGCAAACAATCTCAAGGGTCTTCGCCGGACGCACAGAGTTGGTTCCCCGCCAGAGGCAGAGGGGGGAACAACAATGGTAGACCGTCGCCCTAGAGGCAGGGGGGGTCCGCAGAACCAGGGCAATCGAGAAGCCTTCTCTGATAAGCCCTTTCAGCATCCCTGAGGTGTTGCTCGACTGCCCACCTTCGGAAGCAGTCGGGGGAAGATTGTCACTGTACCCAGAAGCCTGGCTATCCCTGACTCAAGACAAATGGGTACAGTCCATCATTTCCGAAGGCTATTCCATTCCCTTCTCGCATTCCAAACCAATCAAAAAATCCCTTCCAGATGTTCCACCGGCTCAAAGGGATCTTGCAGCTTTGGAAATTTCAAAGCTGCTTGCAAAAAGAGCAATTCAGCCAGTTCCAGCAGACCAGCAAGGATCCGGAATCTACTCCAGGTTCTTTTTAGTTCCAAAGAAAACAGGGGACTGGAGACCAATTTTGGATCTCAGTATCTTGAACAAGTCAGTCAAGAAAACAAGATTTCGGATGGTCACGCTGCAGTCCATCCTTCCCTATTGGGAAAGGAAACTGGATGTGCTCTATAGACCTTCAGGATGCGTACTATCACATAAAAATGGACAGACGCTCCAGAAGATTCCTCCGCTTCAGGCTGGGAACCAGTCATTTTCAATTCAGGGCCCTGCCCTTTGGTCTCACCACTGCCCCGGTGTTTACCAAATGCATGGCAGTGGTAGCTTCTCACGTGAGACGCCAAGGATTCCAGGTGTTTCCATATTTGGACGACTGGCTCCCCACAGCTCCCACCAAGCATCTTCTTCTATTAGCCAGGACTACACCTTTCGCATTTGTCAAAATTTAGGCATTTCAATAAATTGAAAAGTCTGTTTTGTCGCCTTGTCGTACTATTACCTTCATAGGCGCAAATCTAGACACAGTCAACATGTCTGTAGACTAACAGATCAGAGAATAACAGACATACACAAACTGGTCTCGCTCCTCTTAAGCAGCAACAGAATCAAAGCCAAGTTAGTTCTGAAAGTGTTGGGGATTATGGCGGCTGCCATACCTCTGCTTCCATTAGCCAGATTCCACATGAGAATCCTTCAATGGATGCTCTTCACGCAATGGTCATACCAGCAACTTCCGATGTCCCACACCATCATGATTACGCAAACATGCAGAAATCATCTTCTGTGGTGGATGTCTTACCCTCAGCTCTTATTGGGAAGACCCTTTGTTCCTTCCCCTCCGGTTGCTACTCTGACAACGGACGCCTCCCTGATCGGGTGGGGGGGGCATTATCAGGGCAGAACTGTCCAGGGCACATTGCAACCAGACGAATGCCACTTGCACATAAATGTTCTAGAGATGAGAGCAGTGCTTTTAGCGTTGCAAGCCCTTCAAGACTCTCTTCCCTTGGGAACGATAGCAATCCAGACGGACAATATGTCTGTAGTGTGGTATATCAACAAACAAGGCGGAACCAGGTCCTATCCCCTGTGTCGAGAAGCACTCAGACTGTGGCAATGGGCGATTTCTTCTCAGCGGTTTCTGATAGCAGCGCACATCCCCAGGAAGTCCAATCAAATGTGGACAAGTTGAGCAGAGCTATCCTCATGCCTCACGAGTGGTCTCTGAAAGACTCTGTTGTGAGAGAAATTTTTCTCAAGTGGGGTCAGCCTTGCTGCGACCTTTGCTACTCCCCAAAACAGCAAGTGCAGAGATTATTTCACTCTATTCCCTTTACCAGGCCAGCCCAGCAGAGATGCTCTAGTCCAAGTTTGGCCCGGGACTTCTGTATGCATTTCCTCCCTTCCCACTAATCTCTCAAGTGATACAGAAAGCTATCGCTCAGAAGGCTTCGTTGATCCTCATTGCTCCTTACTGGCCTCGACAGGTTTGGTTCCCCTTTCTACATCAATTTCTGTTGGAGCGACCTTGGCATCTGGACCTAGTTCCAGATCTTTTGATCCATCAGTCGGGTCAGTTTCATCGCTCCTCCCTCTCTGAACCTCACTGCTTGGTTCCTCCAATTCCAAACTTAGCCAGGCTTCCTCAAATATCTCACTCTGTCCGAGATATTTTGATAGCTTCCCATAAATCTTCCACTCGAAAAATTTATTTGAGTAAGTGGAAACGTTTCGCCTATTGGGCTCAAGGAAAGGACATAGATCCTTTCACTGCTTCCATCCAAATGGTCCTTGATTTTCTAGCTGAACTCTTCCATGCAGGTTCATCTCCTTCTACTCTTAAGGTTCAATTGGCAGCTATTTCTAATTTTCATGTAGGCATTTCAGAGTCTGCCATAATGTCCCACAAGCTTTGCAAAGCCTTTTTGAAGGGAGTTTTTCTACTCAGACCTCCTATAAGAATTCCTCCTCCTCCTTGGGACCTAAATTTAGTTCTTAGTTCTTTGCTTCTCTCCCCTTTCGAACCTGCAGCTTCCTGTTCTTTAAAATTGCTATCATGGAAGACACTCTTTCTGGTAGCTATTACTTCAGCTAGAAGAGTTTCAGAACTTCATGCACTCAGCTGTCGACCTCCTTATCTGTTGTTCCATAAGGACAGGGTATCTTCTGAACCAACCCGTCCTTTTACCTAACATAGCCTCGGCGTCTAACCTCAATCAAAGCATTGACCTTCCTGTGTTTTTCCAGAATATTCTAACAGGTCTGAACAGAAATTGCATTGGCTAGATGTTCATCGTCAGTTAAGGTACTATTTGGATAGAACCAAACAATTCAGAAAATCTGACCAGCTGTTTGTCTCTTATGCAGAAGGCAGAAAGGGACTTTCAGTTTCAAAGGTATCATTATCTAGATGGCTAACATCTCTGATTTCCCTTGTTTATGAAATTAGACACCAAAAGCTGCCTAACAAACCTAAAGCCCATTCTACCAGAGCTTTGGCTACTTCTATAGCCTTCCAAGACAGACTGCCTATTGACACCATTTGTGCAGCTGCTACTTGGGCTACTCCTCACACTTTCATTTCTCATTATAAGTTGGATTTAGCTTCTAGGCATAGAGCTAACTTTGGTTCCACTGTTCTCAAGAGTCTGTTCCGTTAGGCCACCGGGACAAGGTGCTAGGGACGCGGTCCCATCCAGCAAGAATGAAGGCGAGATAGACAACTTAACATATAGAAGTTATGTTCTTACCATAACGTTCCATGTTAGTTGTCTTCTCGCCTTCTTTGGCCCCACCCTCCTTCCCCCTGGCCTGGACAGACCTAGAGGAGTTTGATTTTGACCTCTCTTTCTACCACCTCTTTGCTATAGGTATATGCTCTGCTGTGCATATTTTCCTAGATCAGGCTTTAGGTCACTTTTCCTCTTCCCCTTTGTTTATAGAGGTGGATTCTCTTTTTCCAGTTTTTCTGGTTATATTATTAGCTGGGCCTAGCTCACAAACGAGATCTGAGGTAATTCACGCCTAGCATTGTGGGATATAAGGGGAGCCTCGAGCCGGTAGAACCAACTCTCGAGCTTTAGAGTGGCCGAGTCGGAGCCGAGGTCGACTCCGAACCCATCCAGCAAGAAAGAAGGCGAGAAGAAGACAACTAACATGGAACGTTATGGTAAGAACATAACTTCTATTTTTGGATACATGGGAGAACAGGGCATATCTATGATTTAGTATATATTAACTAGTTTCTTTAATATTTATGACTTCTGATTGTTTCAGAATATATATTGGTATGTATCTGTGTGAACAAAAAGCTGTTTACTGGCCTTTGACATAAATTGGGTCTCTCTGACAGTGATATGCTTGTATGTTTTATGGCACAAGGTTTTTAAATGGTTACAAGTTATGTTTCCTGTAGAGTTTAATGTTAAAGTACTGTTTTCTCTCTCACTGGCAATGAATGTTATTTTACTGTTTGGAAGTATCTGACAGTTAAACTTTGCATTTGTTACTGTAAATAAGCAGACTTTGTGACCCAGTTAAAGTGAGGTCAGGAAACTGTACTGTGTAGTGTGCTGGGTGGGAAAATGTCAGTCTGAAATCTAAGAAGTGAAGCTTTCTTACTTAGCTCATGACATCATGCATTCTATGTATGCAGATCAGATTACATTACATCTAATGTGTATATGCAAACCTAGTTGTGAATGTCAAGTCTCTGATTGGTTAATATAGCATAGTAGGCTTCTTTTACAAGAATTATGAGCTACACTGTCTATATGCCGCGGTGGTACGGCAGTAGCGTTATTATCTCACAGCAAGAGGTTCTCCCATTCGATTCTCGGCTGGGCTTGGGAGTGCCTTCTGTGTGGAGCCTGCATGTCCTCCCCGCCGTTGGGTAACGTTCGAAAGACATGCATGCGTAAATGGGCATGCCTTCGAGCTGGCACCTCGGCATTTCGTAAAAATCTACTGCCAATCATTAGCGGACCAGACTCCTGCTGTGGCAACCCCTTACCGGGAAAAGCCGAAAGACAAACAACAACATGAGCTACACTGTCTGCAAACATATTCATGGTTTCCTTTTATAATAGTGACTAAGGTTTGTGATCAAATGTATACAGAAATGTTATTTTTTCTTGTAAACAGTTAATTATAGCCACTATTTCTAGTGAATATACTGGAGTTTTTTACAAATAGATCTTTATAAATAGCTTTACTATGCAGTTAGCAAGTGTTTAGTATAAGCTTATACATTTACAGGGAATGCTTATGACTAATGGTAATAACTGTAAGGATACTCAAACACCATACTAAATCTTAGCAAATATATGTATGAATAATTTTGATTGAACTATAGTTACTTTGCATTTAATATGTGGATTTTCTTATTGTATCCTAGATATTATTTATATTTCATATGTCATGTTTTCAGTTATTATTAAGTCATGTCTTTTAGTATATTAGCACTTTATGACAGGGAAAGAGCTTAGTAATATCTATGACGTGATAACACAACAAACAAGTTATGAGTTTCAGTATTACCTTATTACTATAGTAGATATTTACAGTTATCTCTGTCTTAATTTTGTCTTTGTCATTCACTTTTAAGACCTGTTATCCATAGTAAGTTTTATACAAATACTGTTTTTTTAATAATTTTTGTCATTTTAACTGATGCCAGTTAATTATTATTGATTTTAGTCAGTTATTTAAACATCTCCTATTCCAAAAGTTTAGGAGTTAATTGAGGACAAATATGTCTTATGGAATATTTCTAAAAATCTATGTTAACATCTTTTGAGAATGAGACACACTCACTATGTGCTAACACCTAACTCTTGTAAAGTTTCTATTTAGTTGAGTTTGTCATGATAACATTTATTCAGAGGGCAAGTAAATACAAATGCTAAATGATTCTTTGATTTGCTCTGCCATTTGAAGTTTTTATTAGAACTAATACAGATGACATGCTTATGTATTTTGGGTAATCATTTAGATTGTTAATGAAGTGAATGCTTCCTTAGTCTATTAAGCACTAAATTCAGATTATATATATATCCTAATATGTGTCTTGCTTCCTTAGTGAATAATTACTGTATAAATGTTTAATGTTTCTAATAATAGTGTATATAACTCATCTGTAAAACCTAACTGGAATTAATATCTGATTAGTTGTTTATCACTACTGTTTTTCTCTTAATTTATAGTATATTCTCCATTTTTTACTTTGTTTTCATGGGCTCCAACCAACAAAGGTTGATGGTTGGGATAGGTAGTCTAGCAGATTTAGTTTTGTTTGCTAGACTAGGAATGTATCTCATTCCATGTATAGGGTGTATTAAAGTTTATATCAGAGTGAAATATGCTAGTTTTTTGTTATTTAACTGTTTTTTTTTTTTAGTTTTGAAATGCCTGACACAATTGTTTTACTTTTATCTTTCATGGGGAAAGTTATATGGATTGAGATGAAATAGAAATACACCAACTGATATTCTATTGTCTATTCAGGAAGAGTATTATGTATACAGGATTCTATTAATACAAGTTCCTTTATTATTTGTTATCTTTAAAGAATTCTGATATGGATTTAACTTTGATATCCTTAAATACTAATGGCTTAAACAACCCATATAAGAGAGCCAACCTACTAAGGTATCTTAAACTAAACAAAGCTCAAGAAGTTTTTTTCCAAGAGACACACTTTAAAATAAATGACCCATTTATGCGGGACCCGAAGGAATACACAATAATTGCTCAATCTTCTTATAAAAATAAGACCAGAGGAGTAACAATTATATGGAAAAATACTTTCTTAAATCCCCAAATCATTTACAAACATGTAGATAATGATGGACTTATGGCCTTAGTTATACTTAAGTTTAATAATAGAATTTGGACCCGGGTTAATTTATACTGGTTCCCGGGTATGGGGGTTGGACTAGCTAAGAAACACTTAGACTTTATTACAACTACTTCTAAAGGTAATATTATACTAGGAGGTGATTTCAGTTGTATCACAGATATTACAGAAACTACCTATAGGAAATCTCCTAGACTATTGTCCTCAGTCAAACAGTTAAAAAAATGGACAGAAATGTTTAAATTAAAAGATACCTTTAATGCTTTGGGACCAAATTTATTACTATTCTTAGACATGGTACCCAAACTAGAATATATAACATTTATATCTCATAAGATCTTTATTCTAAAATCTTGAATTTTTCAATACAACCTTGTCCCTTTTCAGATCATAATTCCTTGTTGTTAGCAATATACTTGGAATTCAATCAGTTAGTTATTACTTCAAGGATTCCTTCATATATCACAAAAATTAAAGACTTTAAATCTTGAATAACTTCTGAACTTCAGAATTTCTTAGAGATTAATTATAAACCTGAAGCAAACACAATTATGGTTTGGGATTCTCTTAAGGCCTATCCATATGGTAAAACGGCTCCCCTTCACAATCACGAATTACTGAATGCTTGAAATTCAGTAACTCGAGACTGCAAAGTCAAAAATGCAGAAGCACGAATCTGCATAAGTGCGAATTCAAATATCTCAAATTCGCGCTTATGCATGTCATAAAGTGTGACAGGAAGTGTGTGAGTTGGGATGTTTTACGGAAGTGAAGGTAAGTGAGTGTATGTGTGTGTTTTGTAAGTTGTGTGTGTGGGTTAGGGTAGGGAGGTGGGAGTATGAATGTGAGTGTTGGATGTGTCTATGTATGTCTGATGTGTTTGTGTGTGTGAGGCAGTTTAAAATGTCTGTGTGGCATTTTTTTTTTGTGTATTAGTGCAATCTCGGAGTTAGAATATGTAAGTAGGGGGGTGTGGGGGTGCAGAGGGGCTTACCCCCCTGGGTACATGTAGTGTAGGGCTTGTAGTTTATGTTATGTGGGTTGTATGGTGTGCGTGTTGTGTGATGTATGTGTTCTGTATGTTCAGGGTTTTTTGTTTTCGTGCTTGTGGGTTTCGGAATTTTTGTTGGTTCGACTTTATAATTTCGAGTTACTGAATTTTGAGCATTCAGTAATTCGATATTAAGAAGGGGAACCGGTAAAACCATTAGCTGGTACAAAAATAAAAATTAAAGAATGGGAGTTACATCAACTCCAAAATCAAATATCTCTTAAATCTAATAAAAGCTTAATTGCTACAGATAATAAGAAGAAAATAGAAGAAGCAAATACAAAATACAATGAAATATTATCCCATAAAACTAATTTAGCTATGTAAAAACTGAAATTAAATTCTTATGCTACCTCTCCTAAGCATCTTCATAACCTATATATGAAAGTTAAGATACAATCAAAAATTAATAATATTGATAGTATCTTTCATGAAGAGAAAAGGATAAAAGTCTCAGGCATAGGGGACATTCTGGAGGCTTTTAATTATCATTATGCAGAGCATCATAAAGATAAAATAAGTACAACTGAATGTGAGAAGTTAGAGAATATAGTTCCCAACATAACAAGAATTCCTGAGGAACTTAAGTTAGATTTACAAAAATCTATTTCTCAAAAGGAAATTATAGATGGGATTAAAGGAAGTAAGTCTAATAAAGCACCTGGAATAGATGGCTTAATTATTGAAATTTATAGATTGTTCCCTTCTTCTATAATCTCTCTCCTACACAAAACCTTTCTTGAAGTTCAAACATTAGCAAATATTCCTCCTTCTTAGAGATATTCTCTAATTTTCCCTATATTAAAAGAGAATAAGGATCCTAATCATTGCAACTCATATAGATCAATTTCTTTGTTGAATAATGATTATAAACTATTTATGTCAATTATGGTCACTAGATTGAAAATACCCATATCTAAAATAATTAATGAAGACCAAACTGGTTTCATACATAACAGGCATACACAGGATAATATTAAAAGAGTATTAACTCTGATAGGAAACCATGAAGCATTGATAATAGGTCTAGATATTCAAAAGGCCTTTTACTCCTTAAATTGGGGTTATTTATTTAAAGTCTTACAGTTATTTGATTCCCCCCTTTTTTTATAACAATGATAAAGAAAATCTATGAAAATAATCTAGCATATGTCAAATTAGGTCCCTTTACTTCCAAAGCAATCCAAATCACTAGAGGTACTAGACAATGATGTCCCATGTCCCCTATCCTATTTGCTCTGTCCATAGAAATACTTGCCATTGTAATACCTAATAACCCAAAGATAAGAGGTATAAATATATATGACCAATGTATTTCTAAAATAATGATGTTTGCTGATGATGTCTTACTTACCTTACCCAACTCTAAGAAAGTGTTAGGTAAAGTGGATATAGTAACAACAAATTTCCAAAAAATCTCAGGACTCTTCTTCAACAAATCTAAATCAAAATATTTATTATTAAATAAAAAAAGAACATACAGGCTCCAGTTAATCATATTATTGGAAACCAAATTTCAACTCTATACTATTTAGGAATGCAAGAATATAGAGAAAACCTTACAGCTTAACTATGCTAAAGCCATAGACTTAATCAAGACATTTATGGAATAATTTGTTTATAACATTTGATGATAGGTTACAACTGATAAAAATGGTTTTGTTACCTAAAATATTATATATAGCACAAGCCCTTATACTTCCACCAGCAAAGAAAATCCTTAAAGAAATCACTTCAACTCTGATGAAATTCCTATGGTACCCCAAAGGAAATAGAGTGGCATATTCTCAACATATCAGAAAATGGGAACGGGGGTAGGGGTGGGGGGTGGGTTAAAATTCCCAGAGATTGAAACTTATATAAAGGCATCTGTAATTAAAATAGTGATAAATTGGATAAATCCTAGATACTCTTCCAATTGGAATCAGTTACACTCCATTATACTAATGAATGAAAATTATTTATCAAGGAATGTGTTGGTAACTGACAAAGATAACAAGATATGGCACTATTTAAGTTTAAATTTACAGTATAGTACAACAAAATTAACTAAACTAACACAAATAAACAATATTTTTGATGTGTTTAGAAAATTCATTAACACAAATTAGATATAAAACGGTGGCATATATTTTTAATACCATTTACTATTACAAGGGGTTTCCCTGATAAAACACATAGAGAGATTTTTGGTTTATGAGAAAATAATAACCTATTTTGTTGGGTGCAATGTATTGAAAACCAACAAGCTTTGAACACACAAAGTATATTGTCAACCTATGGCCTATCCCCTAATGACTGGTTGGTTCTTCAGAGTGTCACAGCATATACTAAGGATCTGTGTAGAATAATATATAACTCATCCTTCAAAACCTTACCAAAAATTATAAACTGGATTTTTGGAATTCTATATAATAATATCAATGTTAAGAATGAATTGTCATATCTATATAACATTTTAATTGTCTATAAGACAGCTCCTAAAGATTCTTACTGGCAATACCTGACTAAAGGGTTCCAAGTATCATTATCAATGGAAGATAAAACAAACATTTTATTTTCAGTTAAACTAACTTCTTACTCATAATTCTGGAGGATTTTGAATTGGAAATTTCTACACAGATCCTTTTTGTCACATGAGAAACTCTCAAAAATGAACTCTTCAAATAGCAAGTTATGTTGGAGATGTCATGTGTCCACTAATGTTGACTGGTCTCATATTTTTATGACTGTACTAATATTAAATCATACTGGAATGAGATTAACAAATTTCTTCAAGCTATGTATACTGGTATATTTGTTTTGACAAAGTCTTTAATTTTATTGAATGCTGTTAATAGTAATAATATAAAGAAAGATGACCTGTATTTGTTGTGGACAATGTTAGCAATAGCCAGAAAATGTATAACTAGAAGATGGAACTTTAATGTAGCACCCACACTGAAGGAATTTCTGTCATCACTGAAGAAATGCATACTAATGGAGAACAGAACTAAAGAGTTAAGAATTTTTCCTAAGCCATTGGTTAATGGTCTGTGGAGGAAAGTTTTAAATTTGATTGATACCCTACAGATGGAACCAAACTCTTCCTAACTGTCATAGTTTATATATTAACTTATTATTTAACTACAGCTGTTATTTGAATCCTTTTTGTCAGGCTGAATGTAAATACTGTAAATAGTCATTGAATGTTATGAATGTATTAAATTATTGTGTAATTGCATCAAAATAAAAATCATTTGAGTAAAAAAAAAAAAAGATTCTCCAGATGGATACATTTCTTTCTCCAATACCATCTTTAACATGAAAGTTCTTCAAATGGGAGGGGAAGAGTTTCAAAGGCACAAAAAGGTATTATGACTTGTGTCATGAAAGGAGATACTGCCAGCCCAGCTACCTGGAGTTTTGTAAATAAGTATATGTCAATTGTGAATATCAACATGATTTATATATAAGTGTGACAAAGGGAGCTACTGCCAGCACAGCTATCAGGAATTTTGTAAATAATTATATGTCATTTGTGAATATCAACATGATTTATATAGAAGGGTGACAAAGAGAGATAATACCAGCACCAGCTATCTGGAATTTTGTAAACAATTATGTTGTCATTTGTGGACAGCAACATGATTCATATAAGATGCTTGTGTTATAACTGTATTAAAACTGCATATCATGTGTTCATCTAACTTGTTTATACAGACGTGTGTTAAAAAAGGTATTTTGTAAAGTACTGAGCTTAAAAATGTAGCCATAGTGTACCATGCTGGAAGAGAACAGAAATGTACATACACTATTATAATCTGTTTAAATGTAGATATTTTAACAGTGGAAACTGGAACACAGGAGGTTAACTTCAGACCAGCAAAACTTCAGAAAAATAGCTGAAATTAAATTATTTTATGACAGCAAGAGACATGATGTCTATACTAGGGAGCTCTTGAGATGTAGAAGTGTTTTATTGTTTTATAACTTCCATCATCTGCCATAGATCTGAGGTCTATGTATTTTCACTGGTAGATGCTAAGTAGTACTAGATTCCAGCAGTGGGGTTTTCACCTGGGATAGACTCAGATGACAAGAAATTATGTAATTGTGCAAGCTATCCTAGCAGTAACATTTGAGATATTAATTTGAGGAGTCTGTGAGAGAGGGACAGCATTCTGTATTCTGTCTTTGACCTGACAACAACTAGAGAAGATCCATTCACCACATCTGCCTTGCTCTGTAAGTAAGTTAACTAGGGTATAACAATTCTCTTAGATATAGTCAGGAATATAGCAAAGCTTAGCTTAGATATTTTTCTTTATAGATTTGAGACTGCCCTGCAGTGTTGTTTTAAATATTTCCTGTGATTTTGAATTTTGATGTCACTGCAAATATATATTTAGTATTATTTTGTTATTTTATTATTTATTATTAAATGCATTTAAACCTTTCACTGTGGCTGATCTGTGCAGAGATATTTAAGTTCTGAGAGTACTCGCATATTTATTTGGTGAAACTGTGGGCCACTCCTAATAGCCTTGCTCTTGGTCAAACTACCATTTGTATTGATAGTAACATTACGCAGTAAGATTGGGCACCCTTTGTTAAGGGCCTTAAAGTGGCTGATATGGAGCTGACTAGTGGCAGTGATAACTACCTTACAGTCTATGCAAAAGGGGGCATAGCTAGTAAACTTGAGCAAGCCTTTCCCAGGTGTGTATGTGTGTATATATCAAACCTCAAAGAGTGTGTGTATCAGCTACTTGGGCAGGAAGACAAATCACTGGTTGGACAGAGAGGGTGCTGGAGGTCTGGATTGGCCAATCAGCTGAAATCTCAACAATATAGCTGTGCCAGTGGTGAGTCTTACTGGGGATCTGGAGAAAGACGGAGAAACCAGCCCAGGACTGACTGTGGTCTCTGTGTGCTCTTAAGGGAAATTGCACCTGATGAGAGAGCTGCATTTGGAAATACTGTGTGTGTACCTGTCATCCTCCCAGTGTACATTCCCCACTGTTGCCAGTGTTGAGGATTGAGGCTCCTTGATTACTGGTCCAGTGGTGGGCATCACAACTTGCTGTACATGGATTCTTCAAGACCTTGGGTATCCATCGGGAAATGGGATTTTTGGAGAACATGTTCAGTGCTGCTTTTTCTACAGATTCATGACCCTCTACACTTAGGAACCTGTCAGACTGTAAGGTTCTAGATACAGTAAGTTTATTTTTAGAAACATCAGTGCTGACCAAGTTGTGATCTTTATGAATTCTAACTCTCTCCTCAGTGAAAAAGACAGCAAGGCATTTGGCATGTACGGGATGAAGGTATATGCCTCTTACACATTGACTTTCATGGCAATAAATTGCCAGACACATATGGCAAAATACTTTTTGTTCCTGCTTACATTCAACAGTCATAACTAATCTTCCTGCTTCTGACATTAAAACCAGTCTATATAACATGCTTCTCAGGTTTCTGATTTGGATTCTGAATAAAGTGAGGCTTCTATCAATCCATTTGACTGTTTCTGTTTATATGAAACTGTTTCCAGAATGAACATTGTAATAGTAATAATATAAAGAAAGATGACCTAACATATCAGAAAATGGGACAGGGTTAAAATTCCCCCAGAGATTGAAACTTATATAAAGGCATCTATAATTAAAATAGTGATGAATTGGATAAATCCTAGATACTCTTCCAATTGGAATCAGTTACACTCCATTATACTAATGAATGAAAATTATTTATCAAGGAATGTGTTGGTAACTGACAAAGATAACACGATATGGCACTATTTAAGTTTAAATTGACAGTATAGTACAACAAAATTAACTAAACTAACACAAATAAACAATATTTCTGGATGTTTTAGAAAATCACTAACACAAACTAGACATAAAACAAGTGACACAGATTTCTTAACAACTACTTACTTCACACAAGGGTTTCCCTGATAAAACACATGTAGAGAGATTTTGGTTTATGAGAGGTAATAATAACTCATATTTTCGAATAAGTGCAATGTATTGAAACCAACAAGCCAGAATACACAAAGTATATTGTCAACTCATGGCCTATCCTCAATGACTGGTTGGTTTTCAGAGTGTCACAGCATATATTAAGGATCTGTGTAGAATAATATATAACTCATCCTTCAAACCTTACCAAAAATCTTTATAAACTGGATTTTGAATTTATAATAATATCAATGTTAAGAATGAATTGTCATATCTATATAATATTTTAATTGTCTATAAGACAGTTCTAAAGATTCTTGCATTGGTAATAATTTCCAACTAAAGGTTCCAAGTATCATTATCAATGAAGATAAAACAAACATTTTATTTTCAGTTAAACTAACTTCTACTCATACCCTGAGGATTTTGAATTGGAAATTTCTACACAGATCCTTGACAATATTTATAGAAACTCTCAAAAACGAACTCTTCAAATAGTGTTATGTTGAGATGTCACAAAATCCACTAATGTTGACTGGTCTCATATTTTATGATCAGCCAATATTAAATCATACTGAACGAGATTAACAAATTTCCTTCAAGCCATGTATACTGGTATATTTAGTTTTGACAAAGTCTCTAATTTTATTGAATGCCGTTAATAGTAATAATATAAAGATGACCTTGTATTTGTTGTGGACACAAAAGAAGGTTAGCTAGGAAAATTTGTATAACTAGGAAGATGGAACTCAGTAAACGGCACCCACACTGAAGGAATTTCTGTCATCACCAGCAGTTCTTATACTAATGGAGAAAGAACTAAAGAGTGCTAAGAATTTTTCCCGCCATTGGTTACAGTCTCCAAACAGGAAAGTTTTGAATTCCGATTGATACCCTGCAGATGGAACTAAACTTCCCTAACCGCCAGTTTATATATTAACTTATTATTTAACTACAGTTGTTATTTGAATCCTTTTATTGTGGTTGAATGTAAATACTTCAGAAATAGTCATTGAATGTTATGAATGTATTAAATTATTGTGTAATTTCATCAAAATAAAATCATTTGAGTAAAAAAAAAGATTCTCCAGATGGATACATTTCTTTCTCCAATTACTTTTTAACACGAAAGTTCTTCACATGGGAGGAAGGTTTCAAAGGCACAAAAAGGTATTAGATAGGTCACGAAGGAGATACTCGCCAGCCCAGCTACCTGAGTTTTGTAAATATGATGCATGGCCTACTTGTGAATACCAACATGATTTATATATAAGCGTGAGCCAAAGGGAGCTACTGCCAGCACAGCTATCAGGAATTTTGCAAATAATTATATGTCATTTGTGAATATCAACATGATTTATATAGAAGAGTAACAAAGAGAGATAATACCAGCACCAGCTATCTGGAATTTTGTAAACAATTATGTTGTCATTTGTGGACAGCAACATGATTCATATAAGATGCTTGTGTTATAACTGTATTAAAACTGCATATCATGTGTTTATCTAACTTGTTTATACAGACATGTGTTAAAAAAGGTATTTTGTAAAGTACTGAGCTTAAAGATGTAGCCATAGTGTGCCATGCTGGAAGAGAACAGAAATTATATCTGTTTAAATGTAGATATTTTAACAGTGGAAACTGGAACACAGGAGGTTAACTTCAGACCAGCAAAACTTCAGAAAAATAGCTGAAAAAAAAAAAAAAAAAAACCCCCCTCTTGAGATGTAGAAGTGTTTTATTGTTTTATAATTTCCCAAAAAAAAAAAAAAAAAAAAAAAAAAAATTTTTTTTAGCTTAGATATTTTTCTTTATAGATTTGAGACTGCTCTGCAGTGTTGCTTTAAATATTTCCTGTGATTTTGAATTTTGATGTCACTGCAAATATATATTTAGTATTATTTTGTTCTTTTATTATTTATTATTAAATGCATTTAAACATTTCACTGTGGCTGATCTGTGCAGAGATATTTAAGTTCTGAGAGTACTCGCATATTTATTTGGTGAAACTGTGGGCCACTCCTAATAGCCTTGCTCTTGGTCAGACTACCATTTGTATTGATAGTAACATTACACAGTAAGATTGGGCACCCTTTGTTAAGGGCCTTAAAGTGGCTGATATGGAGCTGACTGGTGGCAGTGATAACTACCTTACAGTCTATGCAAAAGGGGGCATAGCTAGTAAACTTGAGCCAGCCTTTCCCAGGTGTGTATGTGTGTATATATCAAACCTCAAAGAGTGTGTGTATCAGCTACTTGGGCAGGAAGACAAATCACTGGTTGGACAGAGAGGGTGCTGGAGGTCTGGATTGGCCAATCAGCTGAAATCTCAACAATATAGCTGTGCCAGTGGGGAATCTTACGGGGATCTGGAGGCAGGAGAAACCAGCCCTGGACTGACTATGGTCTCGGTGTGCTTTTGAGGGAAACTGCACCTGATGCAGAAAGCTGCATCTGGAAATACTGTGTCTGTACCTGTCATCCTCCCAGTGTACATTCCTCGCTGTTGCCAGTGTTGAGGATTGAGACTCCTTGATTACTGGTCCAGTGGTGGGCATCACAACTTGCTGTACATGGATTCTTCAAGACCTTGGGTATCCATCGGGAAATGGGATTTTTGGAGAACATGTTCAGTGCTGCTTTTTCTACAGATTCATGACCCTCTACACTTAGGATCCTGTCAGACTGTAAGGTTCTAGATACAGTAAGTTTATTTTTAGAAACATCAGTGCTGACCAAGTTGTGATCTTTATGAATTCTAACTGTCTCCTCAGTGAAAAAGACAGCAAGGCATTTGGCATGTACGGGATGAAGGTATATGCCTCTTACACATTGACTTTCATGGCAATTAATTGCCAGACACATATGACAAAATACTTTTTGTTCCTGCTTACATTCAACAGTCATAACTAATCTTCCTGCTTCTGACATTAAAACCAGTCTATATAACATGCTTCTCGGGTTTCTGATTTGGATTCTGAATAAAGTGAGGCTTCTATCAATCCATTTGACTGTTTCTGTTTATATGAAACTGTTTCCAGAATGAAGCAGGTGTTTCATTGGGAACATAATGACATTCCACTATCTGTGAAGAAGAATTATTATTTTTTGAAGTTTGAATTTCCTGAACCTATACCAATTCCTCCTGTTCTTTCAGCATTGGAGGATGTATTTGTTACAGTCTGTAATTGCCTGTCAGCCATTCTTCTGCCCTAAGAAAGCATTTAGAATGTATAAAGTTTCTCAGCTTTATAAATTATTATACTCTAAACCCAGATCAAAGCCAGCAGTGATTTCTTTGGTGAATCCTACAATGTCTGTTAATTTTATGACTGTACTAATATTAAATCATACTGGAATGAGATTAACAAATTTCTTCAAGCTATGTATACTGGTATATTTGTTTTGACAAAGTCTTTAATTTTATTGAATGCTGTTAATAGTAATAATATAAAGAAAGATGACCTGTATTTGTTGTGGACAATGTTAGCAATAGCTAGAAAATGTATAACTAGAAGATGGAACTCTAATGTAGCACCCACACTGAAGGAATTTCTGTCATCACTGAAGAAATGCATACTAATGGAGAAAAGAACTAAAGAGTTAAGAATTTTTCCTAAGCCATTGGTTAATAGTCTGTGGAGGAAAGTTTTGAATTTGATTGATACCCTGCAGATGGAACCAAACTCTTCCTAACTGTCATAGTTTATATATTAACTTATTATTTAACTACAGCTGTTATTTGAATCCTTTTTGTCAGGCTGAATGTAAATACTGTAAATAGTCATTGAATGTTATGAATGTATTAAATTATTGTGTAATTACATCAAAATAAAAATCATTTGAGTAAAAAAAAAAAAAGATTCTCCAGATGGATACATTTCTTTCTCCAATACCATCTTTAACATGAAAGTTCTTCATATGGGAGGGGAAGAGTTTCAAAGGCACAAAAAGGTATTATGACTTGTGTCACGAAAGGAGATACTGCCAGCCCAGCTACCTGGAGTTTTGTAAATAAGTATATGTCAATTGTGAATATCAACATGATTTATATATAAGTGTGACAAAGGGAGCTACTGCCAGCACAGCTATCAGGAATTTTGCAAATAATTATATGTCATTTGTGAATATCAACATGATTTATATAGAAGAGTAACAAAGAGAGATAATACCAGCACCAGCTATCTGGAATTTTGTAAACAATTATGTTGTCATTTGTGGACAGCAACATGATTCATATAAGATGCTTGTGTTATAACTGTATTAAAACTGCATATCATGTGTTTATCTAACTTGTTTATACAGACAT
The DNA here is from genome assembly GCF_019279795.1 of Protopterus annectens. Taxonomy (NCBI): domain Eukaryota; kingdom Metazoa; phylum Chordata; order Ceratodontiformes; family Protopteridae; genus Protopterus; species Protopterus annectens. Next base: position 368,823,443 of record NC_056746.1, on the reverse strand, counting down.
GTGTTAAAAAAGGTATTTTGTAAAGTACTGAGCTTAAAGATGTAGCCATAGTGTGCCATGCTGGAAGAGAACAGAAATTATATCTGTTTAAATGTAGATATTTTAACAGTGGAAACTGGAACACAGGAGGTTAACTTCAGACCAGCAAAACTTCAGAAAAATAGCTGAAATTAAATTATTTTATGACAGCAAGAGACAGGATGTCTATACTAGGGAGCTCTTGAGATGTAGAAGTGTTTTATTGTTTTATAACTTCCATCATCTGCCATAGATCTGAGGTCTATGTATTTTCACTGGTAGATGCTAAGTAGTACTAGATTCCAGCAGTGGGGTTTTCACCTGGGATAGACTCAGATGACAAGAAATTATGTAATTGTGCAAGCTATCCTAGCAGTAACATTTGAGATATTAATTTGAGGAGTCTGTGAGAGAGGGACATCATCCTGTATTCTGTCTTTGACCTGACAACAACTAGAGAAGATCCATTCACCACATCTGCCTTGCTCTGTAAGTAGGTTAACTAGGGTATAACAATTCTCTTAGATATAGTCAGGAATATAGCAAAGCTTAGCTTAGATATTTTTCTTTATAGATTTGAGACTGCTCTGCAGTGTTGTTTTAAATATTTCCTGTGATTTTGAATTTTGATGTCACTGCAAATATATATTTAGTATTATTTTGTTCTTTTATTATTTATTATTAAATGCATTTAAACATTTCACTGTGGCTGATCTGTGCAGAGATATTTAAGTTCTGAGAGTACTCGCATATTTATTTGGTGAAACTGTGGGCCACTCCTAATAGCCTTGCTCTTGGTCAGACTACCATTTGTATTGATAGTAACATTACACAGTAAGATTGGGCACCCTTTGTTAAGGGCCTTAAAGTGGCTGATATGGAGCTGACTGGTGGCAGTGATAACTACCTTACAGTCTATGCAAAAGGGGGCATAGCTAGTAAACTTGAGCCAGCCTTTCCCAGGTGTGTATGTGTGTATATATCAAACCTCAAAGAGTGTGTGTATCAGCTACTTGGGCAGGAAGACAAATCACTGGTTGGACAGAGAGGGTGCTGGAGGTCTGGATTGGCCAATCAGCTGAAATCTCAACAATATAGCTGTGCCAGTGGTGAGTTTTACTGGGGATCTGGAGAAAGACGGAGAAACCAGCCCAGGACTGACTGTGGTCTCTGTGTGCTCTTAAGGGAAATTGCACCTGATGCAGAGAGCTGCATTTGGAAATACTGTGTGTGTACCTGTCATCCTCCCAGTGTACATTCCCCACTGTTGCCAGTGTTGAGGATTGAGGCTCCTTGATTACTGGTCCAGTGGTGGGCATCACAACTTGCTGTACATGGATTCTTCAAGACCTTGGGTATCCATCGGGAAATGGGATTTTTGGAGAACATGTTCAGTGCTGCTTTTTCTACAGATTCATGACCCTCTACACTTAGGATCCTGTCAGACTGTAAGGTTCTAGATACAGTAAGTTTATTTTTAGAAACATCAGTGCTGACCAAGTTGTGATCTTTATGAATTCTAACTGTCTCCTCAGTGAAAAAGACAGCAAGGCATTTGGCATGTACGGGATGAAGGTATATGCCTCTTACACATTGACTTTCATGGCAATTAATTGCCAGACACATATGACAAAATACTTTTTGTTCCTGCTTACATTCAACAGTCATAACTAATCTTCCTGCTTCTGACATTAAAACCAGTCTATATAACATGCTTCTCAGGTTTCTGATTTGGATTCTGAATAAAGTGAGGCTTCTATCAATCCATTTGACTGTTTCTGTTTATATGAAACTGTTTCCAGAATGAAACAGGTGTTTCATTGGGAACAAAATGACATTCCACTATCTGTGAAGAAGAATTATTATTTTTTGCAGTTTGAATTTCCTGAACCTATACCAATTCCTCCTGTTCTTTCAGCATTGGAGGATGTATTTGTTACAGTCTGTAATTGCCTGTCAGCCATTCTTCTGCCCTAAGAAAGCATTTAGAATGTATAAAGTTTCTCAGCTTTATAAATTATTATACTCTAAACCCAGATCAAAGCCAGCAGTGATTTCTTTGGTGAATCCTACTGCTGCTAAAATCTGGTTAATGCCCATCCTTCTCATTTTTAGAAGGATGAGAAAGCTTTTGCTAAACTGGGAAAAACGTGTATTCTTTTGCAACAGTTAATTTTAGAATTTTCGATAGCCACACTCATAACTTAAAGTTTATGCTTGTCTCTTCTGAGAATGAAGAACATTAGAACATTACAGCATCTTCTCTTCTGATAAAAAAAAAACATGTTTGTGTGACCTGATTGCTTCTGTGTCTCAAATGGCTACCCACAGTTTGAAATGTGCTTATGATTCTTCTGATGACACACATAGGGTTGCTGCCACTAGAACTGTTTTGAGAAGGTTTGGTTGGCTGTGCACTCAAAACATTCCTGAGAACGTCAGTGCTTGAATTTTAAAATTCTCCATTAGACAGAGAGTTAGTTTATGGACCTTAAAAGGAGTGGTAAGTGGAGTCAGGGAATTTAACAGATTTTTCACCCTTCTTTCTCCAAGATTGTCAGCAGGTTTAAAACCACCCGCAAAGTAAGAAGACACAGCAAACTGCTGCAGGGCTTCCAAAATGGCTGCACACTGAATAACAGTTTAATTCTAGCTCTCCCAGTGTGAAAAGAGAAACTTAGCAGAAAAAAACATTGTACCTAGATTTCTAGGTAAATTTCAGCAACTGGCTGGTAAGTGCACTGTCTGGATGCCAGGAAAAAAGAAATCCAGAGGACCTGAAGAAAAATCAGCTACAATAGGTGAGGAAAAACACTGACTGGAAAAGTACTGTAGCTGTTCAGCAAAAAGCAATGCAAGCTCCAGACATGACTTCCAGTAACCTACAGGAAAGTATAAGGCAACTGCACACAGACCTGATTAAAATAAATGAAGCACAGATATCAACTCAAACAATAAAAGACTGGAAAAAATGGAAGAAGCTTTAAACAGGTATTCAGATAAGGTGATAAAACTGTAAAACTCAGAGGTCGAAGTAAAGAAAAGGCTGGCTGAATATGAGACCTCACAAGAAGAGATGTTTAAAAAAAAAATAGAATTAAAGGACAGAGCACATAGAAAAACCTGAGATTTTCTGCTGTACCCAAAAAGCTGGAAGGAACAGTCTGTATTAATTTTATAAAAGCACAAATAAATAACTGGAATGGTATTCCACAACATGAATTGTTAATTGAAAGGGCAGATTGTGTGTATGCTGCAAACCTAGCTAAGAAAAAACATCCTAGATCTTTAATAGTAAAGATGCAATCCTACCTGCAGAAGGAGTTGATTCTGACAAAACTGTGGCAGAAGGAGTAAATACTAAAAGTGGGAGACAACAGAGTGTTTGTGAAGAATGATTACTCATTGTACATCAAGCATAAGAGGAGTAAATTAATTCCATTACTCAGGGAATGTCGAGAAGCAGAAATGAGATTCAAAGTGCTGTGCCCAGCTATATTTTCTCTGGAGGATCAAAATTATTTTTTGATGAAGTACATGCTAAGAAAGAAATACAAAAGTTTGTCCAATAAAAGGTGAGATGTGAAACAGAAGGAGATTCTGCTTTTCGTTCTTCTGGTAATAAAGACCAGAGAGGTTGTGCCACTGAAACCTTTTCCAGTGTTTCAACAGAGTTGACGAGAGGAATTGAGAGTACATTGGAAATGAATTAGAGACAGGGTTTGGGAGATGGAGATGAACAGGAATAGAAAAAAAATCTGGAAATATTGGACTAACCTGGACTTTGTTAAATTTGTAGTTTTACAAGTTTACAGTTACTTATTTGTGTTTTCATAAAATTGATACAGTCTACTCCTTTCAGCTTCTCTGGTACAGCAGAAAATCTCAGGTTTTCCCTATGTGCTCTGTCCTCTAATTCAATTATTTTTGAAACATCTCTGTGTGCAGTCTCATATTCAGCCAGCCTTTTCTTCATTTCGACCTCTGATTTTTGTAGTTTTATCACCTCATCTGAATATTTGTTTAAAGCTTCTTCCATTTTTTCCAGCCTTTTGTTATTTTAGTTGCTCTCTCCTGCCATATCCCTTATTTTCCTATATATCTGTTGCCGGAGTGAGGATATATATTATCATTTTCCTAGCACACTGACCTTTTAAGGGCTCTGGACTCCCTCCCTCTCTCGGCTGATATGAAATCTCTAAAGGGCTAAATGCCGAAACCACACTTTTTCTTCACTTCATCTTGAGCTAACAGTTTGGGTACATGGACGGTCCCTTGAAGGTTTGTAATCTGACTGGCTGGTTTTTTTTTTCCTTGGCAGGATATCGACTGTTATACCTTTAGCAGGATATAACCCATAGTGCTAAGGCAGCAGCGATCATTCGAACGTCTACTTCTATAGTAAGTACTTATACAACTGCACTTTCTGCTTCCCAGGTTATGAAACTCTGAATGAAATGCACATTTGATGCAGTGGCTGTTATGTCAAGGAATGTCTGTTTTGGACTTCAGAATTTTCCTGAAGATGTCAAGGCCCAGATTTTAAATGTTCAGTTGGAGAAGGATGTACATTTTGGGAATTCCTCAGCTGTACTGTTCCAAAAGTAGAGGAAAGAGGAAAAGTAACACAGGGTGTGACAATTCTTTCTTTCCTCTGTCCCAAGGTACCAGACAAATTATTCTTTCAGCCCTGAGTCCTTCTTTCGGAACCCCTTAAAACCTGCTCAACAAAAATTCACATAGCAGCAATGGAAGAAAAAGTGGCAAGGAGGCTCAAGAAAGAAAGGGAATGGAAGGACTTCCAATATGGCTCCCCACCGATCAAAAGCTTCAACACCTTCACTTCAACTCTATCAGTGTGAAAACTGAAACTGTGAAAAAGGGTAGTGTAGATTAATATGTGTGTATATACCTTTAAAAAGTTATCCAAGCGCTTGCAAAAGTGTACAAATACTGACCATATGCGGAAATGTATACCCCCAGACAAATGTTACAATGGAAGGGTACTTATTTTACACAAGGGATCAAAAGCCTCATGAAACTTTTGAATCATATATAACTGACCTGAGAAATAAGGCTAAAATGTGTAGATTTGGTGATTTATGGTACAAGCTGTTAAAAAACAGACGTGTGTGGTATAAAAAATGATACTGTGAGAAAGATTTTGCTTTGTGACAGTGATTTAACTTTGAATAAGGCCACTGAGATTTGTCAGATATATGATCTCACAGAAAAACACACAAATATGCTTACAAATGAGAACAGCTCTAGAAGGCACAGTGTAAAGCTCATGTTGATAGTATGCAGCATGTGGTTAAAAAACAGGCCCAAGCTCATGGCACCAAATGTAACATCTGCAGCACTCACTGGTAAACCCCAGAACTTTCTAGCAAATTCCAGACTTTGCACAGGCTCAGTGAAGCACAAGAGTGAGTCAGCAAACTCAAAGCTTGGGCCCCAACTTAATTTAATTGTCAACTGTCATAATTGTGGTGGAAGCCGTGAATCTAAAAGGGAGAAATGTTTAGCTTTTGGTCAACAATGCTACAAATGTAATAAATGGAATCACTTCAAAAGACTTTGTAAATCAAAAGGCCCACATTCTTTAATTAAATGGGAACATTTTAAGAAACGAGTTGATCAGTTAGACAGTGGCAACCGTACTGTTTATGTTGATGGTGTGACAGTGCTTCATGGAATGGTCAGTGCAGTAGATTTAAGGGCAAAAAATCAAGTATTTTGCACTGTTCGGATAAATGGAAAACCCACAGAGCTCAAAGTTGATACAGGTTCCAAGTGCAATGTTGTGTAAAGGCAAAAGGCTTGATTTGAGAAGGTGTGCGAAACATGTTGCTTATGGAGGTGAAGAAATTCAAACCAAAAGCTCAGTAGTACTTTCCTGTTGCTTCCAGCAGAGCTATGACTTATTATTTTATGTGGTCAAGAGGTACATCCAGTCATTATTAGGGCTCAGAAACAGTTTGAAAATGGGACTGCTTTCATTTAATAAGGAAGTCCACCATGTTAGCTTAAAAGACCACTACTCTAATTTTGCCCAACATATTTTTGCTACCTTATTTGATCTTTTCCAGGACAAACTAGACAAACTTCCAGTTGTGTACTCCATGAAGTTAGACCCAAAGGTCAGTCCAGTTATCAGGCCAGCACGTAAAGTTCCAGAAGCCATGCAGGGCAGAGTCAAAGCCGAGTTAGATAAAATGGTGTGGCAAGGTGTGATTTGTCCAGTTGAAACACCAACTGATTGGGTATCTTCCTTGGCAGTAGCTCATAAGAAAAGCTCATATGATATCAGAATATGTATTGATACATGAGATTTAAACAAAGCACTAAGAATCCAATGCGCACAGTCGAAGAAGTCACAGCCTTAATGCCAGATGCCACTATTTTTTCTGTCGTAGATGCAAAGAGTTCATTTTGGCAAATTCATACTGACAAGAATTTCTCATTGCTCACTACTTTCAGTACTCTGTTTGGCAGGTACAGATTTTTGAGAATGCCATTTGGAACAAATTCTGCAAGTGAAGTCTTTCAGCGTGCAATGGAGCAAATTTTTTCTGGGTATCATTGTGCTATTATAGTAGATGCCATACTGGTAGTAGGTCATGATGAAGCAGAACATGAACCTCAGAAAAGTTCTAGAAAGGACATGTCAAGTGAATCTTAAGCTCAATCAACACAAATGGAAATTCAGGCTACAAAAAGTTGCTTATGTTGGTCATTTATTTACAAGTACAGGCTTACGACCAGATTCTTCAAAGCAAACAGACATTCTTGAAATGCCAGCTCCAGACAATGTTCAATCCCTGCAGTGTTTTCTTGACATGGTCAACTACCTAGGCAAGTTCATTCCAGACTTGAGCCAACTTTCAGCACCACTCAGAGAGCAGACATGTAAAGATTTATTCTGGTCTTGGTTAGAGCAACACTAAAGGGCATTTGATGTCGTGAAACAGAGAATTGCAAGGCCACCTACTCTCAGATACTATGATGTTCAGAAACTAGTTACACTTTCCTGTGACGCTTTGAAATTTGCACTTGGTACAGTCATTCTACAAGAGGATCAACCTGTTGCCTGTGCATCGAGAACTCTTACCCAAACTGAGATCCAGTACACCCAGATCGAGAAAGAGCTTTTGACAAATGTATTGCATGTTCGAAATTCCACCATTATGTTTATGGTAGACCTATCCAGATTGAAACAGACCACCAATCATTAGTTACAGTCTTGAGAAAGCCTATGCAATCAGCTCTAGCCAGTCTGCAATGCATGATGTTGAGTTTACAAAAGTACAATTTCAGTCTTGTCTACAAGAAAGGCAAACTTCTTTATCTTTGTGATACATTATCCAGATTTCCCAGAAACACCACAGAACAGCACAAGAATGAGAACCTTGATTTTGAAGTGAGAATTTTTTCTTCGTCACGTCTTGATGAGCTAAGAGATCACACAGCCACAGATCCAGTTTTACAGATGCTCAACCACTTTCTTCAACAAGATGGCCACCAAAGCAATCTAGTTTACCTCAAGAAGTTCAACCTTATTTTCCATACAGAGATGAGATTTTGCCTGACAAAGGTATTTTATTTTTATTTTTTTTATTTTACATTTGTTAACCGGGAAAGTCCAACTGGATACATATCCATTTTCAGCAGAGGCCCGGGGAGAAAAGCTCCACGTTATGAAAAATTTAGTAACAATAAAAATGTAGGTTACAAGATATCTAAAATTTAACCATAAATCTATTTACAAAAGTTTAGTAACACTTAAAGAAAAAAATGCAGGTTACAAAGATCTCTAGAAAGTTAACAATAGGTCAAAGACAAAAGTGATATATGGGTTACATATATTTAGGAAATAAAAAAAACATTGTTGCTGAAGCAGTAAATACAGGGAAATCAATATTTTAAGAGAGGTGTGTCTGTAAGCTAAGCATTTTCAGTTATTAAGTAAGGAAGATAAAATAGAGAAGGTTGTTTAGGTTGGAAGGATTTCAATTAGTGTGGGCAGAAATAGTAAGTTATAGAGGGAGAAAAGGGTAATCACATTTGTGAGCTACGTTTGGTTTAAATAGTTTCTTGGTGTGTTTTGGGGTTAATCAGGGTTTAGATATGAGCACGACTATGTTTTGACTACCTCAGTCTCATTTTTGTATGGTTTAGTTGGGGTTTAGACATGGACATAGCCAGAGTCTTTGCATGTGTGTCTTTAGAGATATTTTGAATTGAGGCAAGGAGCTGTTAGTGGTTACTTCTGGAGGAAGGGAGTTCCATTTTTTCCAGCAGAGTTGGAAAACAATGAATCTCCAGCGGAGTTGTTGGCTTTGGTTGTTTGGACTAGCATTCTGCTGGATGAGCGGAGGGATGTTAGGTTGTTATAGGGGGTAATAATTGTAGTTAGAATCGGGGTACTGGTAGGTTGGTAGAGGATTTTATGAATAACTATGAGTTGGTTATAGTATATTTGATTGGGTAGTTCTAGCCAGCCTAATTTGTGAAGATTATGACAATGGTGGGTTCTGTATGTGGAGCCTGTGACAAATCTTGCTATATTTTTATAGCAGCTGGTGATTTTGTTGCGGTTTGATTTAGATAGATTAGTGAGGCTGGGTGAGGCATAGAGAAGAGAAGACAGAAGATGTGTGCGAGCTATGGCAGTTCTGGCAGTTGGGGTTAGAAATTTCTTTATCCTATACATGGAGCCTATTTTTTTATTTACTGTTTTTATGGTTTTGTCTATATGGGCATTATAATTCAGATTGTTATCAATGATTATACCTAGTAGTTTAGTGTTTGGTTCAGGAGAAATTACGGTGCCATTGTTTGAAGAGACTGTAATTATTGGTGGTGTTAGCTTACGGGTGGGGGAGAAAAGTAGTAGTTTGGTTTTGTTTGGGTTCAATAGGAGAAGATGATTATTAAGCCAGTTCTCTACTTTGTTAAAGGTAGTCTGGGTTAGGGATTGTAATTCTGTGGGAGTAGAGGCAGTACAGATTAGTGTAGAATCATCTGCGTACTGTATTGAAGTTGCCTGTGGTATAACTTTGGGCAGATCATTGATGAATATAGAGAAAAGAAGGGGACCCAGAATAAAACATTGGGGTACTCCAAGGGTGACAGGTAGAAGGGGGGATAGATTATCTTTCCACAAGACAGCTTGTTGTCAACCATTCAGTTATGAGTGGAACCAGTTACATACTGGGTTATCTATGGACAGTGATTTGAGAGAGTCTAAGAGTAAGTTGTGATATACCATGTCGAATGCTTTTGATAGATTGAGGAAGATGGCAGAGGAGAGCAGATTTTGATTACAGTTGTGATTTATTGTGTGAGAGAAGGAGAGAAGGGCAGTGGTTGTACTGTGGGCTGGTCTGAAACCGTGCTGGGATGAGGCTAGGGGATAATTGTGAATAAGGTGGGCTAATAGTTGCTTCTGTATGCATTTCTCCATTATTTTGGCTAGGGGAGATAGTATGGCGATAGGTCTGTAATTAGAGAGTTCCGTGGAGTTACCTCCTTTATGAAGTGGAAGAATGTGAGCGATTTTCCAAATGGAGGGGATGTAGGAGTCTTGGATAGTACGATTGATTAAGATGGAGATAGGGTAAGCTATTACTTTAGTGGCCTTTTGTAGGAATTCTGCGGGAAGTAGGTCGGCTGCAAGGGTGGTAGGTTTTAATTTCTTAAGTAAAGATTTGATATAGTCTGTAGGGATATGCTCAAATTTTAAGGGTGGGGGTTGATATGAGTAGGTGAGATTGTAGAAGAAGAGGAGGGAGATAGATTATTGGCTAGGGACTTGACGGTTTCAGTGGAAAAAGTGTTAAAGGTATTTGCTACCGATTCAGGGGGTAGTTGTAAGGTTGATGGGGGGGTGGGGGTAGAAGATTTACCTGGGTGGAGCAGCTTATTCAGACCTGACCAGAATCTTTGAGGCTGATTTTGGTGCTTTTGCTGCAAATTGAAATAGTAATTTTGCTTGTCTAACACAATAGATCTTTTAGCTTCATTTCTTATCTGTTTGAATGTTATGTGGGCTTGTGGGGATTTAGTGGCTCTCCATGAGGTCCATGCTCTATTTCTAGTAGTAAGTTTCTGTCTAGTAGTATTGGTTAGCCATGGTGCTATATTGTTTTTGGTTCTGATTCTACGTGAGGGAGCATACTTGTCTAAGATGGCTAGGAATGTGGTGTTGAATTCTGAAACTGCTTGGTCAAGGGGTAGTGTTTTAAGATTGGCCCATTTGCATAAGCTTAGATCAGTTTGGAAACTATTTAGGTTAAAGTTCTTTGTGTACCTGAGGGTTTTAAAGGTGGTTTGGTGGGGCATGCCTTCTCTTTTTCTAATTATGTAGGTTAGGAGGTGGTTGCTCATGTCCTCAGTTAGGGTGCCTGCTTTGTAAAGCTGAGGTTTGTTATTTATTAAGATCCAGTCTATAATGCTTTCCTTTTTGTTAAATTTGTTGATTCTGGTGGGGGTAGTAATAGTTTGGGAGAAACCATGTAAGTTAATATGGGTGGTTGGGAAGTGTGCTGAACAAGTTGTCCAGTCGAGGTTGAAGTCTCCAAGTATGATTGTTTCTTGGGTGTGGGTGGAGGATAATCATTGGAGTGTGCTTTCTAAGGTGTTTATGTTATTGCCTGGAGGAATATAACTACATACTATGTTTATAGATTTGTTTTTGTTAAGTTGAATTCTTGAGATTATTGTTTGGTAGTTGGTAGTTATTAGTTATTGGTTGGTAGTTATTAGGTCAAGTGGGGTGCTAATTGTAGATAACTCTAGAGAGGATTTATATAGGATGGCTACTCTGCCTCCTTTTCTCCCTTTACAGTCAAGTCTTATTATATTGTAGTGGGGGGTAATATTTCATTGTCAGGGATAGTGGGTTTAAGCCAGGTTTCTGTAAGGCAGAATACGTCAGGTGAGTGTATATCTAGGAGTGCATGCAGGTAGTGGAGTTTATTATTTATACTTCTGATATTTAGGTGACAGACTAGAAATGATTTTGGGGCATTATGTGAGCTTCGTATGTTGGTAGGAGTTCTATCTATGGGGTTAGTGGTAGTTGGTAAGCTTGGGCCAGGGTTAGGATGGATGTCACTGTCGGCTATGAGGTTACATAGACTTTGTATGAGTTTGGTGAATTTTAGTAGGAGTTGCTAATAGTTCTTAGTCCCTGGGTTTAAGTATGTAGGTAGTATAGGATGGAGAGGTTTTGGAGTAGTGCTGTAGGAGTGGAACTGGGTTGTATTAAGGGAGGGGTGTGTGTTTGGATGTAGATTGTTGTACTTGATGTAGAGTGTTGAGAATTAGGCAGGTAGTGGAATTCATAGGCAGTGAGGAGATAAAGTATTATGAGTGGGGGTATGAGGTAGTACAAAGGTTTCAGTTTTGGGGATGAGGAGGGAGTTGGTGGATACAAGGTGGATATGGTAGTAGGTAAAGTTAAGAAAAATATGGGTGTGGTGATAGAAGAGTTTGAGTGTTGGAGAATTGGGAATAGGGGGATGGATGTGTAAGGGATGAGTTGTGATAGGATGAAATTGTTTAGTAGGAGTGGCCAATTAAGCAGGGGAGTGGTTAGGGTAGTATAAGTTTAGGAGTAGTGGGGGCGGGTGGGAATTGGGGACAGGGTAGGGGAGCGGAGTGAGCCCGAAGGGCGAACAGAGCGGGAAGAGCCAGAGAAGAACAAAATGCAGGGAAAACAATCAGTGGAGTGCTGATTGTTAGGGTAAGTTTTTAAAGGAGATAATACGTTGTGCAGTTGAGAAGTATATGGAAGTAGTGAGGTAGGAATGGGTCTATCAGATAGCAAAGTATAAAGTATAATGGTTGTTTGAGAGAAATTTGTACAATGGAGAAAAGTTTGCAAGGGGAAAAATACTTGGGAGGAGGGAGCCACCTAGTGGGCAAAGATTGTACTGCAACCGAGGCTGCTCGCAGGGCTTGCAGCTCTAAAATGGAGAGGTAGTTTAACACAGGAGTTGTAAAAGGAGGCTTTAAGAGTAGATTCTCTGTTGGTTGGGAGGGGGAAGGGTTTGGCTGCTGGCTGTCCTGGCTATGGGTTTTACAAGATGCACCTGGGGTGAAAATAACATTTGTATCTTTAGATAACAGTCAGTATAAAACATACTTTCTTGTGTCCTTTAGGGGAAAGAGGCTCAAAGAGGTTTGGCAATGTTCCTTAGCTTGGGGAAGAGGCAGCAGTCCTGGACAGGGTGGGTAACCCAAGACCTAGTACAGGTCAGTCGGTTGCAGTGCTGGGTACAGAAAGGGAGAAGAAAAAGTGGTGATGTAAGCAGTAGGACAAAACACACACTATAAGCAAAGTACTAGTAAGGATAATGCATTTAAAAATCACATTTGCCAGGAAGACATTTGTTATTTAACTTAATATGCTTATTAGGTTAGTGCAAGCATGTGCAAGGTAGATGCAGTTACTAGTGAGATTTTAAAACAGTAAGTTAAACTATTCCGCTTATCAATATCTATACAGGTCAACTAAAACAAGCAGATTGAAGAGTACAAAATGACCAATGATCTAACATTCACCTTAACAGCAACTCTAAACGTTCAATAAATTAAAGCAGAGGAGAATACACTAAGCGACCATAAGTCTAGCATTCAGCTTACAACAACTCTACACATCCGCTAGAATAATGAAATAGCAGAAATACATTAGGCGACCATTCTTTGCATGGTGCAGGTTATAGAAGCCCAGCATTGAAAGAGGGAAGCTAGCTGCTTGCGTGCGTGTTCGCTAAAAAACTGAATAAAATGTTTGTACAAAAATTACTGCTAGAGCTCTTTTGATAAGGAAGGAGCCCCTGTGTTCATATTAGTGTTAAACTAAGGCCAAAAACACATGAGTGCTAAACAAAACGTTCAGCGTTCTTGTTAAGGGAGTAAATGTAGATACAGCGAGTTGGCCCAAGGAGTCCTTATGCGACTTTAAAGTCTAACTTTAAGTCCGGTAATTCATACAAATGGAGGCTAGGCTACCTATGAGATTAGTTCAGTGTCGTAGCCTCTTTAGCTTGTTTAGACTGAGTAACCAGAGCATATGCGGTCTACATAATCTTTTGAAAAGTACTCGGTCTACACTGGAAGAAAAAACAGCTATGTTCCTTTTAATAATAGGACAGCGACCTAGATAATCCACTAAACAGTTCTTAGATGCAGTTACTCAGTTTTAGAGTGTTAGAAAAAGAACTCGGTCTACAGTGGTAGACTAAACAGCCATAATTCTTTTACAAAATAAAAGCGTGAACAAGATAGTTCATTATACAGCCTTGGCTTTTCTCAGTGTTTAAATGCTACCCTGACTTTCTTGTATAGGTAAATTAAACAGTGATTATTTACTCGCTAACCGCATGTCCTCATTATTTAATAGGCAACACGCAGCAGATTCACGTGGCAAAAGACAATAAACTGTAGTAACCAGTAGTGATAGAGCGGATAGCACCTCCTTCGTAATAATAAGACAATGTATCTTGTATTGAAGCAGAAGCAGTTACACATTTTAAAGTGAGAATTCAACAACAAAAATACAGCAATAACACTACTTACACAGGTGGGAACACCAACATCATTATGAAAGGTCCGAAAGTAATTGTTCCGAAGTCCTTGCAACCAGAGTACATTGCTATCTTGCATCGTGGTCACCCAGGAACTGAATCTACCAAAAGAAGGGCGAGAGGACTTGTATTTTGGCCTTCTATGTCACAAGATGTTGAGAGAGTACTTTCATCTTGTTCCATGTGTAATAGTACAAAGCCACATCAACAGAAGGAACCACTTCAGCTTAACCAGATTCCGGAACTACTTTGGTTGACAGTCACCATATATCTTTGAGTGGAATGGTCAACATTATTTGGTGTTAGTACACTCTTACTCCAATTGGTTCGAGATTAACCTACTTCCAACATTATTTGGTGTTAGTACACTCTTACTCCAATTGGTTCGAGATTAACCTACTTCCTAACCTAGCATCCAGTACAGTCATTACTAAGATGAAGCATCATTTTTCAGTGCATGGAAGTCCACACAAAGTTATTTCTGACAATGACACGCAGTTTACAAGCCAACAGTTGAAAAGATTTGCGAAGAATGAGACTTTACTTATGTCACATGTAGTCCAGTGCACCTGCAATCAAATGGTTTGGCAGAATGCGCAATGCAAAGTGCAAAGGAGTTACTTGAGAAGGCAAAACGAGATAGTAATGATGTTTTCCTGAATCTGTTGAATCTCAGACATGCTCCTTATAATAAACATCCTGGTTCATCTGCTCAGAGACTTCTGTCGAGACAAACTAGAACCACATTACCAATCAGTAGCCAATTTTTGGTTCCATGTGTCAAGAACAACAGATCACTGAAAGTCAATCTGTTGAAGAAGTGTTTATCCCAGAAGTCATACTACGATAAGACCAGGAAACCACTCAGTCCATTATGAGAGGGAGAAGTGGTAAGGATGCAAACGTCCAAAGGTTATGATTGGATTGGTGTCGTGAAGAATATTGGTCCAGAGCCAATACTGTATATTATAGAATCTGAAGGACCAACTTTTAGGAGCAGAGGGGAACTACAAGAACAAAGGGAACATCCACAACTGTGGGCAGTACAGAGGCATCAAACTCCTATCACATTGCATGAAAGTTCTGGAGAGGGTGACTGATAAATGGATATGCAGAGTAGTAGAAAGTAAGATGGAAATGAGCATTTCGGATTCAGATCAGGATGCAGCACAATAGACCCAATGTTTGCAGTGAGACAGATACTTGAGAAGAAGCTAGAGATGAGGAGAGAGTCCAACTGGGCATTCCTAGACTTGGAGAAAGCATATGACAAGGTCCCAAGAAAGCTGATCTGGGCAGTACTGCAGTAGTTTGAAGTCCCAGAAACATTGGTAGAATTAGTGCAGCCTATGTACAAGGACCCGATCACTCAAGTACGAACAGTGTTTGGCCTCAGAGAGGGGTTCCCAGTGGGAGTGGGTGTACACCAAGGTTCAGCTTTGTGCCCACTGCTGTTCATGCTGGTGATGGACTACATCAGCAAACAGGTTGGAGGGGACAGATCAACAGTCGCTGTATGCAGATGATGTGGCATTACAGACAGACTGTAAGCTAGAACTCTAGCAAAGGATAGGAGAATGGAATGCAAAACTGAAGGCACGTGATGAAACTAAGCACAGATAAAATGGCAGCAAACTGGGAAATCAGAAGTAGATGAGAATAGATATAGAAGGGAAGACAGTGGAACAGGTAAACAGCTTCAAGTATCTGGGAGGGGTGGTTGAGGAGAAGGGAAGTCTGAATGAAGAGGTCAAAGCTAGAATCAGAGGGGCTGCAACCAACTGGCATAGAGTCTCAGGTGTAGTCTATGACAGAAGAATGCCAAAGAAGTTGAAAAGTAAGGCGTACAAGACAGTGGTGTGACCAGTACTACTGTATTGTACAGAAACCTGGGCAGTAAAACGGTTGAAGAAGCTAGAGGTGATGGAAATGAAGTGCCTGAGAAGGGTGGTAGAATTCACACTGTGGGACAGATGAAGAGATGAGGATATAAGAGCAGAAGCCAAAGTAGCAATTGCAGAAAGGATCAAAGATAACAGATTACGGTGGTTTGGACATGTGCAGAAAAGCAGAGGGCAATCTGGTGAAGAAGATTTGGGACAAACAGGAAGAAGGTAAGATGAAGCGAGGTGGACAGATTGTGTGAAAGCAGATCTGCGACAGTCAGGCATGAGTGTTGAAGAAGGCAGGAGTGTGGCACTGAATCGAGAGAGTTGGCGACAGTTAACACGATACCCTGACCCCATGTAGAAAAAAATGGGAAAAGGGGGCTGATGATGGTGATGATGATGATGAACTTTTACATGGTATCAGAAGCATTTGAGACCAGTGTCTGAGCATATACCATAACAGATAGCCTGTGAGAAAGACTCTTTATCTCAGAGTGAGTTGTCCAGTGTTCCAATTCTAGAGGAAGTTCCAGAGAACATTCTTGTTCCTGTGATGAATCCAGGAATTCCTGATAAGAGTTGTACACCGCAGACTGTCCCTGTTGCTAGATTTAGTTCCAACTGTTATACTATGAGATATGCCTCAAAGTAAACTAGTAACACCACAAAAGGAGGCTTTTGGTGGAAAAATGCACAAGTAATCTCTGAAAAACACCAACAGAAAGCACCACACTTGGAAATTAGAACAAGGTTTAATAAGGTCGTAGTCAAAACCACGTAATCATGTTAAAGCTTCCACAAATAAACTTTTCTTGGAAATAAAACTTGAAGCTAATAGCTTCCCAGAATTAAATGGTCACATTAATATAGCCCCTCTGTTAAAATTAAGGGCTGCCAAGTTATAATTTTATACTTGGTGGTTTTGGTATCATACTGCAACATATTGTAAAAGGAAGTTTGGTTAACATTGTGGTCTAACACTTTTTTATCAAGTTGTATGTATTTTAAAAAAAAGTTTTTTAAGAAATAGTATTTTAACGTGTTTAATATTAATTAGGGGAGGGGATCATTGATGTTTTTAACTAGATTGGTTAACTGGAATGAGATTAAAGTATTTAAGGGGTGGTTTGTGTAAAATGAAGTATCTGATGAAATCTTTGATAGACGAAACGTATTTTTATTTGTGGAAGCGTTAATGTGATTACTTGATTTTGACTACGACCGTATTAAACCTTGTTCTAATTTCCGAGTGTGGTGCTTTCTGTTTGTATATTATGAGATATGGTTGAATCTCTAAACCCTGTAACAGATATAAAGCAACTTTGACATGAACTTTGTATTTTATTTCCAATGTATATAGTAATGCATGTCTAGCTCTGATAGGGCAATCTTTTTAAGAGGGAGGATGTAGATCAGTATGTGTGTATATACCTTTAAGAAGCTATCCAAGGGCTTGCACAAGTGTATGAATACTGAGCAAGTGAGAGCCTGACTGCCATTTTGTAGTTAGCTGTTGAGATGTAAGTATGTAAGTATGTAAGCTCTGTCTGTTAACTAGTTCGTCCGTATTTAATGATGCTGCTATCCATCCTGATGTGCTTGTATGTATTAAAACATCTGAACGAAACCCCAAGCCTTCTTGTTGTATGTGTTAGAGACGAACGAGTGACAGGTAGATTTCAATTTCTAGCTAATAATTAAATTGTGTGGATGAAGACAAAGAAAAATTTTAGAGAACCTGAAAGAAAATCAACCAGAAAAGATGAAGAGAAAGCTCTGTCTGGGAAGAATTCCATTGCAGTTCAGCAAAAAGCTGTTCAAACTTTAGCTTTGGCTCAAGACATGGCTTCCAGTAACCTAGAGGAAAAAATAAGCCAAGTGTATTCAGAGCTGATTAAAATAAATGAAGCATTGGAGGAATATATCAGCTTAAATAACAGAAGGCAGGAAAATGGAAGAAGCTTTAACTAGGTGTTCAGATGAACTGGTAAAACTGCAAAAATTAGAGGTTGAAATGAAGAAAAAGCTGGCTGAGTATGAGACATCTTAAGAAGAGCTTATGCAAAAAATAGTAGTTAGAAGACAGAGCATGCAGAGAAAACCTGAAATTTTCTGTTGCACCAGAGAAAAAACTGGAAGGAAGGCACCGTATTAATTTTATGAAGACACAAATAAGCAACTTGACTGGTGTTCCAGAGCAGGATTTGTTAATTGATAGGCCACCAAACTTGCCCATAAGAAAGAAACCAGGACTTATATTAGTAAAGGTGCAATCATGCCAGCAGAAAGAGTTGATCCTGACATAATTGCAGCAGAAGGGAAAGTATTAAAAATTGGAGTAAGCAGAGTATTTGTGGAAAATGATTATTCACTGTACAGCATGCAGAAGAGAAGCAGATTTATCCAAGCAATCAGGTAATGTCGAGAGGCAGGTATGAGATTCAAGCTGCTGTATATAACTCTCTTCAGAATATTGTTTTCTGGAGAATCAAAGTGATTTTGATTCTAAGGAGGAAATAAAAAAAGTTTCTGCAACAAAAAGCTAGTCTGTAAGCAAAAAGGGACTCTCTTTCTCATTCTTCTGACTGTAAAGAACATTGACTTTGCCAGTGAAACCTTTTCCAGTGTTCCAAATGAAACTGCTTGAGAGACAGAAAAAAAGCACAAGAGTTGACTAGAAGAATCAAGAGTACCTTAAACTTGAACCAGAGTCTGATGTTTGGAGATGGACTTTGAGATGAAAAGGAAGAAGACCAGCAGCTCTGAAATTAGTGAATAAACAGGAGACTATAAAGCATGAATCACATTTGTGAAATGTGTCTTTGCAAGAAAAAGTGTCTGAAAAAGACTGTACTTTTGTTGATTTTGTTAAACTTGTAGGTGGACCGTAAATATTCCACACTATGTCATTAGCGTTTAGGACACTAAAGGGGGAAAAACAGTCATTGTAAGTAAAACCGTTTTGTTCTTATTACTAATTTGCAATTACAAAATGTTATACATCACATGCAGTCTTTTGTTTAACTATAATCAGTCCACCATTACACAAATTGCTCATTTTCTACCTTTCCTTAAACCTCACTCTTTCTCCAAAACAGTATTCTGGTTGTATTGCTCCCACAATTTCCATTTTCTGTGCAATTTGCTCATATCATTTTCTAAAGATAGCACTTCTGTTATTTTATCTCTGTTACAAATTGGTTTAGACTTTGATTTCCATTTTCTAGTAAGTTTGGCAGCCACCAGAATTAAATTTAACAAAGCCTTACTATGTCAAGGTAATTCAGATCCTGATTCTCAGCTCAAAAGAATAATTTCCTTAGTTACACCAGTTTGCTCACCAATTATTTCTGACAGAGTACTCTGTAGGAATTTTTTAAAGTCTACCTACCTACACATTACACTGCCAAAACATATGTTCCCAGTTACCTCTTTCTTCTCCAAAACATCTCCGACATTTTGTAGCTACCTGAGGAAAAGTTCTTTGGAGTCAGCTTATGGTATAAAAATACCTATGCAAATACTTTCAAGCAAAAATTCTTAATCTTCTAGAGTTTGTTGCATATTTGGGAGCAATACATATACCATCCAATTGTTTTCTTGTGAATTGATTGTCCAGTCTCTCTTCCCAATGTTTTCTAACCTCCTCTGACTGGTTCCCATAGCTATTGTGCAAAATTTTATATGCCCTACTAATTATCCATTTTTAGCAGCAGCTTCTGTTCTAGATTCAATTAAAATCTCTACCAGTGCAGGTGTTTCACTTAAGATTCACCTATCTCTTTCTCTTTGGATATATTCTGATATCAATCCTTGATAGTGAAGACAGTCTGTAGACTGCAGTCCAAATGTGTTCTTGGCCTCTTCCTATCTGTTATCTTTCCCTCTGTAGTATTTGCTCCCCATGCCTTTGTTTCTTTGCCAGTTGTAGCCAGCAAATTTCAGCCCCCTAATGACAATTCTTAGTACCCCTAAATGCAGTTATTCACATTGGAAAAGTCTCCTTTCTCCATTCTGGTGTTGACTTAGGTCTTATAATACTTTCTGCTACTTTATGAATGTAATACTGTGTATAGCTATTGTTATTCACCCTAAGGATCT
This sequence comes from Protopterus annectens, assembly GCF_019279795.1. Taxonomy (NCBI): domain Eukaryota; kingdom Metazoa; phylum Chordata; order Ceratodontiformes; family Protopteridae; genus Protopterus; species Protopterus annectens. The sequence goes on along the minus strand of NC_056746.1, from coordinate 368,803,837 downwards.
GCATCCAAAATCCTACTTACTCCTTATTTCTTGAATTTGCCCTTGCTTCATTATCATCCCTTACTGCTTGTGTTATATATCTGTGCCTTACATGTGTAGCTTTAAAATATCCCTTCAAATCAGGTAACCCTGAACCACCTCGTTCTGTAAGAAGGATCAACTTATCTCACCTGCCCATCACCCTCTTCCTCCCACAGATAAATCCATTCAGCTCTTTATTATTTATTGTCCACAAGTTCTCATCTAGTTGATAAAAATATGCCTGACTTGTATGCAAAACTAAAGGAACTAAAAATATTTTCACTGCTTGTATCTAGCTATCCATATCCATAAACATCCAGTATCCCAAATCTCTATTTTTTATTTCTACCCTAATTTGAAACTCCACTTTCATTTTATCCCACTTACTGACTATAACCTCTGAAGAAATTTCTATCTTCCCTAATAACCACTGAATATTTTCTACTACTCATTCCTTAAATTCCTCTCTTTTTAAGAGGTAGGAGGGGAAGCACCACTGTCTCATGTTTACTTCATTACCCTGCATTTTTATCTTAGTTGCTATTGGCATATGATCTGAAATAGTTATTAGATATGTGTTGAAGCTTTCAATGAAATGCCCATGTTCCTGTGAAATATAATTTCTGACTAGTCTCACCAAGTTATTGAAATTTAGGGAATAGTGTGAAAAATTCTGTCAGGAATTGTATCTTTGCCATTTGATTTATCTGCCACTCCAAGAGTATTCCCAAAATGTCTGGCTCCAGTTACTACCTTCTTCAGAATTCATTGAATTCACATTTACTTGTACCTGGATAATTTTCTCATTCAGTCTGGATCTCTCCATATCGCTATGCATTTGTTCCACAGTCTATGTTACAGGATAAATCTGGAAAAGTCTTCTCTTTTCCTGTCTTACAGGTTAATCTTTCTAGGATGCCTTTTAGACACCTCACTGATGGTAGCCTGTCTCCTTCATGAGAAAGTTTCCTTCTGCATTCAGTAGTTCCTATATCTTGCTCACCAGACCAATTCATAGCAAGGATTTTTCTCAGAATTCCAGGTTACCTTGTTTCATCCATCTCATGGCTCTTTTAGCCAGACTTAACATGAGTAAAATTCAGTGGTTCCTCAGCTCTGTTTCCAGCACCAACCTCCCCTATCTTTCTGTATTCTAGTCTTTAAATTTATCAAGGATGAACTCCTCTGGTGGGCCAGCGAAATCCAACCGAGACCAGCTCACCATTTTTCTCCCCCCACATTCTTGCTCAGTCAGTCACAAAAAATGCCTCTGATTTTACCTGGGTGGTAGTTTCTCAAGGTGTCAATGTTCAGAGCATGTGGGACCCTCACTTCAGGGGGAAAATATGCATAAACTTTAAAGAAATTATGGCCCTTATATAAACAGTCAAAATGCTGACTCAACTGTGGTTACCAGTACCACTGTTAGTCATAATACACAACACAGTATTTATGTGGGCGGCACAGTGGTGCCCCAGTTAACACTGTTGCCTCACAGCAAGAGGTTCTCCGGTTCGATTTTCAGCTGGGGTGCCTTCTGTGCGGAGTTTGCATGTTCTCCCTGCGTTCACGTGGGTTTCCTCCGGGTACTTCGGTTTCCTCCCACATTCTAAAACCATGCTTCTGGAGCATTTCTTCCCAGGCCTCCACTGAAAACAGGATCTGTGGAACCTTGTCAGACTTTCCCAGTCAACAAATGTTAAATAAATAAATAAATAATTGTGGCACATAAACAAACAAGGGGGAATGAGGTCCTACCCACTGTGCAGACTTAACCATGGTTATCTGGGAGAGGGTAATGCAATGCAGTCTTTCCCTTCAGGCAACCTGTATTCCACCAGAGTAGAACACAGTTGCAGACTTGCTGAGCAGATCCAGGACATACCCTCATGAATGGGTGTTAAATCCAGATGTCTTCCAGAAGACTGGCCACCTGTGGGGAACTCCCCAAGTAGATCTGTTTGCCTCTCTTCACAACTGACAGTTACATCAACTTTGTGCTAGGATTTCTTGCAAAAAGGGCTGGAAAACAGATGCATTTTCTTTACCATGGACAGGAATTTTCCTTTATGCCTTACCCCCTTTAATCAGATAACCAGAGTATTACTAAAATAAAGAAGGACTCTTCAGCAATACATCTGGTAACGCTCTTTTTACCCAGAAAACATTGGTTCTCCCTTCTCATGCTCCTGGCAAGGGGCAATTACCAAAAACTTCCTCACTGAGTGGACTTACTCACAAAGGACAAAGGATCTCTCCTCTACCCCAACTCTCTTAAACTGTAATGTACTGTGTGGATGATAGGTATCTCTTTTCAGAGAACGTGCAACAGGTGTTAAGAGGAGGCTACAACTCTTGCTACTAGAAAAATCACATTTAGCCAAGTCAAAGAGATCTTCAGGTTGGTGCTGTAAGAGACCAAGAGCTATCCCATCCAGTGGGGGTTTCAGAGGTTCTCCAGTAGTTGTGTGGATTGCTCAGATCAAGTCTGTCTTACACTTCTACAAAAATGTATCTTTCAGCTATTTCTGCTTTTATGCTATTAGATTCCCTCACGTTCTTCCTTTTTCTAAGTCAGGCAGTTCTTTAAAGGATATATATATATATATATATATATATATATATATATATATATATATATATATATATACTAGACTGCCTAGAAAACAGGTGGCTGCATTCTGGGATCTTAATTTTGTATTAGAAAAGCTGACTGTATCTTCATTTGAACTTGCAGCGTATTTTTCCCTGAAGTTTCTTACTTGGAAAACAAGTCTCTTACTTTTTGTTCTATCTTTTACAAGATGAATATTTGAGTTGTATCTGCATTGTAAACCCTGTATATGCCGCGGTGGTATGGCGGTAGCATTGTTACCTCACAGCAAGAAGTTCTCCCGTTCGATTCTCAGCTGGGCTTGGGAGTGCCTTCTGTGTGGAGTCTGCATGTCCTCCCCGCGGTTGGGTAGTGTTCGAAAGACATGCGTGCGTAAATGAGCGTGCCTTCGTTGAAGGTTGGGTGTTGAGCTGGCACCTTGGCATTTCGTAAAAATCTACTGCCAATCATTAATGGACCGGAGTTCCGCTGTGGCGATCCCTTACTGGGAAAAGCCGAAAGACAAACAACAACAACATCTGCATTGTAAACCCTCATGTCTTTCTCAGTATTTTTTTTTTGATTTTTCCATAAAGGCAGGGTGAGTCTTAGCCCAAACATTACTGTTATGCCTAAAGTTGTTTTTGAATGTACTGTGAATCACTTTGTTCACTTCCCTGTGTTCTTTCCAGAGTCTGAGAACAGAGGGGAGAGAATTCTGTACACCTTAGATGTCCACACGTAACTTGGGTGCTATCTGGACAAAACAGAAGCTTTTAGAATGTCAGGTCAACTCTTTATTTTCTTTGAAGGCAGCAAAAAAAGTACAGCCAGTTTTCAAGCAAACTATTTCTAAATGGTCACATCAGGCTATTCAGTTCTGTCATCATGGAAAAAGCCCCCCACACACTTTCACTAAGTTCTTTTCTCCATGGTTTTCTGGATTCTGGTCCTGTTTCCACCATCCTTGCTTCCTAAAGTTTGACACTCATCTAGTATACCTTTATGCTAGAGCAACAGTGAATTAATGATGAACATAGTTAGATGTTCAAATGGATCACTGATGCAAAACTAACACCATTAACCACGGATGTTCGGTACTCCATAAAGGCATCCAAAACTGTTAATGTATTGGATAGGTATCTGATATTCTTGGCAGGATATGTACCATATTGCTTTATACTACTCAGCAGTGACCTTTTGAACATCTACAAACCTGCATCTAAACATTTCCCAAGCTACCTACTTCCCTTAATGATAATACTGTGCAAACCTGGGCCATTTCCTCAGCAAAAAAAATGAGTTACCTTGTGACACCCCTCTTCTAGGTCAGCAGTCAATTTGGAACAAAAATGGATACTCACAATATTTCCAGATGCAGCTCTCTGCACCAACACAATTTCCTGTAAAAACACACAGGGAGCACATACCCATCCTGGGGCTGGGTTTCCCTCTCTCTCACCAGGCCCCAAATAAGACTCCTCACTGACCACAGCTATAGAGTTGAGCCCTCAGCTGAGTGTTTCAATCCAAGTCCTCTACCATCCTCTTTGGGATACCATCACTCTGTGTCCCTGCTCCAAGTAGCTGACACACACAGTCTTTGAGATTTGATTTTCTTATGTACATTCACGTGCGCATACACACACACATATACACACACATATACACACACACACACACACACACACACACACACACACACACACACACACACACACATACCTGGGAAAGGCTGGCGCAGATTTACTAGCTATGCCCCCTCTGCTCAGACTGAAAGGTAGTTACTGCCACTAGGACACTCCAAAGCCAGCTGCTGTGAGGCTGTTACAAGGGTACCCAATTATACTGAGTAAAATTAATACTAATACAAATGGTAGTGTTTGACCAATGCAGCAAGCCGTTCAGGAGTGGCCATAGTGTCACCAAATAAATATAAGTACTCTCAAAGGCTAAAATATTCTCTTAAAAGACCAGCCACAATGAAAAGTTTAAATATATTTAATAATAAATAATAAAAGAACACAAGAATGCAAAATATCTACTTACAATAAACACCAGAGTTGCATTCACAGGAAATATTAAAGTTAACACATATGGATAGATTCACACAGATACAGAAAAACAGTACTTAACCAATCTCACTACTTAACTAATCTCACTATATTTTCCTGACTGATCTAAAGAATTACTATTCCCTGGTTACTTACAGGCAAGATGATGTTGGTGACTGATCCTTCTTTGTCAGGTTTCAAAAAACAGACTACTGACAGCTAAGTGACATCTCACACTAATATCTAAATATAATTTCAGTGCTGGGTATAGAATGACATCACATATGGTCATCTGACTCTGGTTCCCACACTACCCCCCTGACTAGAAATTGAACCAGAATCTAGCACACATGTATTATAATGCACACATAGAGCTTTGCTAAGATGTATTACAGCATCTGGAAGCTATAAAACCATTTCAACACTTCCATGCTTCCAGCGTAACAATTAGTTCACTACTAAGGACAATACAGTAGGATTCCTAGCCCTTGTTTTCACAGACGTTGCATCTCTGGCTGCATTCAGAACTGTAACATACAATCTTTATGGCCTAAACCAGGTAATTTAATTTCAGACTATTTTTCAAGGTTAGCTGGACTGAGATTAACCTCTTCTCTTTCAGTATCCTCTGTTACAGTATATTAATGTCAACAGTTACAATATAGTCGAACATAAAGGTGTATTTCTTTTCTGTCTAGCAGGACCCACTGTTGGTACATTTTTAAGGGTCTATATTACCAATTCGAAACTTCAAATAACCAAACACCATAATATCAACACATAACCGGGAAAGTCCGACTTGGAACAAAGACAATTTTCAGCGGAGGCCCAGGGAGAAACGTTCCAGTATATTAATATACTGTTTTATGTTTATTGTGCAGCACTACTGGGCTATTTGTGTATATTATTTACTATGTATTTCACATTAGGTGGTTAGGTGTCATTTAGTTTATTTAGTTGTTTACCAGCAACCCAGGCTTGTGATGTTGGCCAACTATGGTAATTCAACGTTTTAAATGTCATCATTTAGGTGTTTCGTAGTTATAGGCATCCAATGTTTATGTATCGATGTTATGGTATTCAGTTATTTGACGTTATGATTAGGTAATATAGACCCCATTTTTAACACAAGCAGCTTTACAAATACATTTTCAGCACAAGCACCTGTACAAATCAGTTTGATAAACAAATGACATATAATTCTTTACAAAACTCCAGCTAGCTATGCTGGCATGTGTTACACATCCACTGCCCTACATCTCCTGGCATAGCTGACAATACCCCACATTAGCACATACGTACTAGACAAATTGGAAACAATTGTAAATTTAAACTAAAACAGAAAAGAAGCCACACTTATAGGTCCAAAGAATTCAAACCCAAGCCGGTTCCTAGATGCCAGAATGACTTGCCAGCATTGCTTAGTAACTATAATACTCTTAAGTACCTTCATTCCAGTTTGTGTGTTTGGATGAGTACTAGTAAGATGTATTTCATGTAGAAGAAATCCATCTTCATAAAGACTCATTAGATAAAGGCCAGAGGTAACTGAATATGAAACTATATACATTTTATACTTGTTCTTTTCATGGTGGGAATGAAGCATGAATTCCAGGACTTCTTGCTGTATTTTGTGATGGTTGTTGGTATATTATGTAATTCAGTTTACTTTATTACCAAACAGCAGCAGCCGGAGATGGGAGGTAGTTGTCGGCCATATTCTTCTAGGATTGTTTATCTAAGGATCTCATAGCAGACATTTATGATGCTTCTTTTTGTTGTATATGATCATGGGCCTGTTAGTGTACTGTTATGTATACATTTGTGTACACCTTGCAAAATATGTAATATTAAGTCCATACTTAATATGCGAGTCCATATGAGAGATATGTACTTATTGTTGGTATAGGACTTTGTACTGCAATATATCACAGGGTCTGAGCCTTATTCATCAGTACATGTCAAGGTATGCCATCTGTATACAACTAAATACATACCAGCCTGTTAACAATCTATTACTCATTTAAGTGCACATAGTTTGAAAAAGCTACATCACTGTCTTAGCAGCTTAACTAATTTTTTTTTTGTCTTTTTATGTGCTTTCAGATTGCTGGTGTTGAATATGTCTACTTTATACAGAAAAATAGTTTGAACTGGAAAGAGCGGACTTTGTTGATTGAAGCTCATAATGAAACATTTGCAAATAGAATCCTTGTTAATGAACGGTGCAGCTACAGTGTAAGTATTTAAAGGACATAGTTGTGAAGTTAATAATTACGTAATGCAAGGCCTAAGGAAGCACAGTGATAAGCACAGTAGTTCTGTTAACATTTTACCATTGCAGATAATGTTACAGTGTTAATGCATCTCAGTAAATCACTGTTATCCCAACCATGTTAATGTGGCTGTCTTAAAATTACTTTCTTTGAAAGGCAGGAGGATGTAACAGTCCATTGTATCCATAGAGTTACCTGGCACATAGACCCTACAGCTAACCACAAAAAGCACTGATGTGTACTATTTATATGCAATTAGTTGCATAAACTGCAGTAATGAAACAACTATCTTGTTTTTTTTTTCCTTCATGAAGACTAGGAAAATGAAATCTGTTTTGCTAATAATGTTTCTTCTGAAGCAGGTCCTCTGTGGATCAGTTCAATACCTCACTTAACAAAAATAATAAATAAAATAAATAATTTCTCTGCCTACCATACAAACTCTCTCCCTAACTCCATCAGACCCAGTCTTTTCAGAGTCTTTATCTGCACCACAATATTAGTAATAAATGGGACCCACCCACCCATTGGCTTTGCAATGCGGTATGTGAATCTATTAGGCTTACTTTCACTGAGGGCACTTTGCCCTTAAGAATGAATAACTGTCAAAGTCTTGAGTGAGACTTCCATAATTTGAGTGCATGATGAAAATAGTTTTTATATTTTCATATACCCCGTTATATAATCTATATTTGTAGTATTTTCTCATTGGAACTAGAAAATTCATACTTTGGGATTCAGAAAGAAGCATAGTACGGTAAGGGCTGTGGTAAAAAGGCTGTTTTTTAAACAATGAAGTATTTTTTTTTTGGGAGGGTCTATATCATATAATTGAAAGTTGACAGTGTCGAATGCTCTAAAGAGTGAAAATGCCAGACCTCGAACTCCTTATTGTGGGGGGCTATGCCCCCCCGCTAAATATATATATATAGATATATAGATATATAGATATATATATATATATATATATATATAATATATCAGCTCAGAGATTGCACTACAGTGAGGAAAGGGAAAATATTCCGATCTTCACTGTAGTGCAATCTCAACAACAGAACTTCAAGTTCCGGCATTTTTGCTCTTTAGAGAGTTCGACATTGTCAACTTTCGAATATATGATACAGACCCTTTTGTGATCCATTGACTCATTAGCCGCAATAAGGAAAGACCTCGTTATTGGCTCATTTCCATTTCTATGAATCTCAGTTAACTATTGCAAGTACAGATCTGCACTTTCTTGGGGTAGATAATACATCAGCAATGTGTCCTTCTGTTTTCCCTGCACTTGCGAATCACAGATTGTTACAGTTAATAATGGCACACATTAGAGTTTCATACTTCTTATTCTGGTGAAACTGTGCCATGATACTCGACTGTTGCTCTATTGACATTTTACGTGTCTCACAATCACATTTTAAAATTATCCTTGTCATCTAGTGTTCCTCCAGACCTTGTCCTGAAGCCTCCATCAAGTGGGCATACTCCCATCCCTCTCAACTGTCCAGGTTTTCTCAGAATGTCTAGATTTTCACCTCATAGTTTTGCTCTGTTCCTCATAAAACGTGTCGTTTTCTGTCAAACCATTGGAGACTGCAGTTTGCATAGAAGTAACAGACATTTGTGTTTCAGACTTCATATCCTTCTAAATGCATGCTAATGTGAAACATGTTATTTGAGCAACTTTTTAAGTTTGTAACAGGAATTTTTCCCTGATTATGGGACTTTGTCCCCCTGATTTTTTTGACTTTGTCCAGATTTCTTGCTCTACGAGTTTGAGAGGTATACTTATAGTGTGCTGTTCCTCTAGCTCATAACTCACAAACATTGTGGTGTTTGGATCCTGTCTGAGAGCCTTATTATACTGGAAGGAAATCCCGTGCTACACTAACGTATCTGTTAGAGTAGCAGGTTAATTATGCTGTAGCTTTGTATCAAGGCTGCAAGGTTCAAAGTCTCTTTACTTGGTTATTTTTTCAAGCTTTAATTATTATTGACCATCATCCCTGGTATCTAGTAGAGACGCTGGGGACTAGTATCTTCTGTGAAAGGGTTCAGGGTTTGAATATTTTTAGTGTCTTTAAGACATGCTATTTATAGTTTCCCTGGTTTCTAGTGTCTCCCCCGACCCACATTATCTTTTTTCTTTTTTTGAATAAGTGCATTTTAGGCACAATATTTATAGTATCCCTATTGTCTGGTGTTCCCTTTACCTTGTGCTGTTAAGGCATAATGTGTGCTGTTATCCTTGATGCCTAGCATTTCCCCTGCCCACATCTTAAGTGCCATTAAGGCACAATAGTGTAGAGTTTTCCCCTGGTTTCTAGTGTTCTCCCCAAACATAAGTACTGTTAACACATGATATTAAAATCATCCCAGGTGTCTAGTGTTGTCCACCCCCCACCATGTTGCAGGATTTCCTCAGTAGATGTGACAGTTCCTCCCCAAACCCTACACATACATTCGTGAATGTACACATACATAAACTACGCCTCACTAAGTCCCCCTACTGTGAAGTCCCAGGCAGACACACATACATATGAACGCAACCTCTAACACTACCCGACTGCCAAACTGCCCCACACTTACCTCTTCCTTGATGAGTGAACATGATCTCTTGGCCATGTTCATTAACACAAGCAGCCAGGAGCACCCATATAACTTTATGCAGCTGCATAGATGCTTTACCGGAAGAATTTCCGGAGGAGAGGACATGGCTAATTAGCATATGCCTTTCCCCGAGAATGCCTCATTAGCATTTACCAAGTGTACAGACACAGCCCACTGTGGTGTTGCTCATCTTCATGTTAAAGTACTGTGGTAGGGCTGTCTGTGCAATGGAAATAATCACCACTTGGGAATATTTCTGAATATGACTCACAATCTTTGTAAAACAAAGAACAATTAAGAAATATGTGATTTTTTTCCCGATTTCTTCATTAATAAAAATAATATGTATTTGTAAATAAAATATGACTTGTCTCTAGTGCTTAAGTAACTTCTGTATATGTTTGCAATGCATTTCTTCTTTTTATTGTGAAAACATTCATGTGTTTGAAATGGGAAATTATTCCAGGTATTTTACCAATTATAGAATAACTAGAGACCGTTTGCATGTTAAGCATACCTCATTTTGTACATAATAATACGATGAATGGCTTCTGTATTCAATGTTCATTGTTAGGAAGAACAAGCTCAAAACCTGTAAAAGCAAAGATCTTTCTGCCATAAAGCCCTGGGTTAAATGCCTTTGATCCAGTCCTTATCACATTTTTTTAAGGAATTAACAGATTCAGATTTTCTAACCCATAATGGAATATTACTCCAGCACAAACTAGCTCTCCAATGAAATATACCAACAAGTTCATCAACAAAATAATTATAATTCTTGGTGTTCAGTTAATGTGTCCTACTATATATACCCTCAACACCCCCAAAACCATAATCTTTAACAATTTTATGAGTAATGATTAGATCACCCTTAACTAACCTATACTTAATTGGAAACAAAGAAAACAGTTTTAGTCTATTATGAAGTTTTACACCCAACATTCCTTGCATCCTTGTAGTAAAATGCCTTTGAATTCTTTCCAATCTAACTGAACTCTATCAAACACACATAAAAATCCACAGTACTCGATAATAGGCCTAATTATGGATGTATAAATTGGAAGTAAAACCTCCTTGTCTCTACTAAATATACCTCTAAAAAATATTATTCATTTCACATTACCACTTTGTGAAAATATCAAGTAAATGAGGACCAAGACAGAGTTAGCAGTTTTAACACCCATATGTTTTACAATCTAGCATCCTTAATCCTAATATCTCTAAAATATAAACATGTTTAGGATTCCCTTCCCCAAAATGTATAACGTGTTTTACTGACATTAAATTTCATATCATTCTCAGAGGTCCAACCAAATAAATTATCCAAATATGAGTGTAAGGGGAATTTATGAGGTAAACCACAGATAACGGAACTAACTTTTACATCATCTCCATATGTAATCATCTATACATTTTTATCCCCTGGAAAACTGGCCATAAAGATTCCAAATAAAATTGGACCCAGAAATGAGCCTTGAGGGACCCCTGCTGTTATCTTCTTTTCATCTGAAAGTGGCTGACCCTACATCTCCTCAACCAGTTGCTAATCCACCTAGTTACAAATACCCTCATATTGCTTTCTTTCAATAATTTAAAATTATTTAGACCTGTTTTTCAAGAAGCAGAAATGATTTTCTGACATTTTTTACACAGTTGTACACACACACACAAACACACACACACACACACACACACACACACACACTAAATATTTATATAAGGAAATAAAAAAGATTTACATAATGAAACTTCACTTGTTTATATTCACCTTTTTGACTGCTGTGATTGAAGTTTATAAATATGTCATTTCATTTTGTAAAGTATACATGCTATCAATACGTGATGAGGTGAATTCTGGGGAGTGCAATGCTAAATGAAAATATGCATCCTAGGCAGGTCTGAAATCATTGTTTTTGATAACATTTTGTAAAATTAAGTTGTTGGTGCACTCGCCACTATCATAATTTATTGGGATGTCTAACTTGTGAATTACTGTACAACGGGATTGCATATGTATATATTTTTTATTAGTGTAAATGTAATAAATATGAGTTGTCTTAAAAATATCTACGTTATGTTGTGAATTAATGAAATCAAAAGTACATTTTATGATATTAATTTTGAGGGCTGCAAGCCCCTTGATTCAGGTACCCCTTAATTATTCTTACTGAGGCTGTGAACCATAGTGAAAGGTAAAAATAAGTGTATTTTTTTCTGCAGAACTGAGTATTGCTTTAAACTGGACCTTGTGCAGCCTGAGATGAGAATAAGACTGAAGAGGGTGTGGGGGGCCCCAACCCCACCTGTGTATTCAGGCTGCATCAGCTTCCTGTATCTTTATGAAATTTATTGTAGCACACATTAACACTTTCAATCCTACTGGTTTTATATATGCCCTTTTCAATGTGATGCCAGGATAAGGTGCTCATTCCACTGTGCTTCATCATGTTATGTTTCTATTCTGGTGAGCAGCTGCCTGGAAGTCTACAGATTGCAGTACATGGATGCTCAGCTTGTGACTGTACAGGGAGTTTCTGTTTTTGATGCATAACCTGCATTTGTACAGTGTTACTTTTTAAAGATACATACCTTGAGGCTGTACAGGGTATTTCCTTTTCAGCTTCACATTGAAGCTAGCTCTAGCTCACTTTCAGAGGTATACCACAAATCCCAGCTGCATATGGACATAAGTGAGGGGGTGGAGGTAATAACCTTATCATAAAATCTACACGGCAACACTTTTGTAGTTATTTTCTCAAACTCTGTGTAACACCTGATGCAGCATAAACTGAAATTCTGAGAGATTTTCAAGTCAGCCAGTAGTTGATAGTTATTTGATACCATAACAATTATAGGTTAAGTATAATAGAGCTGTAGACTGGCTTTTGGGTTACTTCCTCTGGGACCGTTGATACTAGGAGGGGCAGCGGGATGGTGTATACCTAGGAAAATTCCTGCGCTGCAAATTACACTCATTTTATTTTTGCCACTTAGAGCCAGAATCCATACTGTGCAACCTTCAGTGTAGTGATACCAAATAAAACACTGTTTCCTGTTTAACATTCAGTATTGTGTTTTGCAAATTATTTATAAAAATTAAAAAAATGTTAATGTATTTAATGCTGGATGGACTATGGTTGTATTGTTATTTACAGTGTAATCACACACAAGCCATATTTTGTGTTCAGTGTATATTCCCTGGACTGTAATAATATTCTGTATAAACACTTAGGACATACTGTGGTGATATTTTGGCTTTAAATACACAGACTAAACTTTCAGAGTACAGTAGATATTCACCTTATATTTGCTGTACAACACTGTACAAACAAATGTATGTAGTACGTTTTCCATAGCTGTTGCATTTTTCTGCCATGTTTACAGTGTTTTGTTCATCTTTAAAAATATGATTTTCTGGCTGACATAGAGGTCACAAACTTTCTGTTCAGCCTGTGCACCGACTTGGTTTGACAGGTACTTTAACTTTGTACCAAGATGACTCAGAAATGCCATAGCATGTGTACAGGTGCTCCTCTCCACCTAGGGACTTTTATTTAAGAAATAGCTGTAGCATATGAGGTATCTGTGGGCAGCACATAACACGTGAACATGTTTGCATGGCCTCATTGTACTGGTTAATCATAGTGTACATCTATAGACACTGTACATCTATGAAAGAAAATATTTAAAACAGAACTGAATGCCTGGATTGTTTTACTTTAGCTGTTTTCAACTTTGCTTTTCTTTTTCAAACCACTTTAAAATACAGTGAAGGGTGTGCCTTTTTCATTTTCTTTTCCTTACTCCTGCCTCATTTCATTGAGAAAAAGACTAAAATCTGGTTGCTTTCTTTTGTTATATTCATATAGTCTCTAAAGGTTCATAAAAGAATAAAAAAACGCAGACCTTCTTCAAGAGAAGTTTGCCTGGTAGTAACATGATATCATATAAGTGAAAAATTAAGTTTCTATTACCAAATAAATGGTTCTAAACACATTCATTTTTCTTTACTGACATGATCATTAACATTACTTGGCTTAAAGAAACTAACATTACTTTAATGGAGAGTGGACTTTCTGACTCCTCCTTAATATTGCATTAAAGTTACATAGCTACCTACTTTATGTATGCCATATTTGATGGTATGTACTTTGGATTCATCCATCCTCAACCCCTTTTCCCATTTTGCACATGGGGTTGGGGTATTATTTCAATACTGACAATCATCTCGAGACAAAGTTTACACTGCCAGTTGGCTAGCCCTGCTGCTGTAGTTCATCTGTACCACACACACACACACACACACACACACACACACACACACACACACACACACACACACACACAGACACTCACACCTATGGCCAATTTAGAGTTTCCAGCCCACCTACTGCATGTCTTTGGAATGTGGGAGGAAACTGGAGCACCCAGAGGAAACCCACACAACCGCAGGGAGGACATGCAGACTCTGCACATAAAGCACCCTAGCCGAGAATTGAACCAGAGAACCTCTTGCTGTGAGATAACAATGTTAACCACTGAAGCACCGCAGTATGACTAGATAATTATTTACCTTGCAGTTCAGGCCCAACATGATAAGTTAGAAAGGGGGCTGTATAAGCTGAAAGCTAAAGATTAAACTACATTTTTATCTTAGTAACCCTAGTAATGTGGCAGTCATGTATAGGCCTGATAGGCTTTGTGAATACATGTACACAGTTTCAAATGCAGCTGCACGTGATGCAAAAATGTAAAAGTCCATGCCCTACTGTTACCATCAGCATGTCTAGCAGCTTTTAGCACATAACACTGACATGCCTGGCAGGCTACTGCAGTTTTTCATCTTTCTCTATTCATAGTTTCAAGTAAAATTAATAGAGCATAACCACACCAAATTCCAAAATAAAAAAAAACACAGCCACAGAAAGAGTAGAACTGCTTATTTAATTACCACTAGCACCTCGGCCAAAAGCCTTCAAGGAGTACAAATCCATACCTGAACCACATTGTTGAATAGTCATGCATGTAAAAAACATTAACACACAATTAACACATTAATTAATCAAATACTTCCAATTACAATCATTGTTTAGCCCTCTTGGAGCCAAGGTATTATATTTTAAAATATTTGTTTTACATCGGGGAAGGCCAAAGGGCTTTCAAAACCAGGTTCCAAGAGCACATTAGAGACATTAAAAGAGCTCATTTGGAAAGCCCTTTGCCTACACATTTTAAGTATTTTCATCAAAGTAATGCTGCTCTACTTAGGGGTTGTATACTGGAGCAGGTGGGGTTACAAATGGGTGAATTAGTTCCTCTTTTGTATATTTACTTTTTAGGGCTAGCTAAATGTTTTTTACTTTGTCTTCTGTGGAAAAGTGACTTTTCAAGGCTTTAGATTTTTACCGGCTTTTGCTGCTTGTCTACCCCAGGAAAAAAGTACCATTTTGGCTTGACTTTGAAACAAACTGTCAGTTCCATGGTCAGTATATCTTAAAGCCACAAAAAGGAAGAATTAAACAAACAGCCTTTGCCACTACAGCAGGCTAGCCATTTGCCTAAGCTGCAGATAGGTTACTCTTCTGTGAGCATTTGTTATACCTCAGAACACTGTCTTTAACCCCAGATCCCTCTGGTGTAGCACCTGCAGGCACTATGGACCAGGGCTTAGCCATGTCCTCTGCAGCTGTTGGGATCCCCTCAATAGACAAGGGAGAGCCATTCTTGTTGGTCCTGAGGAAGGGAACAGAGAAGGCTTCCCTGTTTTGTCAGACTGTTGTGTCCATCCCTGGGAAGCTGCTGTTGCCATTTTTAACTCTGTTGACCCCATTTTTCTGTCAAAAATAAACAGAAAACTAAACATGTATCTAGTCCTCCTCAAATTTCCTTACCAGGAGTAATTTACTAGGTTTGACTCAGGGTTTTATTCAGGCTTTCGATCCTTCTTATTTATTGCTTTCTGGTAAAAGAAAGGAAACCTCTTTTCATAAAGAGATTCCAGATAAAGGGACAGATACAGGTTTTCTGTTCAGTTTTCTGATTCAGACTCACAGAAGACCTCAGTTTCTGATTCTCCCTTTGGGGTTCCTCTCTCTTTGAGACTATTTCCAGAATGTGTCATTGTTTTCAGTGGGAGAGCACTGAGGTTTCTTAGCTCCTCAGAAAATGTTACAAGCTGTTCCAGAAGGATTTTCCTGAACCTTCACCAGTTCCTCCAGTTCTGTCAGTTTTGGCGGATGTGTGCATCTCTGCTAGTCAGTCTGCTGCCCCTAGAAAGGGAAGATAGAATGTATAAAGATCTTCAGTCTTTTTAAGTTTTATACACTCTTTCTAAACCTGACCCAGCAGCTATAACTTTAGTTAATCCTACTGCTACTAAAAAGTTAGTTAATTCTTATCCTGCTCTCTGATACGGATGGGAACATTATTGATGGGTATGGAAAAATAGTTCATGCTATTGCAACTTTGATTTTTAGAATTTTGAATTGTCAGGCTCACATGTTGATGTTTATTTTAACTAATTATGAAAGCATGAGGAATATTTATTCTGCGGTTTCTTCTTGTGAGGAGAAATCTGCTTTAAATTATTTAGTTTCTTCTATTGTACTAGTCACTGCTCTCTGTTTACACTGTGTGTATGATTCAGTTGATAATTTTTCCAGGATTATGGCCCCTGGTGCTGTTCTGAGGCGGTTTGCCAGGCTGCATTCTTACAACCTCCCAAAAGGAAATGAGATTTTATTTTCTCCTTTGGCTAGAAATACACTTTTTGGTTCCTTTACTGGAGAGTTGATCAAGTGTGATTAAATGGGTGATTTGATCAGGGAATCCCTAAGATTTTTCTGCCCTCTTTTTTTCATATTTTCTAAGGGATCCTGTAACCCTAATCCACTTTTGACTAAATGGTGAGTGTTTTCCAAAAAGAAATTGGGAACCCCCCAAATCAAGGACAGTTCAGGTAGTCAAGTTTGACTTTTTAAGAGACCGTGTTCCCTTCTCTCACCCTGGCAGTTCCTTTTCCCTTTCAGAAAGTCTGAATCTCCATTTTCTCTTTGCAGCAGATAGTTAAAGTCAAACAGGTTCTGAAGATTATTCATTAAGGTTATAGACGGCAGTCAGAGGATATTCCTCCTTGCCAGGGGATATTCCTCAACCGCCAGACCAGACTCTTTTATTTCTACATGTTCTTCTTTGCATCCTGTACCAGGGAGTGATAGAAGGTTTTTATCCAAGGATGCTTTTAGTGCTAAAGAAAGAAGATGCGCGGAGATTAGTCTGAATCTTTCTTTCCTAGATCTGTTTGAGACAGTGCCTAACTTCAAAATGATGTCACTTCACATCACAATCTGTTACATGTTCTTCTTCTGTCAAGTTTCCTTGTAACACTACATTTCAAAGTTGCTTATCATCACATTGCTTTTCATCCAGACTTCAGGCAGTTTGTAAGGTTTTGTGTGCCCATATCACATTATCAGTTCTTTGCCTTACCCTTTGGACTGTCCACTGCACCAAGAGTGTTCACAAAGTGTCTAGCTCCAGTTATAGCTCATTGCAAGGCTACAGGGTACCTGTTTTTTTCCATTTGTAAATGACTTGCTTATCTTTGCAGAGTCTTTCCATGTCAGGAATCTCTCACTTGGTTGAGAGATCTCTTATATAAGCAGGGATTCCAAGAGAATATTCAAAAGTCCTTTTTGACTCCTTCACACAGGATTGTGTTCCTTCGTGTCAGCTGGACACCTCAGTTCAAAGAGTTGATCTATTTGTAAGGTTTTACAACTCAAATTTCAGTCACTGCGTGGGAATACCTCGGGATTTTGGGTCTCATGGCACTATGATTTTAATGATAACCCTGGCAAGACTCCACGTGAGAAAGACAATGGTATATAAAGTTTCTTTGGTCCCAGCATCAACATTCCATGTGTTTTTAAACCCCACTGCTAGGATTTGTCAGTTGAAAAATTACTTGGCAGAGACAGCAAATATTCCTAAATATGTGTCACCCCTTCTCCCTCCCTGTTACTAAGCAGATAGTCATCACAGATGCCTGGGACTTTGCTTGGGGAGCAGTTTCAGGAGGGATAACAGTGCAATTTGTGTGGAAAATCTAAGATAGACGCAAACACATAAATATAAAAGAAATGCTTACACTGTTTAAGACAGTCAGTTCTCTGAATCATCTTTTATCTCCAGGACATCTTCCAGTTGTTTCAGACAATACCACAGTCATGTGGTACATTTATAAACTGGGTGAGGCTTTCTAGACTAGCTATGTTAGTTTGGGATATAGCTTCACAGCATGATCTCACTCCATCAGTCTGTCGGAGCAATATTGTATGCAAACTAGCTGAGCAGGACAGGGCAGACCTTGAAGTATGCAAACATGATCAGGGGATATTCCTAGATTTTATCCATCTGTGGAGAATTCCTGTAGTAGACCCTTTTGCTTCCTGTCTAAATAATCATCTGACAAGATTCTGCTCCAGGGCTCCTTGCAAGAAGGCCTGGAAGACAGATGCCTTTTTTCCCCTTGGACAGGAATGTTCCTGCATGCTTTTCAACCCTTTCCACTGATATCCAGGGTACTTCTGAAGGTTCAAAAGGAATTTCCCAAGATCATTGTGGTGACTTCATTTTTGTCCCAGGCAACAGCAGTTCTCCCTTTCTTCTTTATTTTTTTGTTTTGGAAATGACCATGGGCAATTATCACAAGCTTCCTCACAGAATGGATCTACTCACACAAGATCAGTGGTGTTTGATACACCCCAACCCCAATCATCTTCAACTAACTGCCTGAGTGATGGGGTCTTAATCTCCTTTAGGTACTGAGGATATACAGTATGTATTAATGGAGGCAAGAAAGCCTGCTACTAGAAAATCATGTTAGCAAATGGCAAAGGTTTTCTAGTTGGTGGCAACAACATAGTCAGCGCTCATCCAAGGCTGGTTGCTCTCTGGTTTTACAATATTTGTGTGACTTACTTTCCTATGGCCTTTCTTACACCTCCATCAAGGTTCTTTTATTGGCCATTTCAGCATGTCTACCCATGGATCCTCCTCCTTCAAGGCATTTTCATATCAAAATTGTTTCTGAAAGGGGTTTTACTTAAGAGGCCTCCAAGAAAATGGGTGGCCCCTTCTTGGGATCTTAATTTTGTGTTAGGAAGCTAGCACTTGCTCCATTTGAACTAGCTAATCTAGCTGACTTGATATTTTTAACATAGAAGACAGTTTTACTGATTGCTCTGACCTCTGCAAGCAGAGCTCTTTTAGTGAGTCACCCCATCTCATTTTCCACAGAGACTGTGCTTCTTTGAGAATGACTCTGTCTTTTATAGTTAAAGTGGTATCTGAGTTTACTTTCAGCCAAACTATCCATTCCCCATTTTCTTTACTGACCCTAAAAATGAGGGAGAAAGGATACTCCATACCTTGGATGTCCACCGACCACCCAATTACTATCTTGACAAAACTAAATATTTTATATCTTCAGATCTATTGTTCATTTCTTGTGAAGGTAAGGAAGGGGCAACCTGTGTTCATACAGAATATTTCCAAATGATTGTCTAACACTATTACTTTTGTTATACTCACCAGAACAAAATGATTCCTGGCAGGATCAAGACCCATTATTACAGGGCCTTGGCTTCATCCATGGCTTTTTGGAAAGGGTTGGATTCTAGAAGCAGCAATGTGGTCCTCTGTACATACTTTTACAAGGCATTACAAGCTTTATTCCTTCTATAGGTCTAGATCAGGCTTTGCTAGAACCATTTCCCTGGGGCTCTTGGACCTTTCCCCTTCCACCTCCCAAAATTTGTAGGCTATGGTAATCTACCCATATAGCTTAGGCTACTGCAGCAGTGATCGATATGAAGAACATTGTACAGTTGTGTAAGTAAACTTACCATAACAGTAAATGTTTGAATGAGCACTGCTGCAGTAGCTGCTTCCTCCCTCCACCCTCCTTGTGTTTTGGTCTGTTGTTTATGCTAGGATGTGGACTTTTATTTTTTTGTCTTTCCTAGCCTTGTCCTTTCAGGTCTCAACCTCCCTTTCTCTGTTGGCATGAAAGCTCCAAAGAACTTGGTGCCCAAACCTGTCTTTTTAGTCAGCCCAACTCAAGTTGACTAATAGTTTGGGCATGTGCAAGGTGCCCTAAAGCTTTGGAAACTGGCTGGCTGTTATATTCTGTGCATGATTTAACCCATATAACTTAGGCTTCTGCAGCAGTGATCATTCAAACATCTATTATCATGGTAAATTTACTTACACCACTGTACTTTATCTATGCAGAGTCTGGTGTTTCTTTTGGGGGAACATCCAAAAATCTTTCTTTACTCCTTCTCACAGGATGTTTTCCCCAGGGTGTCTCTTAGACACCTCATTTGAAAGAGCTTTTCTTCCACAGCAAAAAAAGTAGATCTATATCTAGATCTGTTTCTGAGTTTTTTTTTCACTCAAACCATAGCTGCAGCAAGAGGGTTTCTCAGGATATCAGGATTCATGTTATGCATGATTCCCCTAGTAAGACTCCATATGAAAAAAGCTCAGTGATACTTAAAATCATTATCATTCCAACATCACTGTCCCCTAACATTCGAGATTCCTGTTGTGGGATTTGTGAAAAGGGAACTTCTTTGGTTGAAAAAACAGTGTTATCTAAGTCCTGGTCTCCTGTTTTTGCCTTCTAGCTCTAGCACAGTGTGCAGCAACTGACACTTCAGACTTAGCTTGGGGAGCAGTGTTTATAGAAGGAAAAGTTCAGTTTTTTTGGAACAAACGCACAGTTAAAAATTCATAAGATATATTGGCAGTACTAAATATCTTCAACTCCCGTAATTATCTTTGGGTCCCAGGACAATTAGAAGTGGTTACAGACAGATATGTGGTACATAAACAGGAAGGATCTAGATCTTACCCGCTGTATACTCTAGCCATGGTAGTGTGGGATATAGCCTTTCAGTACAGTGTCAGTCTACAGGCATCTTACATCTCATCAGATCAAAATCTGGCGGCAGACAAGCCAAGCAGGATCAGCACAGACAGACCCGTTTGAATGGTAGCTGAATTAAGGGGTCTTCCAGGAGTTGAACCAGCTATGAGGAGTACATAAGATAGATCTATATGCTTCCATTCACAAAAATCAATTGGCAAAATTCTACTGCATGACTCCATGCAAGAAGGTCTGGAAAACAGATGCTTTCTCAATTAGGACAGAAATATTTCTGTATGCCTTTCCACCCTTTCCAATGTTATCCAGGGTCATTCTGATAATTCAGAAGGACTCTTCAAAATCATTTTGATGAATTCCTTCTGGACCAGGCAACATGTTTTCTGCCTTCTTTAGGAAATGGCAGGGGCAATTTGTCAAAAGCTTCCTCACAGACTGGACCTGCTCACACAGGGCAGGGTGTATGCGATACATCCCAACTTAAAACATCTTTGTCTAATTGCTTGAATGACACATTTTTAATACATTTTAGTCGTCTATTTTCTGAGAGTGTGCAGCAGATGTTAATGGAGGCAAGAAAACCTTCTACTACAAAATCATATGTTAGCAAATGGAAAAGATTTTCTAGTTAGTGCCAAGATAAGAACCAGGACTCTTTTAAGGCTACTATTTCCCTGGTTCTGTAATATTTGTGTGAGATATTATCCTCAGGCCTTTCTTACTCCTCCGTCAAGGTTCATTTGTTGATCATTTTGGCATGTCTGCCCATAGATTCTCCACTTTCAGTGCATTCCATATTAAAATGTTTTTGAAAGGGGTGTTACATACCAGGCCCCCTAGAAAATGGTTTGCTCCTGCTTGGAATCTCAACTTTGTTTTAGAAAAAATAACCCTTGCTCCATTTGAAATAGCTCATAACGCTGATTTCAGATCCTTAACACTGAGCACAGTTTAAGTCTGTGAGGAAGTAGGAATCAGTGACTGAATGTGAGGCATAGATGGCCTGCTCTAGCTTTCAGCTATGTGTAGAACAGGTCTGATGGACAAGTAGCTAGCAGTCTGACTGTTCAAATTTCCTTGCCCATTTCCTATATATATATATATATGGCATCACTACTGAATCCCGAACATACAGATTACCGAACTTTAAAATATCGAAAAAGATAAAATGCCGAAATTTCACAAATGCGAATACCGCAATACCGAAAGCCCAAAATATTAAAATACACTATTTGACGATCTCGGATGCTACCGGTGCAATGAAACAAAACTGTAGATGCAAAGCTGTGTAGCGACAACAAAACAACACAAGTCCCAGCACTTCTCAAACTACTAAGTGCTATCTACGTAAAGCACATACTAATAAAGAAATAAGTGAAGATCTGTGTACATAAATGCTGATACCATTTCCCAAAACTCAAAATCAAATTACGAGAATCTGGCTCAGTTGCAACTTTACAATTAAATCCATAATAAACGTGCTATAGCTTTAACTAGCTGAATACACGTATACTCTTCCTGATGCTCCAGAACAGCTTGAAAATGGTTATGTCGAGTTATCAATTTCCTCTGCTTAGGGGAAGGAGGGCAACCTGCAGTAAGTCTTTCCCTTAATGCATCCACATGATTTTGTTCTCTGTACAAAGCAGTCATGAGTACAGACAAATCAGTACCCTTGCTTCCTAACATGCATTTTAAATGACGATGCCACGCCTCCACCGAGTTCTGAGTATGTGGTAAAAATAATCTGTTCAATTCAGACACATTCCAAAACTCTATAGGAAATAACGGTGGAAACCGTGTCACTGCATGAGATCTGGTACTAAATTTACAAGGACGACTTAACACATACCAGTCTGAGAAATACTGTAAAAGTTCTTTACCATCATCAGGAAAGGTATCTTGTAGTATATGATATGTAGGAAGCATGTCACACTCTTTAACAAAAGCCAAAGCTACTAAACATTTCACAGCAAACTGAAATGTGTGAGATGAATTATACAGAGAGGCTAGTCCCAGCTGCTAAAACTTACTCCACACATTTTGACTGAAGTGAAACAAACATCCCTTTGACTTTACATCTCTGAAGTTCAGCCTTATGCTTTTATTAGACGCTACTTCAAAGTCACACAAAATGAATTTTAATGATAATCGAAATTCATGCAATGAGAACAGATACAAAATGCAATGCCACATCATGTTATATGCTCTCAAAGATTTCTTCGACATTAAACAGTAGAGCAAAGGAACAGATTTGCTATATGCTTCACACTTAACTATGCCATGTATACTATATAATTGTCGACATAGTGAACCTTTGCAAAAGAAAGTCCCATCCATAAGCCATATAGTTGCAATGCTTAGATCATGTAGATTATTTATGGTAGTAAACACTATAACAGTATGTCCGGATGTAGAATCTGAAAGCCGTTTCTCAATAAAAGTGCCAAATTGAAAGGGAAACATACACATATCTATAGTATTTAGAGTGAGATTGTGAATATGACTCTTTGAGCCTATCTTACACCTCACTCTTCTAATCTGCTGGAGCATTGCCTTTTTACTTGGTAAATTGGGAGCACATTCTATTGCAGTGGAAGCCATAGCATCATCCACTAACATACAGGGTGGATGTCTGGATTTTGCCGCCCTATCTCTCAAACTACCACACACAGAGTATTTGTCAACTTCAAATGGATCCCCTGTATGATTGTGTGTCATAGTTTTTATTAGCTTCTCACCTTCAGACAGTGAATCGGTTACTACTCTTCCTTTGCAACCCCTACACCGCTTTAATTTACAGCACCAATAGCACCTTTCCATTCGTCTTTTCTCTAAATGGTATACATAAACTTGAATAACCAGAACATGTTTATTCTTTTGGGATTGCACCCTAGGATAGAGTTCACCTAGAACGCCAGGTGCATCAGAATGATCGTCAGACATTGCAATGACTTTGCTATTGAACACTTTGTTAAGGGAATAGTACGTGTTTTATAGCAAAGTCTTGTATAAAACGGGAAGTACTTTAACATATGTCTTGGCGCTTTTATTTTGGTATTGCGTGATTCGCGTTTCTAAATTTTTGGAATTCAGTATTTTCAGTATTTTAGTCTCGGTATTTTAAAGTTCGGTATTCTGTATGTTTGGGATTCAGTAGTGATCCCATATATATATATATATATATATATATATATATATATATATATATATATGTGTGTGTGTGTGTGTGTGTGTGTGTGTGTGTGTGTGTGTGTATATATATATATATATATATATATATATGTGTGTGTGTGTGTGTGTGTGTGTGTATATATATATATATATATATATATATATATATATATATATATATATATGTATAAAATGTTGCTTCTTAGCAATCTGTCAACTTATTTGTGGTTGTCTCACACAACTGTAAGCAAAACTCCCAAATGTGAATAGCATGCAGAATTAAAAACCTTGGTGGGGTTATTATTAATGAGCTTTGGATGTGTGCATGTTTAAGATGGTGTTTTCACTTGCATTCATTTTATTGTATGTAGATGTGTGTGTAGAGTCTTGGTTGTGGATGTATTTTGACTTATGGTGAGGAGTTAAATAGTTTGCATGCACATTTACAGAGATATTTATTGTTGTGAGCCTGACATTTAACATGGTTTTAATTTGTTCTTTTCTAGAGGATTTTATGTTTTGCTTGTATCACAGAAAACTGATGGTAATTTTACTGTTCATACTTTAACAGTTCTGGAGTAGTATCCCATGCCATGTTTATTCAGCTGAAACTGGCTATATTTTTTCTTACCTGCTAAAGCAGTAGCTTTGCCAATATTCCCAAGTACAAGTGTAACATAGCTGGCCTTAGGCATAGGCAAAGTAGGCGGCCGCCTAGGGTGCCGCTGTAGCAGGGTGCTTTTCCAGTATTTATCTGGTGTAGGGAGACCAGGATGGGGGCACCAGGTGGTGTTGTAGGGGGTGCCGCGGAGCCCCTTTGCCTAGGGCACCAGTTGACCTAAGGCCACATGAGCATCACCTCCACCTAGACTGTTTATGTAGAGGCCATACTGAAAGAGGAGGCTTTAGTGTTAATGTTCACTAATTTGGGTAAGGCTTAAACTCATGTTCTGTTACTTGCAAAATGTTCACTTCTGAGGTCACATTACAGCAATACAGAAATACATTCCTGTTGATCTGCATTGCTATTTGTCATGGTTTTCTGATTCACTGTTCAATGTAATAGGCTTCATTTTACTCAGATTTGTCTATCTGAGTCTTAATATAGTATTCTGCTGTATGGTTTACAGGAGAACTAGCAGTCGTTGAGAAGTTTGACGAGTGGGTAGCTGGTCCTTTGTTACTTTTTTTTTTCTTTCTTTTTCTTTTTAATTTCAGAGCAGCTTGACATTAACAATTTTTTTTTTGTTTTCACTTATTAAAAATGATGACTGTCTAATAAAAACAGATTAAGTGTCTTGTTGGCTCAGTTTTTCTGTGCTATAATGTAAAGCTGTGACAGTACTAGGAATTTTAAGACCTTATATACAGGATGTATTCGGATTGTAAGAGGTAGAGACAACATGGATGTTTACCTTCCTATATGCCTGTATGTCTCTTCAGTGACCTTAATAGCCATGAGGTATTGATGTCTGCATACAACAACAGCTGTTTGGCTTGAACTACCTGCCATATGAAGCAGGTACCCTAAGCTGAAGGCACTTAGGAACATGCTAGCATCCTTCTTAAGCTTCAGTCCTTGGTTACCTCACTGAACTATGAAATCAGAGACTTTAGAGAATGTTGCCATGTACCTGTTATTTCAGAAGCAACTTCAGCTGCACCCTCTAGTGGTAGCAAGTGCTTACTTTATGACTTCACTGACATTCACAAGTTCCTTCAAGCAACAACATCCATTTTAACTTATGTACTGATAACAGCTATGATAAAATTCTGTTTGCAGGTAACAGAAAGAAACAGATTACATAAGGATGTTGTCTGAAGAAAACTTAACCATCAAATAAACTCATGCTTCTATGGTCACTCTAGCTCTACCCCAGAAGGACAGGACATGCCTGATTTCCAGAAAACTTTGTTTACAAGGTGACTTGTATGTTAAAAATGTTGAATCTGTACTATGCTCTCTAAGATGCTTCATAGCTCAGCTACCTGACTAATAGACTGGCATGATTTTATGCATTGCAGTGGGCACATTTCTGCATACAGCTTTAGTGAGAAAAGGGCTTACCAAAGTGAATGGTAGCATAAATGTCGATTATAAATAATGTTAGGAATGTGACTGGTGTTCACTTTCAGAACAGAACTTTTTAAAAATGATTTGATTTGTGCTTACATCTTCTTTTGACTTATGTACTGCATGGAAACTTGCCAGCCCTTCTTGCATGTACGCTGACAGGACCTGTACCATCGCTGTCCTAGGCTGATATTGAAGAGCTACAAACTCAAACGCAAGTTCATCTGAGTGTTTCTACTTCTTTCTTATTTCTGTCCTGATAAATCCAAATGGGTGTTCTGTTTTGATATCCATGAAGTATAGATTTTTTGTACTAGTTATATCTTAATCATCTCAGGGAAAAGGATTAGTAAAAGAAATTAGTTTTAATGATCTTCCCAACACCTTTGCCCTGATTTGCCTTCTCAACCCTGATTATCTGTAATAAGATTCTGTAGCTTAATGCTTAATTCCGGATGGAAAGAGAAGAAACCCTCTCCCATGAAATTCTTGGTCCTAATTATACAACTGGACTCTGCTATTTATAACTATTCTATCAAGTTGTCTGTTTTTCTGTAATGGAAGGGATTTAGGAGTGGTTTGAGGCACATCTTCACAGAAAGTGTTAAAGAAAACATGTTTCCTCAGCATATAAGTACTTAGAAGAATGTGTGTGTGTGTGTGTGTGTGTGTGTGTGTGTGTGTGTGTGTGTGTGTGTGTGTGTGTGTGTGGTTTGGTTCGAGAATGGCTGGTTTCTTTTAAGAGAAAACTGAAGAGGCTAGATTTGGGATAGCGAATGGAATGGTGCTGTGTACATTTTCAGGGAGAAAATGAGAAAAATGCAGCACTGAGAAATATGCTAGATACAAAATCAGATGTACCTGTAAGTCACATGATGCAGGTGACATATGTGTGCAGTTCAAGCTAAAAAGCAAGTAGACCCATAAGCACCGGTAGCTGTAAGGATGCTAGATTTGGTTTACAGTATTCAGATCACTTAAATGGAAAATCATGCAGCAATCTGATAAGCACTTCAGTAGTTGACTCTGTCTAGCCTATTAATATTTTACTGTTTCCTATGCAGAAGCGGTTCTGAGAATACAAGTTCAGAATTACTTACCTAATTCTCACTTTTGCTGACTGCAAAACATGGTTTTGGGATCCTGATTCATCCTGGCTAGTTGAAATTCTTGTCCCTAGCACTACAGCCAAGGTGTTAACTGGCTAGTAAATAAGCTGTTAGTGCCCACTGAGGTTGCCTTCTTTTTTCGGTGGTGCTGTGTATTTTGCCTGTGTGTGTTTACCGGTCACAAGAGTTGCTTTTCAAGGGTGATGCCAGGAGCACTTCCTGGCATGTTTGTGTGTATGTGTATATACCGTATTTCTTTCTAAATAAGACCTAAACAGAGAGTAAGGCCTAGCATGGTTTTTCTAAGGTGTTCATGGTATAAGCCCTACACCAAAAATAAGCCCCAGTTCCGATTCTTACTGTAACCTAATCATCACTCACACTTGACGGCTGAGATCCTTGGCTTGTAAAGCCACGCAGGTATACTTTGATCGGTCAAAGCACAGACAACGTGCGGGAAGCGTGCGCTCATGGTAATGAGCAGCTGTTGTAGTGTCTTCTCTTCATAACCGGCGCCATTTTGTGTTGCCACTCCGGTCGCGTAAGTCTTCAATTAACCCCTCCCCCAGACAAGATGAGTGCAAAAAGAAAGCGCTATTCCGTCGAGTACAAGAAAGGAGTCGTGGAGGACTCCTGTGGAAAGAACCTGATGGCTTTCTGTAAAGAGAAGAAGTTAGATCTCTGAATGGTCCAAAAATGGTGAGCAGCGTACGTTAACCTCAGTCAACAGGCCAACGAGGGAAATGCTAAGAAGTGTAAGTGTGGATCAGGTCAGCAACCATTATTTCCTGAGCTTTAAGACATCATCTGTGAGTGGATTGCTAATAGGAGAGCAAAGGCTTTGGTTGTGCGAAGGGCTGATATTCAAGCATTTGCCCTTGCAATAGTACCACAGTTAGAAATATCCGCAGAAGAATTCAAAGTATCGCAACTTTGGCTGGATGGCTTCCTTCAGCGATATGAACTGTCTCTAAGAAGATCAACAACACTGTTCAAGCTGAAAGATACTGAAGTTATTAAACGTGCACTTGCGTTCATGTCCTTTATTGATGGAACTGACTTTTCTAAATACCAACTCTCCAACTTGATTGCTGTGGATGAAACTGCAGTGTTTATGGGCCAAGGATGTCAAACAACAATTGATCAGAGGGGTACCTTGTCAATCTACCTTCCCTCCACTGGTTACGAGAGTGTACGTGTTACCTGTATTTTGACAGTTCGTCTAGATGTAAAGAAAACCCCACCTCTAATCATTAGTAAGGGCAGGAAAGATAAGATTGAACATGTTTCAGGCATTTACATTCTTAAAACCGAAAAAGCCTGGTGCACACAAGCAGTT
Organism: Protopterus annectens; assembly: GCF_019279795.1. Classification (NCBI taxonomy): domain Eukaryota; kingdom Metazoa; phylum Chordata; order Ceratodontiformes; family Protopteridae; genus Protopterus; species Protopterus annectens. The sequence goes on along the minus strand of NC_056746.1, from coordinate 368,775,636 downwards.
ATAAGGAAGTGGGTTGATGTAATGCTGCCACTTGTTTTGCGAGGTGGCGATAGTCTGGGATTCAGCCAGCACTCACTGCGGTAAAGAAATGAAGAAATTCCTAGCACGGAGGAGAATATATCAAATAATGATTCCCGCAGGAATGACTGCCTATCTCCAGACTCTTGATATTGCAATAAACAAGCCATTCAAGGACCATTTGCGCATGGAACTCAATGACTACATTGAAAATAGAATGGAGAGAAATCAGCATGGAAACTTTGTGAAGCCTAGCCTGCAAGAGGTCGTGACTTGAGTGAAAAATTCATGGGATAAAATCACTGACAGCTGTGTTGCCAATGCACTACGAGCAGGCTACTTGGACAAGCAGTGCTCATTTAAGAAGAGCTCAATTGCTAGGCATGACAGACTGGGGCCAATGGTGCTACAGGAAATGGAGTCACAAGAAATTCAGGCCGAAATTCGGGGAAATTTGGACACTTATGACAATGGCCCAGAAGAAGATGACATGACTGTATTTTAATAACTGTGAAAGTCAAAGTGCAGATATTCTGGAGTTGAAATGTTTGTTGCACTGTTTATGTAGAATTCTCACATAACTGCCAACCCTTTATTAGAACTGTTGTTCATTAATAGAAAAGTACAAAATAAATGTCAATTTGTGTACATGAATAAATGTTGATTTTTGTACATGAAGAAATGTTGCTTTGTGTTCATTAATTAATGTAAATTTTTGTACATGAATAACTGAATAAAGGTAGATTGTTGTACAGTGCGGGTAAAAAAGGTATCCCCTGATAATGAGCCCTAATGCGCATTTCGCCGGGAGAAAGAATATAAGACCTGGTCTTATTTTCAGGGAAATACTGTATATATATATATATATATATATATATATATATATATATATATATATATATATATATACATATACACACACACACACACACACACACACACACACACACACACACACACATATATGTATGCTCATGTGTGTGTGTTTGTGTGTATGTAAGTGTAAGTAATGTCCCCATGTCAAGTTACTGAAAAGTCTTATAATGAACGCTATAAAAATTAATGTGCAATGTTAAAATGTCAAAATGATGAAATGTTAAATTTCCTTAAATCAAAATACTTACTCCTTGATATGTACAAAGAGCTGCACTTGCCCCCTCTGCAGGACCCATGTTAGCACTTGTTTATGAGTTTTACTAATAAGGGAGTGACATTGTTTGCTGACTGGCTGTGTACTGGCGCAATGTATATGTGTAGTACTTGTCTGGAATTAGTGATATTTTGACTTCAGCATTGTAAAGTTTCAACATTTTTACTTTTTCAAGATTTTGTGTTCAGAATTTTGACTTTCAGCATGCCACTATTCAATAAATTTTCATATAGCCATAAATAATATATGCACACACATACACACACATATACATATAAATATGTGTGTGTATATGTATATATATATATATATATATATATATATATATATATCTACGTATTTACATACAAAGGCCATGTCTGCATGAACTCAGTGGATAAGGCAAGCACTTTACCATGACTAGGTGTGCGGTGATATCTGTTCATAACACCACCATTGTGTTAATGCATTTTGGGAGGAACAGGCCTAGGGATTCATGAAGACAGGATGTGATACATGCATGCATCTTGTATACACAGTGTTTGCTGTGCTCCAGGGACTACTGTGATTTATAGAAATGAATTGTAGTAGCTGCCAGAATGCACAGTCACATCCTATTTTGTCTGAATAGAACTCAGAAGTGCCTGGTAAACCACTAAGCAGTACAGTGCTGAGAATATCTGTTGTGTATCCTCCTGGTGCTACACAGTGCATCAGTGTAGTTCGGGAATGTCCTTGGAGGCCTGACATGTAACTAACAGCTACCTTATTTTATGTCATACATCCCTTTCTCATAGCGATCTTCCTTTTATAAAAATGTTCTTGCACTTTAATGGTGGCATTCGCAATATGGCGTAATAGTCTGTCTACGACACATTGATTTATGATGCACCATTATTCACTAAGTAGCCAAAGAGTTTTACACTGAATAGCAGCAAATTTTTCCTCATCCAGCAAACAGCTTGAGACATACAGTATACAAGGGACATTACTCTCAGTCCCTCAGAAAATACTAAGAGTTGTTACTGATGGAATTTCCAGAACCTTCACCTATTCCTCCAGTGCTGTCAGCTTTGGAGGATGTGTGTCACTACCTGTAATTCTACTGACAGGCTGCTCCCGCTAAAAACGCAGATAGATTGTATAAAGTTTCTCAACAATTGAAGTTTTTATACCCAAATCTGACCTAGCAACTATAGCTTTAATTAATCCAACTGCTGCTAAACAGTTAGTTAATTCCAGTTGTGCACTCTCTGACAAGGATGGGAAGATAATTAATAAGTAGGGAAAAATTGTGTGCATGTGCAAGTCTGAGTTCAGAATTTTGAATTGTGAGGCTCATATGTTAACGTTTATTCTGACTAATTATGAGAGTATGAGGAATGTTTGTATGTAGTTTCTTTGTGAGAAAAAATATGCTTGAAATTGTATAATTTCTTCCATTTTACAGGTCACAACTCATTATTTGAAGTATGTGTATGACTCTGTTGATACTTCTTCCAGGGCTATGGCCACTGGTACCATTTTGAGGAGGTTTGCCTGGCTGTGTTTTCAGAACCTTCCATATGATGTGAAAATATGATTTCACATTCTTCTTTGGATAAGGATTTAGTTTTTTGTTCCTCTGCTTTATAGGTTATCAAAAAGTGTGATGAGAAGGTAAGCTAATACAGGGAATATCTAAGATTTTCCAGCTCTTCTGCTTCTTTCTAAGGAATTCTTTAACCCCTTGTCCAATGTTGGCAAGAAACAAAATAAATATTCTCAGCAAAATGCTGGTAAACAGACATTTAAGAAAAAATGACAAGGGGATTCCAAGGAATACAAGAACCCCCCAAAACCAAGGACAGTCCAATAATTCAGAATGACTGTCTAGGGGACCCTGTCCTCCATTCCCACCCTGGCAGTCCCTTTTCCCTTTCAGAAAGTCTGAATCCCCACTTCTGTCTTCAGCAACAGAGAGTTTTAGACAAATGGGTTCTAAAGGTTATTCATCAAGGTTACAGATCACAGAGGGAGGACATTACTCCTTTGGAGGGGGTAATGCCTCATCTACCAGACCAGACTCCTTTATTTCTTCCTGTCCTTAAACACATTTTCTCAGGGAGTGATAGAGCCAGATCCTCCTTTCAAGGTTGGGAAAGGATTTTATTCAAGGATGTTTTTGATGCCAAATTAATACATTGCTTGGAGAGCAATTCTGAATTTGATGTCACTTCACAACCTGTCACCCCATATTTAAAAAGATGATTATCATCACATCCTTGTTCATCCCTACTTCAGGCAGCTCTTGCAGTTTTGTGTGTCTGGATCACATTATCAGTTCTCTGCCTTACCTCTTGGACTATCCACTGCACCAAGAGTGTTCACAAAGTGTCTAGCTCATTGCAGGCTACAGGTTGTTCACAGTTATCATATTTAGTCTACTTGCTGATCTTTACATAATATTTTTCAAAGTGTCAGGAATCTCTCATTTGAGTGAGAGAACTCTTACACAAGCTGGGATTCCAAGATAACTTTCAGAAATCTTTTTTAACTCCACCACACATGATTATATTTCTGGGGTGTCAGCTAGACACCTCGGTTCAAAGAGCTTTTCTTCCACAGTTAAAAAATAGATCTATACCTAGATCTATTACTAGGGCTTTCCACTCAGAATGTGGTTACTGCAAGGGAGTACTTCAGGATTTTGGGTCTCAAGGCATCATGAGCCTCATGATACCCCTGGTAGGACTCCACATGAAAGAGATACAGTGGTATTTGTAGTCCCTCTGGCCTTGGCAGCAATACCCACTGTCTTTTCAAATCCCAGTTTTGGAGCTTGTCAGAAGAGAAATCAGTTGGTGGAGACAGTATATTTCCCTAAATCTAGGTCTCCCCTTCTCCAACCCTGCTCCAAAACAGTCAGTTACCACAGATGCCTTGGACTTTGGTTGGGGAGCAATTTCAGGAGGGCTAAAAGAGCAAAGTGTTTGGGATTCCCGTGACAAATGCAAGCAGATAAATATAAAAGAAATGCTTGCTCTGATCAAGGCACTCAACTCTATAAATCATCTTTCGGCCTCAGGACCTCTTCAGATTCTTACACAATACCACAGTCATGTGGTACATCAACAAGAAAGAGGGGAACCAGGTCTTACCCCCTTTCCTGACTACCCATGTTAGTGTGGGATATAGCTTCATAGCACAACCTCACTCTACAGGCATCTTGCATCCTGTAAAGTCAAAGCTGTGTGGCCGACAAGCTGAGCAGGACAAAGGCAAATCCTCAGGAATGACAACTAGTCCAGGAGTCTTTAAAGATTTGATCCATCTGTGGTGAGGTCTTCAAGCAGACTTTTTTTTCCTCCTGTCTGAACAATCAGCTGGCAAAAGCCTGCTGCAGGACTCCATGAAAGAAGACCAGGAAGACAGATGCCTTTTCCATTCCTTGGACAGGGATGTTCTTTTCCACTTTTCCACTGATATCCGGGGTACTTTTGAAGATTCAGAAGGAATCCCCCAACATCATTATGGTAACTCAGTTCTGGCCTAGCCAACAGTGGTTCTCCCTTGTTTTGGAAATGGTCAGAGGCAGTCTTTTACAAGCTTCCTCACAGGATGAATGAAGTCACACAAGAACAGGGGTGTTGAATACACCCCGACCCCAATCAACTTCAGATGACTGCCTGAGTGATAGGGTCTTAATTCCCTTTAGGCACCTGTTTACTGAGAACATGCAGTAGTTACTATTGGAGGTAAGAAAGCCTGCTACTAGAGAATCATATATTAGCAACTGGAAAAAAAAGTTTTGTAGTTGGTGCCACCAGCATGACCCACACCCATTCTGAGCTAGTGTTTATCTAGTTTTCAATATTTGTGTGAGTTTCTGTCTTTTGGCCTTTCTTACTTCTCTGTCAAGGTTCATTTATCCTCCATTTCTGCATGTCTACCCATCGATTCTACTCTTTCAAGGCATCCTCATCTGAAAATGTTTTTGAAAGGGGGTTTGCATAAGAGACCGCCAGGAAAAACAGTGGCTACTCCTTGAGATATTAATTTTGTGTTAGAGAAGCTAACACATGCTCTGTTTGAACCAACTCATCTGGCTGACTTGAGATTCTTAACATGGAAAACTGTTTTACTCATTACTCTAACCTCTGCACGCAGTATCTGAGTTGCAAGCTGTTATGGTGAGTCAACCCTATATAATTTTCCACAGAGACAGAGTTTCTTTGAGAATGTACCCTTTTTTATGTCTAAAGAGATATCTGAATTTATTGTAAGCAAGAATTTCCATCTTCCTGTTTTCTTTCCCAAACTTAAAAATGAGGGAGAAAGGATACTGCATGACTTGGATGTTTACAGATAACTCAGGAAATATTGTGACAGAACAGAATCTTTCAGTTCTTTGGATCAGTTGTTCATTTCTTGTGAAGGTAAGAAGAAGGGACAGCCTGCGTCACAACAAATTATTTCCAAATGGTTATTTTAGACTATTACCTTTCATGCAGGATCATGGCCCACTGTACCAAGGCCTTGGCTTCATTTATTGCATTTTGGAAAGGTGTGGATTCTAGAAGTATTCTAGAAGTGGCAATTTGGTCGTCTGTACCTACTGTTGCAAAGCACTGCAAGCTTGAGTCCTTCTCTAGGTCTTGATCAGGATTTGTTAGGACTATTCTCCAGGAGTTCCCAGACCTTTCCCCTTCCACTTCCCAAATGTTGTAAGTTAGGGTGACCTACTCATAAAGCTACTGCAGCAGTGGTCAATGTATTGAACATAGTGCAGTTGTGTAAGTACACTCACTATAACCGCGGATGTTTGAATGGTCACTGCTGCAGTAGCTGCTCCCTCTCTTCATTCCTGTTTTATTTTTTGATTGTGCCAGGGTAAGTATATACATGTATATACATTTTAATGCTGTGTCCTGTCAGGGCTCAGCCTACCTCTCTCAGTTGGCATGGAAGCTCTGAAGGGCTTGGCGCTCAAAGCTGTGTTTTCAGGTAGCTCAGCTTGAGCTGCCTAATAGCTTGAGTGTGTGGATGGTATCCTGAAGCTTTGAAAGTGGGCTGACTGTTGTATCCCTGCCAGGATATGTAACCCATATAGCTAAGGAAATTGCAGCAGTGATCATACATCTGCTATTGTGGTAAGTTTATTTACATGACTGTACTTTATTCTGAGCATGACAGCACTGCAGTTTACACTGATTAGACTAGAATTTGATATACTGGGCTTCACACATGCTTTTCCTGTTATAGGTGCATTGCAATGTAAATTACTGTACAGATGGTGGTGCTGCGGTAGCCTTGTCGCCTCACAGTAAGACGCTGTCCGGTTCGATTCTCAGCTAGAGCGTCTTCTGCGTGGAGACATGCATGAATGGGCGTACCTTCATTGAAGGTTGTGCATCAGGCCTGGCAAGCCGGTACGTAAAAATCAACTACCAATCATTAGCGGACCGGAGTTCCGCTGTGGCGACCCCTAACCGGGAAAAGCCGAAAGACCCACACACATTAAATGAAACATATGCTGGCTACATATTATATTCATAATAGCCTTCTAGTTTATCTGCTTGAGAAAACAAACTTTTCTAGCAGAACATATAAGAGATTATGTTTGTAATTATATCTGTTCTTGAACTTTCGTCTCTCTCCTCAAATGTTTTCTTAATTATTTCATGCTGTTGTCCACTCAGACATTCTCACAGTGACTCTGTTAATGATCTTCTCTTTGTGTTTTGTTCTTGATGGTTTCCTAAAAGATTGTTAAGCATGTCTGTTACATCAAGTTTTTTTTTTTGTACAGTAGAATCCCTGCACTGGAAAGTTTGCAAACTCCATGAAAAGTAAACATACTTCATACCACATAGAGAAGCTAATTACATCCAATTTCACAAATGTTGTATACGGATAATTACTATAGTTGCATGCTGTTTCTGCACCGTGCACAACAATCTGTGTTCTCACTCTACTGTAAGGTAAAATGTTCTCACAGATACGTGGAGGGTAGTATTAATTTAGACTTAGTCTGTATGCACTGCACAGTCTAAAATCACAGACTCTGCCATTCAGGTGGTGAATGCATTAAGGGATCCTTTCGGGTGATGTGATCTGCACCTTTTCTCTCAGATGAAACATGAATGGTTTGCCAGATTTATCAATGGCTGAACAAGCACTGGGAGGTCCATTACTTCCTATGTGCTGAGAAAAAGTAAGCGCTTCTGATAGGGTGTTCTGTTCAGTCAGCTTGACTGCTGTCTCCTCAAGGTGGTAGATGTGTCCTCCTTTTTAACTGCTTTTGAAACCAAGGAACTTCATCTTTCTTCCTTTTTTTTTTTTTTTGCCCTTTACCCCAAAACCCCATTGCTTGATTTTGCCTAAATTGGAGCATGTATGGTATGTGATAGGAGAAGTTACCTGCTTTTGGGACCCCCTCTTAAAATCTTCTACCAAGTTATCAGCCCCCCATTAGGCATATGTGTCATATTTGCAGGTAATTCCGCAGCTTCTCTTAGTCCACTGGTAAATCCACAACTTTTCATTGTAATTTCCACCAAGAGTTTCCACTCTTTGTTTGCAAATATGTTACCAAGAGAGGCAAATGTCTCTTGGTGGTTTCCATTGTACTGTATTACATAGTAAGTATATACACAGCATGACTAACTATGACAAGATTTTAGTACCATAATATATAGTTTATAAATACTTAGTGAAACAGCCATTGTACTACAATAACCTCCTTACTTCTAACAAAGAGCCCTCTATTTTATCTTAATTGGGATGGGTTATGGGACTAAGATAATCTATCCTCATGTATGTATTTATTCTCACACCTGTTTCTTTTAAACCTAGGCCACTGTGGTGCAGTGGTTAGCGTTGTCGCCTCACAGCAAGAGGTTCTCCTGTTCAATTCTCGGCTGGAATGCCTTCTGTGTGGTGTCTGCATGTCCTCCCCACGATCAAGTGATGTTTAAAGACATGAAGGTAGGTGCGTGCATCAGTGGTGTGCCTTCTTTAAAGGCTGGGCATCAGGCTGGCAACTCAGCACTGTAGAAATCCACTGCCAATCTTGAGTGGACCGGAGTTCCGCTGTGGCGACCCCTAACCAGGAAAAGATGAAAGAAGACCTGTTTCTTTTAAACACCTTTATTAAATGATCATATAAGACATAGGCAAACATACATTAACAGGAAACAAAACAAATCATATTAATGTTTTTTTTTTCATTTACATACATTAAATATCACACGTCCTTTCTTTGTAATTATCTTAAGTCCAATATTACATAAATTGCTGAACTCCTGCCTTCCCTTAAACCTCACTCCTCCTGAACATTATTTTGCATCTATGGTTTCCACAGTTTCCATTTATTTCTATGTAATTTGCTAATTTTCTTTTTTCAAGCTCCTTCTACCAGTTCTTTTATTACTTTTATAATGACCAGTAGTTCAAATACAATTGGTTTAGACTTTGATTTCCATTTTCTAGTAATTGCCTTTTTGTTAGCCAATAAGATTAAACTTAATAAGGCCTTACTTTGTTCAGGCAAAAATCGTATCCTAATTGACAGCCATTTATTCACCCAATATTTCTGACAGAGTACTCTGTAGGGAATTTCTAAACTCTGCCAACGTATTACACTCTCTTATAGACTTTGTTAGATACTTAGGACCCATGCATACATATGTTCTCCCATTGTTTCCTTGTGGATTGCTTGTCCAATCTCTCTTCCCAATCTTTTCTAACCTACTCTGATTCTTATAGTTATCATGCAATATTTTATATGCCCTGCTAACTGACCCTTTTTAACAATAGTTAATGTTCAAGTTAGACTAAAACCTCCAACAGAGCAGGTCTTTCGTTCATAGGTTCATAGATTAGTACTAAGATAACTGCCCTTGCAAGCCATTTTAAGCCTAGCCAATTATCCCTTGTGAGACTCAAACCCTACACCTTGTGTTTGTAAGGCAAACACCTTAACCATTAGGCTGCCCTCCCAACCTCGTAAGATTCCCTTACCATTTTCTTTTTTGGCTATATTCTAATATCAATACATGTTTGGGAAGACAGGCACTAGTCTGCAGTCCAAACATCTTCTTGGCTTCATCCCACTCGATTATCTTTCTCCTCTCAATTTATTTGCTCCCAATATCTTGGTTCCTTTGCCAGTTTTCTCCAGTAAATTCCTGTCCCTGTTGCTTATTTTTCTCTACCCCTACTTGCAGTCATCCCAACTGACAAAATCTCCTTTATCCATTCTAGTGTCAGCTTAGTTCTTAGAATACTCTGTTACTTTATGAATATAGTATTCATGGTTGTTATTCTTCTTCTTTCTAAGTGTCTGCTTCAAAATCCCACTCTTATCTTTATTTCTTGAACCCCCCCCTCGCTTCATCATCATCCCTGTCCATTTTGAATTATAACCTTCTGCTTGTATTATGTATATGAGCCTTGGCTGTGTAGGTCTAAAATATCCCTTCAAATCAGGTAATCCTAAATCACCTTGTTCTGTTGGAAGGATCAACATATCCCACTTAACCCTTGCCCTCTTCCCCTCTCAGATAAATTCCTTCAATTTTTATTGCCCAAAACTTCTCCTCTTGTTGATAAAAATATGCCTGACCAGGATAAGAAATGAAAGGGACTAAAAACTAATTTCCTCTCACAAATCCTCTAGGAGAAAACTGTATATTAGAAAATGGAAACGGTTCTCATGCTGGGCAGGCAAAAATAATATTGATCCTTTTACTGCACCTATTTCAAAGATCCTAGAATTCCTCGCTGAAACTTTTAATCAAGGAGCAGCAGCCGCAACTATCCAAGTTCAGTTGGCTGCTATTTCCAACTTTCATGTGGGAGAAATGACTTGGAAAACGATTTTCTTGATCGCCATTACCTCAGCTAGGAGGGTATCAGAATTACAAGCTCTTTCCATTTGCCCCCCTTATTTAATTTTTCACAAAGATCGGGTTTCTCTCAGAACCAGCTCCTCCTTTCTACCAAAAGTTTCCTCAGAGTTCAATCTGAATCAATCTCGGTCAATAGAACTACCTTCTTCTGAACCATGGCAACAAGGCAGAGTATAAACTCCACCAACTGGATGTTCATAGACATTTACGTTTTTATTTGCACAAGATACAGGAATTCAGACAATCTGACCAATTGTTTGTATCCTTTGCAGAAAACAAAAAGGGAACTTCAGTCTCAAAAGTAACTTTATCAAAATGGATTTCAGACACCATTACTTACGTCTGTAACACCATTTCTTACGTCTATAACTCACAGAACAAACAACTGCCAGGAAAAATTTGAGGACACTCAACCAGAGCCTTGTCTTCCTCTATTGCCTTTCTGGTCAGACTGCCTTTAGACTCAATTTGTGCAGCACACATTACAAAGTAGATGCAGCCTCCCAGAACAGGGCATCCTTTGGTTCCACAGTCCTAAAGAGTCTATTCCATTGAGCCACCCAAGAAGAAGGTGCTGGGGACATGGTCCCAACCAACAAGAAGGAAGGCGAGATAGGGACAACATAACATAAAGAAGTTATGTACTCACCATAACGTTCCATGTTTGTTGTCCTTGATCTCACCTTCATTCTTGCATCCCACCCTCCAACCCCCTCCTGGAGGATCGAGAGGAGTTATTCATCTTTGGCCATATAGGTCTTGATTCCCTTCCTGCCCTATGAGTTGGATAGACTAAGAGTTTTCTACTTGCTTGACGGTTTTCTTATATATGCATGTATATACATATAGATATATTTTTTATATATGCCTATAGTTTATATATCTGCATATTGTGGTCTAGTGTTATGGGTTATCACAAACGAGATCTGAGTAACTAGCGCTAGGCATGATGGAATAAGGTCTAGCCTCGAGCCAGTGGAAGCTCTCGAGCTTTATAATATGGCCGGGTGGCTCCGAACCCAACCAACAAGAAGGAAAACGAGATCAAGGACAACAAACATGGAACATTATGGTGAATACATAACTTCTTTTTTATCTTTATTAAATTTATATCTTGAAAATATGTGAAACTGTGTCAAAAATGTTACACAACACTGAGATGTGTTTTGTGGATTTATCAGGGACAAAATAATATCAATTCCAAATAAAGCCAAGTATTTTTGATTACCATACCAATTGCATTTCTGAGTCCCTTATTTTCTTTGCCAATGGCTCTAAACATAAAGCAAATAACAAAGGGGAAAGAGGACAACCCTGTCTGATTCCTCTGTTCAAATACAACTTATCAGAGAGGACCCTTCCCAGTTTAATTCTTGACTCTGATCTTTAATATATCATCCTAATTAACCTTATTAAAGCATCAGATAATGCAAATGCTTCCAGTGCCGTACTTACAAAATCATGCTTCTATCAAATGTTTTCTCTATGTCTAGACCCACAAACAGCACTATTTTCTTACATTTTGCTTCCATGTTGCCAAATTTTTGCCTTTTTTTCACAAAACCACAATAATTCATAAATATCAGTTTTGGCAACACCCTTGTCATTCATTTAGCTAGTATAGACATAACCACTTTATAATCATGGTTTAAAATTAGAATGGTTCTGTATGGAGCTTGGTCTGATAGGTCTTTACCTTCCTTAGGGAATATAGCCACTGCAGCTTTCTTTCCAATATGTTGGTGCTTCTCCTCTTTTCAAAATGCTGTTAAACAAAATCTTCCAGATCTTTATCACTTTTTTCCCTCCTAACTTCCAAACTGCCACAGGAATACCATTTTGGAGTCTTTCCTGAAGATTGATTATACATCACTGTTTTAATCTCATCCCCTCCTATCTTAACTGTTAGTTGTTGAGCCTCATCTGCCTCTAACCTTGCATACACATGTTTCATAATAATGCCCTTCTAGCCTGCCAATATACCAAAACAATTGTCCCCACAATAAGTATCCAGGCTGTTCTTAAGAATAGCTAAACTAGTGCTTGTTTTAATGTAATTTGATAGTCTATTCCATGCATCAGCTACTCTCTCAGAGAATCAGTTCATTCCTATAGAATCTTCTACATAGATTGCTGATGATGCTCTACTACTTTTGATAACCCCAATCATTCCCAGATGTAATTGTCTGTAAATGCTCTATATACCTAAATAAGGTCCCATCTTAAATATCTATATGAAACACTGTATAAGTTCAGATATTTTAATCTTTCTTAACAACTTACTTTTTCATATCCATGGATGCCTTTGGTATATTTCTGCTGTACTCTTTCCATTTTATTCATGCTTGTTTTCTTATAAGGTTTCCATATTATTAGACGCATACTCGAGTTTGAGTCTAATGTAACTAACAAACAATGACCTCATCATTTCTGATTTTCTAGACTTTATAAATCTTTTTATACACCTGTAGTTCTATAACTGTCATTAACCAATTGGTTGATTTGATTAGAAAAACTCAGAGCTGGATTTATTCATATACCCAGGTCCATAAATGAAACTCCAGTTTCAATCACTGAGTGTTGTATTATATATTCATCTTTCAATGTATGTCTCCCAAATCGTATATGCTTAGGTTTTAATGTATTTATCAGCATATTATTTTCCTCTGCCCAAATGGTCAGTTTAGTCAATATCTTTTGCAGGCATGCCCTGTCTGTAACACATATAATTAGTTTACCCATTTTCAAGTAATCTGCTATAGACTGTTGAACAACTCAGATGAAAAAGATAGATCTGAAAAATATAATCTAAGCAAATATGGGCCTAGGATAGAACCCTGTGGGACACCCTTACTGTAACCTCAAATTTCACCTGTTCGATTCCTGTATGATACTTGCCATGTCCTATTTGTAAGCCGTGCTGCTATCCATCTTATCAAGAGCACATCAATACCTAGTTGTTTAATTTATTGATCAGTGTTTTGTGTATGACCCTATCAAATACTGAAGTTAAATCTATGTAAAGTACATCATAACACAGTTTTTCATTCATCATGGCTGTTATTAATTTGTTGTAGAACATCATGTTACAGGTTATAATAGATCTATTTCAACATATGCATGCTGATATATGGTTTCAAATCCCAACCTTTCTAATTCTGACAAAAATGTATCCATTATAACTTTCTCCACTGTACTTCCACAGCATGCAAGTAAACTTATGAGTCTGTATGACTCTGGGTTTGTCCTACTCCCCTTTCCCTTAAAGACAAGTTTAACAAGTACATGTCGCCAGTCTTGAAGAATCTCCCTACATTTGTACGACCTTGTAAATAACAGATACAATGGTACTGCAAGTTCATGCTGAAGTGTTCTCAGGCTTTTATTACCAATCCATCTCCTCCCTCTGCTTTGTTTGCATCCAGTTTGTGTAGTTCTTTTTCAATATAATCTAATTTGATTTTAGTTTCTGAGGTCACCTAGATGCTAGTAGGACAATTTGTCACCCCCTTTGATCAGACAAACTGCCTTGCTTATGATTTGTAAATATGTCTGTAATCTGCTGTGTTTGTGAATAAATTTTAGAGTTTATACACAGTTTATCAATTTGTACGTCTGTACTCCTGCCACATCTTCTACATCTATAAAACGGTTTCCTATTATGGTCATTATCTTTCATTATCTTTATATAAATTTTCTTCAATTTTTCTTAATCTTGTTTCATATCAATTTTAATGTGTCTGTCCAGTTTCTTTATTTCAGTTTTCAAAGTCATAGTTCGACCTGTTTTCCATTTCTTATAGTTTTTTTGTCTCTCATCTTATTCACGTATCTTGTTCTTATGGAAATAAATACTCCTGAAGTTGTGTGTCTAGATCCTGATATTGAACATTTTTTTTTTATTTTTTCAAACAATTTCTCTTTCAGAACTTTCCGCATTTCTTTTGCAGTTTTTCCACTGAATAGATCACTCCAGTTAGTTTTATATAGTGCCTGTTTTACCTCCATATAATCTTTTATTAATCCTTAGTGCATTGGTTTATATTTCAGTTTGGAAGAATTATCTAGCAAAATATAATTCCATGATCACTGCACATCAGTGGTGGTAAAACTTGACATGAAGTAATAGTAATTTTTTAGGAACACAGTGTCTAGTATGTTCCATTCTCTGGTAGTTTTTTTATAATTTGAAGCAATTTCCATACTAATGTTGTTGAATCAATATTATTCCAGTCTGTTTCTGTTAAATTTAAGTCCCCAGCCACTTTTATTCTTCCTGTTGGCAGTGTTTCATGCAAGGAATGTATGAATTCCTCTAGGCTGTCAACACTTGACTTTGATGGCCTATACACTCCAACAATTGCTATATGTTCCAGAGTTGTCTTTATTGTCAAAGTTATACAATCTACAGTATTGGTGTCATCCTTGAACATGTAATAATCATGAGTTTCATAACAATGTTTAATCCCTATCATTACACCTCCCCCTGATGTTTTTGTTAGAATGTTAGTTACAATAAAAACATTTATACCCTGACAGAACTAGTTTCTGGTCATTGTTTCTTAACCATGTTTCTCAAACAATAACAACATCTACAGTTCAGCAATATACTTAGCTCAATAAACTGGTCCTTCCTCCTTAGCCAACCACTAGAGGATGCAGTTTTGAACTTTAACTGCATTTTCCTGGATACTGTTAACTCCCTAGCTCCCCTCGGGAAAAAGAGAGTCATATCTCGCCATTCACCTTGGCTTTCTCATTATACCACAACAGGGACACAGCGTGGAAAAATTGGCTTAAATCCAAACCCCCCAATCACCTTTAAACCTACAAACAGCTATGTAAATGTACAAAAAGAAGTCAACATAGATAAAAGAAACTATTATCTAAAACCTCAAACAAACCATCAAAACAGTCCAAAAATATTCTGGAATACCATTAACAAGATCCTGAACCCTTGTTCTCCCAATGTACCAAACCCATTTCCAAACCTTTCTCCCTCTGAACCTGCACTCTAGTCAACTCCTACTTCATTGATTCCATTAGTAAATTAACACAAAACATTCACAACCCTAAGCCCACACCTCTGCTCTCACTCCCTGCCAACATACCCACTTTTTCTCTTAAGCCAGTACCTATACCTACATAAAATATCTCCTTACCAAACCTAAACCCTGTTCTCCCTCAGTAGATAATATCCCTTCAGAATTCCTTAAACCTGCTGCTAACTCAATAACCTTTCATATCTCCATCCTAATCTAGCTGGAAACAATTTTTC
Organism: Protopterus annectens; assembly: GCF_019279795.1. Taxonomy (NCBI): domain Eukaryota; kingdom Metazoa; phylum Chordata; order Ceratodontiformes; family Protopteridae; genus Protopterus; species Protopterus annectens. Next base: position 368,760,317 of record NC_056746.1, on the reverse strand, counting down.
ATCATTCCACTTCACAAAGTTGGACAATGCAGAAAATTCACAAACTACAGGCCCATAGTAATACTGCCCCCTCCCATTCTCTCATATATTCCCAAAAAATGCATTTACAAACAACTTTTAGAACATCTCCTAAATGGAAATGTACTCACGTCAACCCAAGGCTTCAGCCTAACCACAACACAACTACTGCTCTACTTTCCTTCACACATACCATCATTAAAGCTAGAGAAAAAAATAACCTGTTATCCTCTGTCTTTCTGGACCTCTCCAAAGTCTTCAACACCATCTCTTATGCCGTACTTCTCCATAAAATGTCTGCTCTTAGTTTCTCTAACTCTAATCTGACCTGGTTTTCTACCTACCTTTCTAACTGACAGCAGTCTGTTAAGTGGCTTTCCTCTTTCTCTAACATATTAAAACTGGTGTACCAAAAGGTTCCATTCTTGGGTCTATACTTTTCAACATCTTCACTAACAGTTTTCACACATCCTGCACTCACACTCACTCTTCCCTTATTCAGTACATTGATGACTGAACCATCATCCGCTCATCCAACATTTTCCTACACGTGCAATCTCTTACCCAAAAATCTTTAAATTCAATAGAAAGCTGGCTAAATGTAAACCAACTTAAGAAAACTATTCCTCTCAAAGTCTTTATCTCACCAAAAATCATCCTTTACCATTACATCTCTTGATAGCACCTTAATAGAAGTAGAGACACACAATAAACTCCTGGACATTATCATTGATGATCAACTAAAATTTGACCTACATATACAAAAGTGTATAAAAAACTCACCAAAAACTTGTGATGTGCTATAGAACAAAAAAATTCCTCACCAATGACACCATTGCTAACACATATCTTCTCCTCACTCTACTGTATGCCTCTCCTACAGTCCTTCCTAAAAACAAAGCTGGAGCTCTGCTACAACAAAATGGTTGGGTTTGCTGCTAACCAACCCTATAACTCACGCCACTGTACATCTCTAAAAACTCTGGCTTGAGCTACCTCACCAGCTCCTCCTGTCACAACGTCTCCTCACTTACTCACTTCATAATAAACAAACCTACTTTCTGTCATACTATTGCTCCTCTCTTCACTTTCTATACATCCAGTCACTCGCTCTGGAGCACTGAGCAGCCTCTGTTAGAAACACAAAACAGTGTGGCAATGGATAAAACAACCAGACCTTTATTATATGTTAAGTCCTTTTCATTTGCATAAAATATCAAACTTCATGAAGTCTACTAGAACTAGTCTGATGACGTCTGATAGTCTATGCAAACAAAAAGCACTTAACATATAATAAAGGTCTGGTTGTTTTATCTGTTGCAGCACTGTTTTTTGTTTTTAAGCAGTCTGTTTATTTGCCATTTTCTTCGACATCTGTTAGAAATCTACAAACCTAAAAAATCCTTAGGTCATTACCTATACAGCAATACTGTGTCTCCGTCTTGGAACAAAATACCTCCAACCATCAGATCTATCCCAGATAGTCTCAGGTTTTAAAGAAGCCTTAAGAGAAAAACTCCTTAACTCTTGGCTCTGCTCCTGTCTTAGTACCACCTAATGTTCCATCAACCTACCTAACTCCTCTACTTTCTGTTCTAATTTCTCCTGCCTAACCTACCTTCTACCTCTCCTCTTCAATCTCCTTTACAATTTCTTCCATATTAGCACTCCCCTCACTCACCCCTTACACCAGTATTTCTTTTAGCACCCCTCCCACCCCCTTATCACTATCAACCCACCCACCTAATCATCATCTTTCTGTCCTATACCTCCATTCTTTCCCTTTACCTTCGCCTTTTTTGTCCTTTTTCCCAACTAGTATTTCCATTCTTTCCTTTTCCTAATTAGTACTTCCATCGTTTCCTTTTCTCTAACTCCTCTCATATACTTGGTAAAAATCCTGCCTTGTGTTTGTCAGTTATTGCAAAATATCTGCTGCAGAAATTCTTGACAAGTGCACACCATCCTGTCTAAACACGTGTGCCCAAAATTAGGCTTGGGTGCTCTACACACTCCATTTTTTACAACAGGACATTTTTTCATGTAAGTATTTACCCCAAATTCCTTTCATTCACAGTTGCCTGAGTCTCCTTGCTATATGTGATTTGTGAAAAATACATCCTAGGACTTGTTCAAGGTATGCTGTCTAAGAGGGCTGTAAGTTCCCTATTAACAGTCAGAGAGTCCTTGTGGATGAGATAATTTGTACCAGCATGAATAAAGGCAGATCCATGCTTCATAACATTAAGGCATTCTAAGGCCTTTCTCACATCCTCCAGTTTTCCTCCTGACAGGCATAACAATATTCACTTTTCATTGTCTTCTCTGCAGATGTAAGCATCAATTCCTCTAATAACTGAATATCCAATTACAAGAATATATTTTCTCCCAGATCTGATGAATCTTCAACTTGAATTCAGTAATATCTGCTCTATCAGTTTTTACAAAGGAATGATCTTCATCACCATTAGTCTTATTAATCCCACTGTTTTCATTACTTATTACATTTGCATACAGTTCTCATCCAGATGGCTTTGTAAATCCACAGCTTAAGCCATGCTGACAACTTCTGTCTCCTCTTTTTCCTTACAGTAGTGTTCTTCAGTCCTTCCATGTTCAGTTTTGATTTCTTCCTTTTCACCTGCCCCTTGCCTCTTTTTTTACATTCTGTTTTGGAAAAATAATGCCTTCTTCTGTAATCTGAAGGTTTTCTGGTAGAAGAATGTTATCATTCCTTGTCCTTTTATTCTCTTTGTTTTATAGACATTAAGCAGTTTCTTCTACTTCCTTGTTATTTGTTGTGAACTTCATACTTTTTTAAATCTTCTTCTACATGCTCCGAATCTTCAGATTGCTGAATACTAGTATTCAGAATTTCAAAGTTGTCAGTGGCACTATCCCGTTCAGTAGTGGATGAGTGGTCTTTAGTGACAATAGACACTTTCCTTTCTGAATGTGTTCTATTTGTTCTTAGTCTAACATTATTTATCTCATCAGTCTAGTCATTAATATATATAAATATAAATATATATATATATATATATATATATATATATATATATATATATATATATATATATATATATATATATATATACACACACACACACACACACACACACACACACACACACACACACACACACACACACACACACACACACACATATAAAAAACAATAGTTCTCCAAGCTGTGCCAGTTGCACAAATGTGATTGCCATCACTAAGCCTAGACTTACTACTAATAATGGTAAGCAAATCATCCAACTTTTTATATGAGGAACATAGATCACCAGTGTTATAGGACAGCCATGATGGTGCAGAGGTTAGCGTTGCTGCCTCACAGCAAAAGGTTCTCTGGTTCGATCCTTGGCTGGGGTGCCTTTTGTGCAGAGTCTGCATGTCCTCCCTGTGGTCGCATGGGTTTCCTCCGGGTGCTCTGGTTTCCTCCCACATCCCAAAGACATGATGTAGGTGGATTGGACACTCTAAATTGGCCCTAGGTGTGAGTGTGTGCCTTCTGTGGAAGGTTGGGTGCCGGGCTGGCAACTCGACATCGTAAAACTCCACCGCCAGTCATGAGTGGACAGGTGAGCTGCTGTGGCGACCCCTAACCGGGAAAAGCCGAAAGAAGAAGATTACCAGTATTATCAGGTGCGACCTTTAAATATACGTAGCATTTAGTACACTGTACAAGATACTTGTGGTATACCAAATCACTAATGGCATACTCATTTAAGGAGTCCATTTTCAGCTGCAAATGAATAAAATATTCTAAAAGAAAAGGATAATCAAAACCTTGGCATAGTTAAGTCTTCTATAAATATTTCCATTTGCGCTCTTTTTTTGATTTCCATATTTGTCTGCTTATACAAATTCTAATAACATTTCTGAAAGTCTCTAAAACCTCTACAGGATCTGTTGTAATTTTTCTTGTTGTAAACTACCTACATTTGGTAACAAACCTTTCTTTTTTCTGCATCTTAAGTCGCTGTGCTAAAGGTTTTTTGTGCTCTGGTGTAATTTAAAAAAAATAGTTGATTAACAGCATTCTTTCTAAACTTAAGCATATTACCCAGCTACTACCTTATTTTCTCTGTAGCACTCTGTATTTGCACCTCTTCTTGCTCTGTGAGATTCCCTCTTATTCTACAGTACTTTAATCTTTGTCAGCCCCACTAAATAATTCTTGTTCCTTCTTAACTCTATCTCCAGTTCTCTTATTTCAACCCTATTTCTGCTTTCATTTTATCACACTTACTAGCCATAACTTCTGAAGAAATCTCTAACTTCTCTCATAACTCTCTAATAATTTCCACCACCCATTCCTTAAATTCCTGTCTTTTTAACAAGTAGCTGGGGAAGCACTATTTTCTCATTTGTACTTTATTACCCTGCATTTTTATATAAGTTGTTGTTGGTGCATAATTTGAAATAGTTACTGGATGTGTGTCAAAGCTTTCAATTAAATGCACACGTTCCTATGAAATATAATTTCTGTCTAGTGTAGCCCAGTTATTGTATTTGAGGAAATAATATGTATATTCTCTCAGAGTTCCTACTACTAAAGTCATGTCTTCCATACCAAATATTTTCATAAATTCCTTCAGAAGTCTACCCTTTTTTGTTATACTTTCCCTTCTAGGTCTTCCAGATACATCCTCAGTGTTGCAAATCAAATTCTACTCCTCATGTATAAATAATATTCCCTTCTGAAAGCTGATTATTTTTCCTCAGATGTTCTTAAGCTCCATAGTAGCAGTTTTAGGAGGAAAATAAATACATGCCAGTGATATACTCCTCCCTTGCCAGTAGTCTCTTACTACCACAAATTTACTATTACTATATCTTTCCCCCTTCTATCCCTATTGGAGCTCCTCTAGTAATTAGTATAAGTACTCCTCTTTTCCTTTGTCCTTGATATTCTGCTGAATATCCATCTTGAAATCCTTTCTTTATCAAATTCACCTGCTGACTTCTTTCCAAATGTGTCTCCTGTAGTATTGCTATTTGCACTCTGCATTTCTTAATATAATTCAATACTATTACCTTTTTGTCTATACCTGTGGCACCATTTACATTCCAAAATAATATGTTTAGTGCAGCCATTATGATAAGAAGTTATTATCCCCACCTATTATATATATATGACAGCTTTTAAATGTCTATTTTCAGCTTTTTTGCTACCTGCTCCCACTAATGTTTGACAGGTTGATCCATTGTAGGTGTTTATTGTCATCTCCATTTGAACCTATTTCACATTTTACAAGACTCCATGTTTTAATGAAGACCTTCAAAAACAAATGAACGAACAAACACACCCCTGTATACTGTTAACTTAAAACAAACACACAAAACTATATACACCTTCAAATTATGAAGTTTAACCCTCCTGATAGGAACAACTGTTCCAAATCTACAGCTGCATCTACAAGCAGTAATTAACCTATAATTAAGGTTATCCATGCTGAAACGCATGTTGCAACCTGTGTTCCTATTTACACCAATTGTTGCCTATTCTTGCTTTATCTTTTTTCCTCTCCCAGATGTGAAAAACAAGTTGTATGTTTTCAGAAAACATTACATTTTAGCTTTAACTATGCATACTAAGCATGGGGATGCAGCTTTTGTGGCTCGGTCTTAATATGCCAAGACATTACATTTAAATTTGGTGCATTCTATATTTCTAATACCATAAATGAATATGGAAAGAAATAATGCTCCAGCATTTGGGGGTTAATACATTTTACACTACATTAGTAGGTAAATGGCAAAGGCATTTATTCCCTCATACATACATAAGTCAGTATATAGTAATGTTAGCATGGAAAGTGTTTGTTGACACTAATGCTTTACCTTGGATTGTAGAACTAACCACTCTCTTGTTTTTAAATATTTGGGAGCTATATAGACTAGTACATTAAGTTGAAGTAGCTAAGGCACAAGGACCCACATATTGGGAAGATTTGTTGAGTAAAGGGAAAACAGTGGACACATACTCTGTAATTGAATGTTGGGACATTATGGGGATTAGCCGAAGAGCAATAGAGACACTATTATCTTAGGTAAGAACACTAGATTTTGCACATTTTTTGTTTTGTTTTTTCAGCAAAACAGACCAAGGTGTATAATATGGTAGAGAGAAGCTACATGGGCCACAGCATCAGCTATGTGTTTAGTCTTTCAATTATATAAAATACTTTTATTGGACAAAAGGAAGCATACAGTTAGATTTAAACTAATTTGAGAAAGGATGTTGAACATCACCATGCTACCTAGATGTTGGGATAGATTGATAAAAATACCAATGTTTGCAACTATATTGTGGCACTTCAGATGTTTAGGTTGCCTTTTTAAATACTTTTATAACCCCATTGACTTTCATAGATGTTTCCTGATGTTCATCTTGGTGTTGGCATTTTGTACCTCATGCAATAGGGGACTGGATACATATATTAATTTTCTGTACTAAGTCTGATCCCGTAAAGCAGAATTGTAAAGTATCTGTAGTGCTGTTTGTCCAGGGCAGCTGACCTATTTCATGCTGGTGGAGATAAAAATAATCACCGGTAGGTGGTAAGAGTCTTGGAAGGTTCTCATGTGAACTTGCCTGGTGACTGGATGTTAATGCAGGAATGGACAGTTTGTGAAGCTAATCTTCAGAACATTAGGTAAAGGAGTACTTGCATGGTAAAGTACGTGTCACTGGACATCTCATGTATAAATAGCTAAAGAATTAGTGTTATCTTATAATGTTAATACCACAAATGTCCGTTGTTCATTCTTTCTTTTAAGTATGATCTGTTGTTAATCAGTTTTGAAGCTATATCTTTCCTGTACTTTGTTAATAAAGTGTTGTGCTTTAAAAAAGTTTGGCTGTGAATAATTCCTTTATAATGATCCAGAGAACACCAAACTTGACAGAGGTGCATTGCTTGGCTATGGTGGTAGTAATGCAACATGCTGCATAGAGAACCACGACCAGCATGCCATATACTGGGATTTATGTTACATAGCAGTGACAAGTAGAGCAAAACTAGAGCTGCAGCTATCTACATAATAGAGATGACCAGAACAAAATAAATAATGGGTATGAATGTAGAGTTAGGATGATGAGGCATTATGGGTCACCCTAGAGACAGGCAAATCTACTTCTGTCTATACAGAAGTTGTTACATTCCTTCACAGGAGAGGGAAAATAAGCAAGTAATGAAATGAATACACAGAATAGTATAACATAATAAATAACTGCATATGAGGGGATTTGAGTATAGCAGATGATAGCTGGAGTACCTAAATGGCGACTTATAATTTATGCTCATGCTTAATCAGAATTAGTGATATTAATCTGCATGTTTTTTCCAAATAAAGCATATTAACCTTGTGTACATGTTGATGCAGAATTAGTACACTAATCTTGTGCATATGCTGATGCAGGGTTTGTATATTATCTATGTGCACATGTAGACACAGTATAGTAACCCTATGTACATGCTGATGCAAGATTACTGCATTAACTTTGCGCACAAATGAATGCAGGATTAGTATATTAACTCTGCACGTTTTCATTCAGGATTAGTATATCTGTGCACATGCTCAGGCAGTATTAGTATGTTAATTCTATGCACATGCTCATGTAGGATTTATATCTGTGCTGAAGCTCATGCAGGAGTAGTATATTTGTGCACATGCTCTCACAGACATTGTGTTGACATTGTGCATGTTATTCAAGATTAGTCAGTTGCCCTAATAGATGTGACCTTTCAGAATTAACTGTATTAACCTCTTATGCATGACTGCATTCATTTTGTGCACATGGTCATGGTTAATTCACCTATTAATCTTGTGCATATAGACATGCAGAATTGACCATATTAATCTTGTGCAGGTATTCATAAAGGATTGATTTCTGTATGTGTACTCAGAATTACGAGTATTAACTTTGGAGTATTAACTTTGAAGATGTTCATACAGAATTGACCATGTTAATCTTCTGCATGTACATTCAGAACAGAGCGATTAACCTTGTTCCAGTGATCATTCAGAACTGATTATATGTGCCTTACATCAAATTTGTGTAGACCTGTTTTTTTATTTGGGTTGAGGATTGGCATAATAGTTATGGTGTTTTCTTACAGACATAAGGTTAAGGGTTTGATTCTCAGATGGGATAATTGTCTTGGCTTAAAATGGCCCACAAGGGCTAACCTACACACCTATGAACCTACTTTCACAGAGTTGAACTTGTTAACATTGTGCACATGCTCACACACAGCTGTCCACATCTTTTGCCTGTATATACTTATTTAGAATTGACCATGTTTATCATATATACTTATGTCATGAAAGAGGGAAGGGATGGACCACTACTCAGAGTATTATTTGTACAAACTTAGAATAGCATCAGGAAAAAGGCCAGTAATTTGCCAAAACATTGCATCCAGTCCAGTTCTGTCACTCAGAAAGTGGATTTACACAAAGCCTTCTGTTCTGGTAGCTTTATGAATAGGCATTGCCACTAAAAATGTATTTCTTCTGCATGTTCCTGATGTAGCTCTCTCACAGCACATTAACTCATAGTGCATTCTACGAAATATTCTAATCAGCAAACAGAATAAAAACATTGATGCTCCAGAATGTGTCTCATCTCCACTGCAAAACTAGCTGATTATTTCAGGGAATAAAACCAATGAAATAACCGGTTTTATTATCAGGGTTTTCAACAAATGTTATTGGTTAAGGAGAGAACAATATATTATAACAAGAGACAAAGATCAAGTATAATACAGTCTGCACAGTTAGGTATCTGAGAAGGGCTTATGCAGTATATCAATAGCAAAATGAAGTGCAGGTACAAACAAGTTAAGTATAAAGTTCAGATTGTCATTCATTTCTAGGATGACATAATATTGTGTACTTTATATAGCCTAGTATTCTTACATTCTCTGTCTCGTTTGTAATAAAGTCTGGAAGAGTTACATTAAATCAATAAGTCAGATGTTACCTGATTGTTTTAATAGTTCTCCACTGGTGGTGAACAAAAAATGCAGAATATATTCCAATATACTTGGGTTGGTTTGCTCAGTGTGCTAAAATAAATGACACTTGTTCTGATGAGTAAGTGGAATATGTACCACAGAGAGATCTTCCTTCTGTAGTATGTTAGCGCCACTGTAACTGTTTTTGAAGGAGGAACTGATAAGCAAAGCAATGATTCATTGGGTACATGTTAATTCTGTGTACATGCTCATGCATGAATTAAGTATATCTGTGCACATGCTCATTTTCATGAGTTCAGACTCCAGGATTTGAAACTTGTATCATTGATAGTAAATGGTGTTATGCTACCCATTCCCAGTTACATGGAAGAGTAGTTTGTTTAAATGTTTAGTAAGATTATAGCAGGCCCAGTGATACAGTGCTGTACGGTGCTCACATGCAATTTTGGTGAACTAGGTTTAGGAATGAGCCTGAGAAGGTAAGAGGTTTGGCTGAGAGGTTTAAGAATGACCACATTGAAGACAGTTCTACTTATCTGTAAAGGAGGTTCTCATGTGCACCTTAATTTCATGCAAGCTAATGGCAGGTTTAGTGCAACAGAGCTGCTTTATCACTAGATGCATCTGGTTTACTGCTCTGGGTGCGGGAACATGCACACCATAATGTACAGCACCTCGTGCCCTAAAGTGCATCAGAAGAAAAGCAGTATTTAAGAAACCCTACCTCCATAGCCATTTTATAATTGCTGCCACCTTGGATGTTCTTTTCAGTTGCTTGTGAAAGAAGAAGAAAAACATGAAAACAGGACAAGATGGGCAGAGATCAGCAGTGTGGGGGAATAAAGGGCCTATAATAAATAAAGGTTTACATGAATTCATATAGATGCTCTGATATGATCCACGATGATCCTGTTGTACAGGTTACTGAGGCAGAATACTGCTTGAAAGCTTTGTTTAGACTGCAGCTTTCTTAAAAATTACTTTTAGGGGTAAACAGTACTTAGTCATAGTTCAGATTACATTCCAGTACTTTGCCAAATTTCCTTTCCAAAGTAATAATTACTGAAGGCATATTATTTAACAAGGAAAGAAATACTGTATTAATGGTAACTTTCAAGTAGGACCACAAAGAGGTTGCTGAGGTATGAATAAAAATTGACTGTATCCAAGAATGCATGGGATGATAACCTAACATGACACAGGTTGAGTGATTTGCAGGCTGCAGTGTCTATGCAAGACTGCAGCAGTAATACAGGACAGTTTACATTATCAGCACACTATCCCTGTCCACCAGCTAGCCAAGTGCTAAGGCAGTACCATGATAAGGAAGGCAGTGATGGACGTGTCAGAAGGCAGTCAAAGTGAGAGGGTTAGGCTGATATCAAAAAGGCATGTGATACAACAAGGGTGAAGGAGCAGGCAGAATTGTTGATTGAGGAAGAAATAAGATAATAAGCTACAAAGCTATGAAAGAAACCAATCACAATGGAAGACTCTTTAACATAAAGTTGACTGACTGAGAAGAAAGATGCAAAAGGGAGGGATCTGTGGGTAATGGGGTTATGACATTTTTGGTGGAACTCTATGGAGTCACACGGCTTATGACCAGAGGTCACTTGAGAAGGATCAAGGTATGCTTTTTCCTCAGAGTTGAATAATTGGTAGATTTGTACCTCAGGGAGCTAGAATTAGCATGAGGGCCCCCCTGCCATCCAGCTCTTGTTGGCTTTGTCCTCTATATGTCAAGTAGTCAGTGAAGACAAAGACTAGTCAGGAAGAGTGAGGCTGTCTTGCAAAAGACATGTATGTTAGATTGCCAGACCACCTTGTTCTTATTCAAATGGGTATAGATATTTTTAATACAGTGTGCTTACAGCTTACTTCCGTTTTGTACAAAGTTATTACTGTCTGAAACACTTGTTGCTAAGTTGATAGCATGACTACTGTGGTTGTAGCCTTGCTTGAGATGATATTTAGACTAGTTAGATGGCCATTCGGATCCCTTTCAGTGCATGAGATTCTTAGTAAGGAGTTGTTATGAGGTTAACACTCCAAATGACAGTAATCATATTATTTGCTGAAAACCAATACTATGACTCCAACTTTAACATGAGTGAGCAGGCATCGGAAAGGAGGGAAAGCTAGGACAGACCTGCTGAGGTGTGGGATCGAGAAGAACTGCAAACAAGGCTAAGGCAGTTCTAGGAGGTAGGTGTGAAGGAAATAAAGGAAGGAATAATGAGCAAGAATTTTAGAGGTGTGGAGAAGGCCAAAAGAGCAGGGTAAAAGGAGAATATGTTAGAATCAGATGGAACTATGGGGAAATAATAGATGTCTCAGGGTATTCTGTAAAGAGGTATACAGGGAATGTGGAGAAAAAATGTGGTCAATGCCATAGTGACTAGAGAAGCTGAGTGACATGGAAAAAGCTGAGTTAAATTAGGAGGCGGGGAAGAAGTTAAAATACTGGCAAGATAGTTAAAAAAATGAAAAGAGAGCTGAGAAAAGTGTTTGGGGACTGTATTCTACAAGGAAGGAATGAATGTGGAACTATAAGAAAGTTTGACGAAACTCAAGTGAAGCAAGAACATACAAATTCCTGAATCTGTGTGTAGCTATGGTTGTACTATTACTAAAAGAATGGGAAGGGAGGGAAAGGTGAAGTAATTGGCCAGGTATTGGTTGATGTCCTCAGTAATCATGGAAGCCAAACATTTTGCTGAGTAACAGCATACAGGTTGCGGAAGATATTGTCAGGTTTGTAGATGTGAACATTCAGGCTAATGGATGGAAAATAGTCATAGGCCTCTTTTTCGTCCACTGTATGCCCATATGGCCTCAAAAATGGATATTATGGGCTGTGACCAGAAGTGCATTATAACTTGGCTCTTATGATCACCAGTTATTGTACCGGTTCTCCCTCTAGTCTCCTTAAGAGTCCAGTGTGTATATACAATAACCCCTTTTCTGAATATATAGACTCATCCTCCTGTAGACTTTTGAACCTCCTTGGCTATCTCCCTGAAGTCTTGTAAGATGAAACCTGAGAGCTGTGCCTGTCTCAACTTTTATTTGTTTATTTACTTTTGTGTTATCCTTTCCAGTTTCCCATCAAAAGGAAGTTAAATATATTTTAACAGCTTTGGCTTGAATTACATTTACTGCTACTGCCTAGTTGTTTCTCTTAAGTAGGCACATCACTATTCTCTGGAGATATGAGTGCAGGCTGACTTCCCTCCGTCACCTTCCCCACATGATTGTCTCCATGCCTAGCTGCATATAATTGCATGCACAACCGGTATAGTATCATCAAAATTATTTTCTGTTAAAACAGGATGTAGTCAACCACTGCCAGCTGCTTCATTTCTTCTCCCCGTTTCCCACTCCAAGTAAATTCTGGCCAAAGTATCCTTCCAGTGGCCCTAACTAGAATGGCCTGCCTGAACAAGAAATATGCCTAACAACTGCAGGCTTGATATTAGTTATGTATAATATGAGATTTTTCCTAGAAATGTTTATTTTCCCTCTTGCAGGATAGAATATAAGCATTTTTGTCCAGTTTGGAACACCTGTTGTCTCAAGACTACCCACCAGTACTGCGGCACTACCTCTTTTAGCTCCCTATCTTGTTTTTTGTTCCCCACCCTGTCACTGCAACACTTGGGCAGCATGTGCTTCACTTGGTTAAGACTAGAAACATATAATTACAAGACCCTTGAGTGTACAGGAACCCGTGCTTTCCCCTCTTGTCTGTGGAAACTGCTTTGATGGTTTTAACTGAAACTGCTGAGTCCCTTATTTCTGTGAGTATGTCTATGTAGAAATTGTGCAGTTGTGCTGGACTAACATAGGTCATCATTTCTTCCCATTTTCTCAACAGTGGTACACCCTCAGTCAGTAGTCAGATTCTCATTTCCCCGGGCAAAGTACTCAGTGTTTATTCTCCTATCATAAGATCTCCTAGCATTTTACAAGTAGCAGTTTATCAGCCATTTACACACATATTAAAATGAGTATTTAGTTCTGCAGTGAAATCACTAGAATTGTCATGTTCCTTTTTCCTACGTTCTACCAACTTTTTTTCCTTTAAGTTTCAGAGGCTAGCTGTAGCATTCACACAGACAAATTTTAACTTTTATATAAGCAAGGCAGTCAGAGTCACTCAGCTTCCTAACAGTATGCATTGCTTTACCTGTGAGGAGAATATTTAAAAACCTTGTGTACTGCTCCAGGTTTGTTTGGCACTGATTTCACACACTTTTAAATACCGGAATAAAATTCTGACATATTTGATACTCTATAGAGATAATTTTTGCTTGTTTCCTAACTTTATCTAAAAATAAGGCAACTGTTTTCAGTGCATACTTCTGTATACTTTTACTGTGTCTGCAATGATACACTCTTCTTTTGGTGAAAAATTTTTTTAGGCCAGATGGTATCACTGCCAACAGTATACCTGAGGTATACAGTCTTAAGTTCATATTGCAAATAAATATTGCTGCTTGGGATTTGAGCCAGCTTCATCTAAATAAGTACCACTATAAATAAAATATGTACCCACTGGCTTCCAGGGATTTAATGCACTCACTTTCAGCTCATTGCATTTTAGCACTACCATTCAAAGACTAACTGTATCTTGACTAGCAGTTGCATTTTCTGATAGTGTGTGTGTGTGTGTGTGTGTGTGTGTGTGTGTGTGTGTGTGTGTGTGTGTGTGTGTGTGTGTGTATGTGTGTCTGAAACAGTTTCACTGTTTAAGTTTGCACTGCATTTTTACTGAAAAATATATCTCTAGGTTTTGTTCAAATGTTTAATATTTTAAATCTTTGATGCAACTTTACTAAAAGAGGTTTTGCACATTTTTTCCAGATTTCACATCTTTGCTTCTTCTTTACTTTGAACTGTTGCAGGTTTTGTACATCTTTTTACATTGTGATTGTGAAATGGAAGGAGGAGAGAGGAATTAAAGCTGCTTATAGCAAAAAATACATCAGGTTGTGTAGCGAGTATGATCAGTAGTGAAATAGTATTATAGAGGTAAACTATTGGAGAATGTGAAGTGACAGAGAGGGATTTGTGGAGAATAACTAAATGCTTTCATTCTTGGAAATAAAAGTGATGGTATTACCCATATCATTGTATCTACTCAGGAGGCTCACTGCTGTTTTTTTGCTGTGATAAACATTTCAGTAATGTTTTTCTGCCTAAGTAGTGTAGGTTGAAGCTGTAGCATTGTCCATATTCAGGGTTGTGTTTTGGGCCTAGTTGTTTGTTTGCGGAGGCTGTGTGCCTGAGCACATGTTCCAAGCCATCTTAATTTAGCAAAAGCCATTTTGCATTTCAGTGAGAGTGTAGTGTTTATGGTCACTGGCTGATTGGGGTTACCTGGACTATGGCTTAGAGTAAACACCTCATTGGCTCTTTCAAGCTTTTTTTTTAAGTTGTTTTAGGTTTCATCTTTCTGTTACTTAAGAAGCTACCTTGTGAGTGTTTCTGCCATTTCACACTGAGCTAATCGGAAGAAGGGCACTGAGCAAATCTCTGATCTGTGATGTATAACATTAAATATCCTGTTTTTGCTTATTTTTACTAGTTATTGCTTATTATAGATATTTATATCACTTTTATTGTCTGCTGCATACTTTTTACTGTATTTTATAACTATAAACTAATGTGCATGGTTATACTAAAATTGTCTGCCTCACAGGGCCTGATAAATAAGATTTTTACTGTCACACTGTTTGTAAATCTTTTCTAGCTAGTTTCACTGTGTGTGAGGTATTAACTGGAACTTTTCTCAATTTGTTAAACATTTGTTTGTGTTTGTTTGTTTGTTCTGATTTCCTGCCAAGGAGTGTATCATATAACTGATTTTGTTCCCACCCTCTCTCCCTATTGGTATCCTGTTCTTATACTTGGTGGCTTTGCAGTTGCCAGCCCCTACTGTAAATTTGATCTGGGACACTCTTCCCAGTCTAGTGTCATTACTTCATTCTACCTAATACAGAGAGAACATTTGAGAAGGCCAACCCACTTAGTTTCTTAACCTTGAATGATCTTTTGGTCCTCCTTTCTCCCTTTCCACTTTACTAAAAAAAAAAAAAAAAAAAAACTTTGCTAGAATCTCCCTGTGTTCTGACTGAGTCTGCTTCTCAGCTGATAAGTATATTTTTTGGCACTTTTTAACTGTTCAGAGTTGAATAAAACAATAATTGAATTCAGTTCAGAATACATTTTGAATAAATTGCATTTATTTAAACTGTATTTGCTTTAATATTGCTACACACTCAAATGTGCTAGCTTGCACTGCACTTGAATTGTTTTTAGTGCTGTTTTAGCTGCTTTTCTGTAAAAACAAATTCTAAATTCTAAGCTTGTTCCTGCCTTTCCTGTAACCAGTCTAGTCCAGATACAGATTTGCTGTATCCAGGACTGTTTGTAAGCTTCTGAGCCCACCAAGCCTTTCTGTGTTGGAGGGAAGCCTTCTAGCTTATTAGTGGGAGTGTTAAGCACTAGGTAGCCTATCTACCACACGAGGAGTGGTTTCTGGCCCAGAAATTGTAGTTTATTGGCCTTTTGGGCAGTTTTTCCATCTCTTTCAACTTTCTGGTTTAAAAGCCCGCATTTGCGCGTGTTTCCTACCTTTCCTGTAACTAGACTAGTCCAGATACAGATTTGCTGTATCCAGGACTGTTTGCAAGGTTCTGAGTGGTGCCAAAGTCTGCTCTTCAATTTTCCTCTTAAATCTACTAGTTCTCTCCTCTCCTGCACTTTTACTAGCCTATTAGTCTAGCACTTTACCAGACTTCTTGTAGCAATTATTGTAACACACAAAAGTGCTACCAGCACTAAATGTTCTACAAAGAAACAGCTCCAGTATTTATTATTAATGCCCACCCCTCCAGGCATGTCTAAAGGTCAGTTCCCTGTGCTTTCTCCTATTAACCTGGTGAACTTAGGCATCTTGAGGAAATGTAGCAGCTGCCTCATGTACAGTGACAACCCTCTCCTCTTACCTCCCAACACTTAGACTTGCGAGAGATGCACTTATAAGGCCAAATTGGAAGCCACATACTCTCCAGCCAAGACTGGGATAGCTGGTAAAGAGGAGAAGGTCAACACTTGCACCACACCACATGAAACACATAGCCCTCCAGAACACAGACCAGCACTGCCTTCACATAAAAACACAAACCGCACACCCGTCTTCACAGAGGGTCTCAATAAAAATCTGACCTCGAAAACGAGACCTCCAAGGTAGAGATGCACTCAACCACCACAACACAACACTAATCACGAGACATATAACTCTCCTAAACAGTGTGCCACTCAACCAAAGCCCCTAAGGCAAAACAGCATGCCCAACACACTAGTTATAGGTGACTCGATAGTGAGGCACACTGATGTCCCACTCACTAGGTTGAATAAGGAGAAAATAACAGTCAGCTGCCAGGATCCACCACATAGTGCACGCACTCAGGTCCCTCAACAACAGGTACAAATATGACTCTGTCATTGTACATGGGGGTGTGAATGACCTGAGATGTACCTCCCTGGACTACATGAAAAGAGACATGGAGGAGTTCTTGGATTATGCAGTCCAAGCGGGTGTGACCCTAGCCCTGAGCAGCATCCTACCATCACCCAGAATGATCCCACAGTACAAGCAGAAAATGATTGATTTCAACCATTGGCTAAGTTTCTGATGTCATTCTAAGGGGATCCAGTGTCTGTCTGCCTGAGATGACATGATTGACAGACCTTGATGCTTTGCCAGAGATGGCCTGCATCTGTCACCCCTGGGCTTCCGGATACTGGCCAAGGCTCTTGCGACCCCTATAGTGCCTTTTTAAGTGGTGTTCCAAAGACCAAACTACCACCATAACAGCTACAAACAAATGCAATCTGAGGGTCATGCTGCTCAACACTTGAAGTCTAAATCTCAAAATACACTCGCTCGAAGCACTCCTTAAAATGGAGAACATCGACATTTGTGCCATAACAGAGACCTGGTTCAAGGCAGCAGAAAGCACCCCTGCACTACCAGGCTATAACTCATTCCACACCTTTCAGCCCCAGAATTTGGACCGAACCTCCAAAGGCAGTGGTGTTTCCATATTCATAAAGGATGCACACACCTCCAGACCAGTAGCCCAACATAAAGCATCTAAGATACTTCAGGTGCAGCTAACACTGGGTAAGGCAGCGATTCAGGTCATAGTCTGCTATAGATCCCCAACCATGTCCAAAGACTCACACTCCACATTCCTAAGCACCCTAACACTCTCATACTGGGCGACTTCAACTACCCCTCCATTAACTGGGAAAACTACTCTTGTACCAATACACTTGCCCAACATTTCCTGGAATTCATTAATTCCAATGCCCTGGACCAGCTCGTTTTTACTCCCACTAGAGGTAGCAACATCCTTGACCTGGTTGTTACTAACATGGATGACCATTGCTCTACACCAATAGCTGACTCCTCCCTGGTTAGATCCGACCACAAAGAAATCACCTTGGAAATCCACATCCCTCCAACCACACCCCTTGCAAAGATTACCACCATGAAAAACTTCTCCAAAGCTAACTTTGGGCTCCTAAAAACAGAGGTGGCTAACTTCACGGCACCCATGGAAATGGAGATCAGTTGCATGACCACCGAATCATACACCAATGCACTGTAAAATGTATGGATCTCGCCATACTCAATAGAACCAAGACGCTGTCCTGCAAAAAAAGGAAGCCAATCTGGTGGTCCCCTGCCATAAACAAATTCTACAACAGAAGGAGGAAACTGATGTGGAATAAGGTGAGGTCCCAAGACTGGAAAAACTCCCTTATCAGCCTCAACAAAAAGTTGAGATCCCTCATCAAATCCTCTAAAGCTAGCTATGAAAATAGAATTGCAGCAGATAGTAAAGACAACTACAAGGCCTTCTATAGTTATGTAAAGAATCTCTACGGCAATACCCAGAATTGCTCTGAGCTATTGCACAAATGTACTTCCTGTACCGAGCCAACAGATATTGCTAATATACTGGCTGACAGTTTCAGTGCCAACTTTACCCCTCCCCTCCCAAGGGACCAGTCACAATACCAGTAGATTGCCAGGCACCCAGAATTACTGCTGCACAGGTTAAAACAGCACTGTCCAAGACCAAGACTACACTTCTATGGGACCTGGCTATATCCCTGGCTGTGTTCTACATGAACTACAGAGTGAATTGGCACCTCACCTGTGTGCCCTGTTCAGTCACAGCCTCAGCTCAGGCTTTGTTCCTACCGAATGGCACACTGCTACAGTCATCCCTCTCCAAAAATGAGGAGTGACTATAGACCCTGGGAACTATCGCCCCATTAGGCTTACGAGTCTAATATACAAAGCTATGGAACGCATCATCATGGACCTAATAAACAAGGATATAGGGAATCTCCAAACTCTGGATCCCACCCAGTTTGGTTTTGTGAAGGGTAGATCATGCCTGCTCAACTTGGTCAACTTCTTTGAGTCAGTCACCAGAGCTGTGGATGAAGGCAAGGTGGTTCATACAGGTTTCCTTGATCTGGCCAAGTCCTTTGATACCATTCCCCCCTCAGGAATCATAGAAAAACTCAATAAGCTAGGCATCAACCCCTATATCACTAGGTGGTTTGCAAACTGGCTCACAGGTAGAACCCACAGTGTGAAAGTAGCTGACTCCAAGTCAGACTGCCAAACAGTGATGAGTGGAGTCCCACAGGGTTCGGTCCTGGGTCCTCTCCTGTTTGGTATTTACTTCTCTGAAGTCAGGGCCAACACGAAGGGACTCTGCCTGACAAGGTTCGCAGACGATTGCAAGTTGGGAGGTATTATTAACTCCCTGAGTGATGTTGACATCCTACAGAAAGGACTCACTGAGACCAACATCTAGTGTCAGAACCATGGCATTAAGCTCAATGCCAAAAAATGTATCGTCATCCCCTTTATGAAAAACCTGGTTCCCATGAATTACCACATCGATGGTAGTCCACTGAACACAGAGGGCATTTTAAGAGATCTGGGAACACAGGTTGACAGCAACCTCTCTTTTGACCTCCACATTGCCACTGTAGTCAGAAAGTCCTTCTATGTGGCACATCTCATTACTAAGGGTTTTGCATCCAGAAAGAAAGAGGTCATTGGCTCCCTCTACTCTTCCCTCATTAGGCCAATCATTGAGTAAAGCGCCCCATTTGGCATGTACCTCACTAAACACCTGCAACAACTGGAGAGGCTACAAAAGTACCTCACAAAGAGGATCCTAGGCCTTAAACATTTGTCCTATATGGACAGACTAAAAAAACTCCAACTATTCTCTGTCTCATATTGCCTACTTCGAGGCAATCTCTGCTTGACTTACAATGTCATGTCTGACCCAGTTCTGTTAGAAATGCTACATCTAAAGAAATCCCAATCTCACTGCACCACATGCTTTAGAGACCTCAAACTCATTACCACAATCAACAGAACATGCTGGAGGGACAGGTTCATAACCCAGAGACTGCCCATGCTATGGAATAGACTTCCCATACATGTCAAGCAAAGCATCTCACTGGCTCTCTTCAAGAGAAATCTTGATGAGTGGATGGGAAATAGAAAATTCACCTCAGTGATCACTCCAATGGCTGTACTCGACAGAGGCACTAAGAACTAAGGTCGGGTGGCACGATGTCAGGATAATCCTATGGGCTAGGCTTGTAAAGGCTCCAGGGTCATTAGCCTAGTACACACCTATGAACCTAGATCCTGATGGAATATGGGAGTGACTGGGTGGCCATATTTCAGAAGCTGTATGACAAGCGTGTGTGTGTGTGTGTGTGTGTGTGTGTGTGTGTGTGTGTGTGCATCTACTATTATTGAAAAAATGTTTTTTCGAAGAACAGAAAGCTGAATCCACTTTAGCAAAAGTGTACGTTCACGAACACTGGTTCACTGAATCAGAAAAAGAACTCACACTAAAAATACATTTTTGCAGGGGAGCAACCTCCCCCCCCCCCCGTGTCCTCGCTACTAATATATACTATCTCTGAGATTGCATTATAGTGGGGAAAAGAGTATATTTCCTTATCCCCTTTGTACCATGCTTTGGTAAACTGGTGTTCACGAAAGTGCACTTTCACTAAAGTTGGTCGGGCTTTCTGTTTTTCGAAAAAATGTTTTTTCAATAAACAGAAGTAGGCCTATATATATATATATATATATATATATATATATATATATATATATATATATATATATATATATATATATATATATATGGGTCCCCTTCAAAACATCTAAAACCCATAACATCTAATTTCATAACATTGAGACCAGAACATCTAAAACCCAAAACATCTAAAACCCATAACATTGAATTTCATAACATCTAGCAGTACAGATCACATGAAAATAACATTCCCTCCACATATAATGACATATAATGACACCAAACTACCAAACACACTTTTTACTACGTTTCTGCAGGGGGGCTTGATAAAGTGGGGTTAGGAAATTAACTTTTTCCCACTGTAGTGCTTTTTTGGAGTTGGTATATTTAATTTACAGGGGGTGTGGAGGGGGTAGAACCTCCCACATGGGGGGTGCATGGTGGCTTGCCCCCCCTGCAGCAACATAGTAAAAAGTGTGTTTGGTAGTTTTGTATTGTTATATGTGGAGGGGATGTTATTTTCTTGTGATTTGTTGTGTTAGATGTTATGAAATTCGATGTTATGAGTTTTAGATGTTTTGGGTTTTGGGTTTTAAATGTTCTGGTCTCAGTGTTATGAAATTAGATATTATGGGTGTTAGATGTTTCAAAGTAGACCTATATATATATATATATATATATATATATATATATATATATATATATATATATATATATATATATATACACACACACACACACACACACATATATATATATATATATATATATGTATATATATATATATATATATATATATATATATATATATATATATATATATAAAGAAAGGGATGAATGTCATTGGGGCAGCTGAGATTACTGAAAGTGTGAAGAGATTGGGGGTTCTGGATACGAAAAGGCATTTAGAGTAGCTAACTTGGTCATTATTTACTTTGCTGTAGAGTATGAGAACAGAGGGATTGAGATGGTAGAGTCACGTGAGTGGAAGGTGAAGATACATGGGGTAGCTAATTGCTGAGGGAGAGTCAGTAAATGAGGAAATTAAAAGATCTCTTTTGATAATGATAGTATCAGTGTAGTGGCAGAGTGGAGAAACAGAAGGGATGTGTGCTGTTGTAAGAGTCAGGGTGGGAGGAAGAAAGCTGCTGGCAGAAGTTTGGATAGAGAAATATGAGCAGATGGTATGGGACCTGCTGTCAAAGAGAATAAAATATGTTTACAGGGGAGGGTCTGTGGGCTACAGAAGACAGAAGTGGAAGGCAGTACACAGTAGAAAGACAGTGATGACTGAAGTAAATTTTGCGATGATGCGGAGAGGAGGAGACAAAGTTCAGATAAGGAAATGGGCAATTTAGGTGACGGAAATAGGTTAAGATGTGAATACATGCTTTATTTAGGGTAGTATAAAGAGTGCAATGAATAAAATGTGGTAGGTTTGGGAAAAGGAAGAGAAGGAGGATAAGACTGGATGGTCCGTATTCGGATACCGAATACTAAAAAACTTGAACCACAAAATAACTAATGTAAAACAGCAAAAGGGACAATTATCGAACAATGGCAACTTCGAAAAAAAATACATTGAATGGCCATAGTTGGCCAACAACCAGGAAGTAACGCACTGTATAAGGTAAGTGAAGGAAAACTTTTTAAATTTGCTCAATTCCCCACTGTAGTCTGTCTGATCTTGGAGTTGGTATATATAGTTAGGGGTGTGTGGTGCACAGCCCTCCACCTTGGTTGGCTGTGTGTGTGATGTTGGCCGCCTATGGCCATTCAATGTATTTTTTTCAAAGTTGCCGTTGTGCAATTATTGTCTCTTTTGCTGTTTTACTTTCAATGTTTTGAGGTTCAATTTTTCTAGTATTTGGTAGTCGAACATAAACCCAAGACTGGAGGAGTCTGAAACTGAGAAATCTTTAAAATGATGGGGACAAGGGTTATTCCAGGATTCTGGGCACTGTGGGATAAAATATTACATAGGTGTTACCTAAGCGCAGCATTGCCAAGAAGGAGAGGAGGTACTGGTGAGCGAAGAGTGCTGGAGGTGTTGGAATGAGGTAGGAACCTTATTTCAGATGCTCTGGCATTACTCATTACTGGGGAGATGGGGAACTTGTGAGTAGAGATCACAGGAGGAGGTACTGGTGAGTGAAGAGTGCTGGAGGTGTTGGAATGAGGTAGGAACCTTATTTCAGATGCTCTGGCATTACTCATTACTGGGGAGATGGGGAACTTGTGAGTAGAGATCACAGGAGGAGGTACTGGTGAGTGAAGAGTGCTGGAGGTGTTGAAATGAGGTAGGAACCTTATTTCAGATGCTCTGGCATTACTCATTACTGGGGAGATGGGGAACTTGTGAGTAGAGATCACAGGAGGAGGTACTGGTGAGTGAAGAGTGCTGGAGGTGTTGGAATGAGGTAGGAACCTTATTTCAGATGCTCTGGCATTACTCATTACTGGGGAGATGGGGAACTTGTGAGTAGAGATCACAGGAGGAGGTACTGGTGAGTGAAGAGTGCTGGAGGTGTTGGAATGAGGTAGGAACCTTATTTCAGATGCTCTGGCATTACTCATTACTGGGGAGATGGGGAACTTGTGAGTAGAGATCACAGGAGGAGGTACTGGTGAGTGAAGAGTGCTGGAGGTGTTGGAATGAGGTAGGAACCTTATTTCAGATGCTCTGGCATTACTCATTACTGGGGAGATGGGGAACCTGTGAGTAGAGATCACAGGAGGAGGTACTGGTGAGTGAAGAGTGCTGGAGGTGTTGGAATGAGGTAGGAACCTTATTTCAGATGCTCTGGCATTACTCATTACTGGGGAGATGGGGAACTTGTGAGTAGAGATCACAGGAGGAGGTACTGGTGAGTGAAGAGTGCTGGAGGTGTTGGAATGAGGTAGGAACCTTATTTCAGATGCTCTGGCATTACTCATTACTGGGGAGATGGGGAACTTGTGAGTAGAGATCACAGGAGGAGGTACTGGTGAGTGAAGAGTGCTGGAGGTGTTGGAATGAGGTAGGAACCTTATTTCAGATGCTCTGGCATTACTCATTACTGGGGAGATGGGGAACTTGTGAGTAGAGATCACAGGAGGAGGTACTGGTGAGTGAAGAGTGCTGGAGGTGTTGGAATGAGGTAGGAACCTTATTTCAGATGCTCTGGCATTACTCATTACTGGGGAGATGGGGAACTTGTGAGTAGAGATCACAGGAGGAGGTACTGGTGAGTGAAGAGTGCTGGAGGTGTTGGAATGAGGTAGGAACCTTATTTCAGATGCTCTGGCATTACTCATTACTGGGGAGATGGGGAACTTGTGAGTAGAGATCACAGGAGGAGGTACTGGTGAGTGAAGAGTGCTGGAGGTGTTGGAATGAGGTAGGAACCTTATTTCAGATGCTCTGGCATTACTCATTACTGGGAGATGGGGAACTTGTGAGTAGAGATCACAGGAGGAGGTGCTGGTGAGTGAAGAGTGCTGGAGGTGTTGGAATGAGGTAGGAACCTTATTTCAGATGCTCTGGCATTACTCATTACTGGGGAGATGGGGAACTTGTGAGTAGAGATCACAGGGAAGGAGACAGTGGAAGACTGGAGATGTTGGCTTTTGAGGGACAGCTATAGGGCACTGGAAGTGTACAAGGGATTAAAAAAGTAGTCAGTAGTAATCAGATTAAAAGTGCAATTAATTGGAAAAAAATGAGAGAAAAGGAGAGAGAAGGGGTAAGAGTCGTATAAACTTTGCTGTGTGTCTAAGATTGCATTTGAAAGCAATAAAAGTACAGCTGAAGCTAGACAGTTATTTATTTATTGCTTGTATTTACTGGGAAATTCCTACTGGGCACAGGACCCATTCTCAGTGGAGGCTTGATGAGAAAGGCTGCAATGTACAAACAATAGTAATAGACAGAGTGACACTAACACTTGAAACGCAATAATGTGCAATAGTCTTTACAACATTTTTCAAAAGAAAGAAGACTGCATTTCAAATGTGATAAAGTATACAGACAGCCAAAATATTGTTGCTGTTTTCAACAGAAAGCAATATGTCTTATGAGCGGTATAGTGGTGAGAGAGCTAGAGATGAGAAATAGAAGACAAGTGTAGTTTAGGGTGAAGGAGTATAACAAAAGGGGGAAGAGAGTGAGTCACAATTCAGGTAGGAAGAGGATATGGGGGAGATGATGATGAAAAGGAGTGATGTGCTAATCTGGTGCAGATTGGGAAAAGATGTGGGGAAAATAAAAAGTCCCTAAGGAACAGGAAGAAGGTAAGGGGATGTTGTACTGTGAGCTTAAACTAAAAGGTGTTTAGAGGGCTGAATGATAAACGTCATGGGTACAGCGAGGAAGTGGAAGGGGAGAAATAAGTGGATATTACAAGAGAATTCAGTTTGGGCTGCACTTGCTCATAGAGTAAGGGATATATCTGCTGTGAGTAAATGCAAAGTGGATGGTGATGGAGAAATGGCAGAATGACGTATATGTATTTTACTCTGTATCATAGATGTATAAGCATTCACTAAACAGATTTTAAAAAACTTCAAAATCAGTACAGAGTGCTGAACAACTGTACTTTAGTATAGTATTTTAAATAAAAACAAAATGAAAGGATTGGATTTGCCACTTTATGATTGATATCATAGTTCAAGTCATAAAATACCAAGATGGGCCTGCAAGTTTGTTGGAAGTGCTCTGTAATGGTGGCCTATTTTAAAGCATGACATTTTAACTGACCTTTCCATTATATAATGCATGTGTGTCAGTCTCCTGCAGCATCTTGTGGATGATTTATTACAGTATAATGGGGCAGTAAATCATTCTATTCTGGTCAGTTATCCTCCCATCTGTTATAAACATCAATTTACCATATTCATTTAAATGCATTTCTCATGTCTTTGATCCTTCAAATAGTTATTTAACTGACCTCATTCATCTTGCCTGCGTTGCTTCCATTTCGGATTGTAACTATATCAAATAAATCTCAAGTGTTTTTTGTTTAAAATCTTTTTGATTTGCTTGTGTGATTTTTCAAAAGCACAAAACCATGTCCATGTTATTTTTCATGCAGCTAAATAGCATAAAATGTTAACTTACATTTTAAGTTGTGCTTTTCTGATCACCACACAGTCCCAGCTGCTTTCTTCATTGTTTGATAGCGTCTTCACCCAAGAATGATTAAAAGCAGTGATGCATGCCATAATGTGTTTAAAATTTGATTTTTTTTTTGTAATTCACAAAATAGGTACAGAAGAGTTGATTGAAACATGTAGTACATGTTTGTTACAGTGAAATATGAGACATTCATGCCACAGACAACTGCCAGATAAAACTGAACTAACTTGGATGGACATACAAAATAGTAAAGGCCTAGATCAAGAGAGTAATAGTAAGAAACAAATGACAAAAGGAGATATAGTAAGACTTATTGTAATGAAGTAGGCAGGGCAGAAGGGAACAGACATTCAGAAACAGAGTCTGTAATACTTCTGTGTAGTACTAACAGTGGAAGAAAAATACGTTTGCAAATTCAGTCAGAATGCTTGCTCTAGAAGAAGTGTCTGATACCACAGTCTTTCTCAGAAGAAAGATTTATAGCAAAACACCTAAAACTTAAGTTGCAGAATGTGATAAGGACTGTAATAAACTGAAAAAAAAATGTCTTCTTTCAAAAGAAAAATGCATGAAAAGTGTACTAAGCTGTCCAGCTACAGACATCAATATCTTAGATATCGTATTAAAGCTCATAGGTTCTTTCTGTTCTCCATGTGTTGTTATACCCTGTATAATTAACACAGATAATGACACTGAGATCTTTAGCTTAATGGGACAATCCCAGTGTTTAAAATTAGGGTCTGAGTTAAGCTCACAGAAATCACACCCACTTCGACATCACTTTCATTCCCACCCACAGTGTCATTTTACTTTTAAATAGCCTGTAATTCCTCATTTCCAGTCTTGTTTCAGCTTCCAGGATAAACTAATCTTTGGATTTGTGCTCCTCTCTGACTTGCATTGGATTGGGGAACTATGCTCCCCAGCTCCTGGCTCATATTTATAATAAAGAAAGCTGTGCCAGGGAAAAGGGACATCAATGCATACCAGTTTTTAAATTTTGCAGGTGAGCATGCTCATAAAGGCAAACCTGAAATTTAAATAAAGGTTGAATCAAAACAAAAAATCCCCAGGACTGTCCCTTTAAGAGTAGAATCAAACTCAATCATAAGTAAATTATTCTTCTTAGACTTTACTAATGGAAACTAAGAAACAACAAATTACATCTGAATAGTATCCTCAGTGGCCCAAATAAGTCTGCTAAGGATTTCTCTGACATTATTAACTTCCTCATTAATAAGCAATCACCTGAAAGACACAGTATGTATGTATTTTGGCTTATCCTGGTTAGGGGTCGCCACAGCGGAACTCCGGTCCGCTAATGATTGGCAGTGGATTTTTACAGTGCCGAGTTGCCAGCCCGACGCTCAGCCTTCAAAGAAGGCACACCCATTCATGCCACACCTACCTGCGTGTCTTTACCCGTCATTTGACTGCGGGGAGGACATGCAGACTCCACACAGAAGGCGCTCCAGCCGAGAATTGAATGGGAGAACCTCTTGTGGTGAGGCCACAATGCTAACTGCTGCAGCATCTTTGCCCTTCACACAGTGATGTTAAGATTTCCTTCACCATCATATAAGAAGTGACAGGATTCACAAAATTAATAATATGTATGAAAGAATCACAAAAATTAATAAGATATGCAATAGAAAAGTAGTATTATTTTATAGGTTCATAGGTTGGTACTAGGCTGTTGGCCCTAGGGCCTATACAAGCCTAGCCATAACAATTCCCTGGATATTTCTTCCCATAGTATTTACTTCCCTGGACCTCTGTCTAGCAGGGCGACTGACGTGATCCCTGGGGTGAATTTCCTAACTCCCATCCAATCGTCAAGGTTCCTTTTGAAAAGGGCCAAGGAGGCCCTTGCAAAATACTGTCTTTTTATTTGACTCATGGCCCAGTTTGTGCCTGAAAAAGGTCTTTGGACTAATGTACCTCCCTGGCTAAATTAAAAAAAATATTATCATTAAAAATATAGAGAGATTGGTAGACAACAGCTTTGATTTTGATCACTTTATGTTCAAGAACCAACAGATAAGTGTTGAAATTGTGTCCTATTATTTTTTTCACAGAAGTGACAATTCATAAAAATATAAAGAAATGAATTATGATTTCTACATATAGAAGTTCAACATCTGTGAAACAGAAACAGAGCAATGAGGAGACTTTATGCATTTTCCAAACTGAGTGTTCTCATTTCCTCAAAGGCTTAGTGATATGGTTAACAGTAGCCAGCTTTTTCAATATGGAACTGTTTAAGTGAATTTAATTTCTGGGAATAAATATCAAATAATTATTTGCTTTATAATTTTGTATCTAGCAATCAGCCCCACACTTCCTTTACCATGCCCAGAAAAAAATGGTTCATCTAACTAGGCATTCCAAGGAGAACATTGCACAATTTTATGCCTCACTTAACTGAACTGTTATTCAGTGCAGTTCTCTGTTCTGCAGCCTTTGACAAGCTACACAAAACAACTTGAAAAGGTACAGTTATTTCTTACTAGAAACCTCTTATGGTTGGCAAATTTGAATTATTCAGAAGGGCTACTGGAATTGTCATGCATTTATATTTCTTAAAGGATACTTTGAGGTGGTCTCTGCCAGGTCTGTAAAGAGATATTATCCATCTCTGTTTGAAAGACTAGGCATTGAACACACCACTGGGGCAACTAACACAAAATCTGTGAACTTGATAATTCAAACAAATATTAGTAATAGAAAAAAATGTGATGGGTACTTTACACAGCATTTTCAAAGATTCCCGAAAAAAAAAGCTTCCCCTTACAGTAACAATAGACTTGTTAATTTCCTTGAGGGTCAGTTGTCAAGCTTACAGCTTAATGGTCTTCAGGAAGCATGCTTGCCATAACCTCATGTTTCTCATATATATATATATATATATATATATATATAATTTCTGGAGGAAGCTAATGATTGATATCTTCTGATTGTTATTACTGATATTTATTTGTAGTAATAGGTTCTGGCGTCAACTCCCCAAGTTTACAGACACACATACATATATGCAGGTATGTATACTTTTTTGTAGCCCAGTAGGTCGTACACTTTCTTGTGAAACTTGTGAGCCTGTGACAGTGGGATCACCACTTGGCCATGACTGCTTTACAGGAGAAGGACACAGACCAGGCGCCGTAATATCCTTCGCTCCATTTGAGAAGACATTCTTTGTAGTAGTACCGTTTGTGTAAATGTGTATTCCCTATCCATATGACAGGTGATTAGTCATGCTTTGCCAGAGTACTGATCATAGATGCACCGGGGAAAGTGGAGTCTTCAGTGTACAATTCTGAATACCTGTGAGAGACGTTAGGACCATGCGAAGAGTGCTCTTCCTGTATGAGTGGCACATTAAAAGAAGCTGAATCTTAGCTACTTGCAAAAAGGATGAAGTGCAATTGTAACAGATCTCTGTGTTTCAGGAACTGTACAGTAGAATGCAGTATACAGAAAGTGTGTCCGCTGTTACACAGGTGTGTGCAGGTGATGGTAGGAAACAAATACAAAAATACCTCAGTGGCATAAAAAGTTACAACTCCGACTCAGTTGGACCATGGCTATGGTTACGGTGGGTACCATAGCTTCTGAGTGTTAAGCCACATAACAGTAACCCATGTATGCACACAGAAACTAATTTTAACTGTATACAGCATGGCCTAAATAAAGGCTATATGAGCCATAGTGATGTGCTAAATCTAATAAATTATGGGGAAAAGGGCATATTTTTATAGTCCTATGTACTCCTACCCATTGTTTAGTGAAATCTTTGCAACAGATGAAAATTAGGTTTCAGACTGTTAGTGAAATTTAAAATGAGGTTGTGGAGAAACATCTTACAGTTGTATGTAACTCTGTAACCCTATGATGATATTAATTCCTAAGCCAAGTGCACAGTGTAAGGAGGGAAATGTTCACGTGGGTGTGGAACGTATTCTTTTTGGGAAATCCAAGCCAGGTGGGGTGGGTATGTATCATCTTATTCTGTTGAAGTGAGTGGAGCAGTTTACTAGCTACATGCTGAATATTAACTCAACTGAAGATGTGGCTGTCTCTCTACAGAGTACTTTTTAGAATTTCTGTGTAGCCATTGATAGCAGTGGGGGGTAGTTTCAGCTCATCACTGACATTCTGTCTTGCCTTATATAAGTGGTACATTTTGAGTTATCTCTGCTTAATATCAGAGCTTTGGCCAGCTAACATCTACCTGAAATCAGCTGGACGTATAAGTGAATTTAAGTACACTTTTATCTGGTCTTTTGCATATAGTACTGTTTTTCATTTATTTGTTTGTGTTTTTCACTGAATATTAACTCAACTGAAGTTGTGGCTGTCTCTCTACAGATTACTTTTTAGAATTTCTGTGTAGCCATTGATAGCAGTGGGGGGTAGTTTCAGCTCATCACTGACATTCTGTCTTGCCTTATATAAGTGGTACATTTTGAGTTATCTCTGCTTAATATCAGAGCTTTGGCCGGCTAACATCTACTTGAAATCAGCAGGACGTATAAGTGAATTTAAGTACACTTTTATCTGCTCTTTTGCATATAGTACTGTATTTAATTTATTTGTGTTTTTCACTGAATATTAACTCAAATGAAGTTGTGGCTGTCTCTCTACAGATTACTTTTTAGAATTTCTGTGTAGCCATTGATAGCAGTGTGTGTGGGGTAGTTTCAGCTCATCACTGACATTCTGTCTTGCCTTATATAAGTGGTACATTTTGAGTTATCTCTGCTTAATATTAGAGCTTTGGCTGGCTGACATCTACCTGAAATCAGCTGGACGTATAAGTGAATTTAAGTACACTTGTATGTGCTCTTTTGAATATAGTACTGTAATTTATTTATTTGTGTTTTTCACTGAATATTAACTCAACTGACGTTGTGGCTATCTCTCTCTACAGTTAGTTCCCCACCCACCCTCCGTGTTCTTGTTTTGGTGTTAATGTTGGTGGCTTTGAAATTGCCTGCCCCTCTTGTAGATTTGTATTTGGATACTCCTTTTGGGCCCATCTCATTTGCTCACTCAACTGAGTGCAGTGAGATCATATTCTGATTTCAGGCCCTCCTACTGTGTACAAAGAGAGCATTTGGGAAGGACAAACCCCCTGTAGCCTCTTAATCCTGCTCTGTTCCCTCCCTCAAAAACAAAAATATATATATATATATATATATATATATATATATATATATATATATTTTTTTTTTTATTCAGCTGCTCTTACTGTAACTGTCTTAGTTGCTCTTCTGCATGCTGCTATCTGTTCAGTCGCTCTTACTCTGCACTTATTACTTCTTGTTAGTAGCCTTCTAATTTACTGCCTTCTGCACTTGTTTTTTAGTCATTTGTTAATTTAATTGCATTTATTTGAACTGTATTTGCCTTAGTGTTGCTACGCACTCGGGTGTGCTGGCCTGTACTACAATTTGAATTGTATTTACTGCTGTTTTAGCTGCTTTTCTGTAATAAAAAAAAAATTCTAAGCTTGTTTCCTGCCTTTCTTGTAACTAGTCAAGTCCAGATACAGACTTGCTGTATCCAGGACTGTTGGTAAGCTTCTGAGGCTCCAAGCCTTTCTGTGTTGGAGGGAAGCCTTCTAGCTTATCAGTGGGAGTGGTAAGCACTAGGCAGCCTATCTACCATGGGAAGAATGGGTTTTGGCCCTGAAATTGTAGTTCATTGGCCGTTTGGGCAGTTTTTCAGTCTCTTTCTACTTTCTGGTTAACAGCCCGTTTTGCGTTTGGTCCCTGCCTTTCCTATAACTAGTGTAGTCCAGGTACATATTTGCTGTATCCAGGACTGTTGGTAAGCTTCTGAGCCCCCCCAAGCCCTTCTGTGTTGGAGAGAAGACTTTCAGTTTATCAGTGGGAGTGGTAAGCACTAGGTAACCTATCTACCACAGGAGGAATGGTTTCTGGCCCAGAAATTAAAGTTTATTGGCTGTTTGGGAAGCTTTTCCATATCTTTCAACATTTTAATTTAAAAGTCTGTGTTTGCGCTTGTTTCCTGCCTTTCCTGTTATTAGTCTAGTCCAGGTACAGATTTCCTGTAACCAGGACTCTTTGTAAGCTTCTGTGCCCACAAGCCATTCTGTGTTGGAGGGAAGCCGTCTAGCTTATCAGTGGTAGCGGTAAGCATCAGGTAGCCTATCTACCACAAGAGGAGTGTTCCCTCGCCCAGAAATTGTAGGTTATTGGCTGTTTGAGCAGTTTTTTTCCATCTCTTTCAACTTTCTGGATTGAAAGTCGCACTTGTGCCTGTTTCCCGCCTTTCCTATAACTAGCCTAGTCCGGTTACAGAGTTGCTGTATCTGGGATTGTTAGTAAGCTTCTGAGCCCCCCAAGCCTTTCTGTGTTGGAGGGAAGCCTTCTAACTTATCAGTGGGAGTGGTAAGCACTAGGTAGCCTATCCTCCATGGGAAGAGTAAGTTTTGGCCCAGAAATTGTAGTTTATTTGGCCGTTTGGGCAGTTTTCCATCTCTTTCAACTTGCTGACTTAAAAGCCTTAGGTAGCCAATCTACCACAAGAGGAGTGGTTCCTGGCCCTGAAATTGTAGCTATTGGCCATTTGGGCAGTTTTTTTCCCATCTCTTTCAACGTTCTGCTTTAAAAGTCGCACTTGTGCTTGTTTCCCACCTTTTCTGTAACTAGCCTAGTCTAGATACAGAGTTGCTGTATCCAGGACTGTTAGTAAGCTTCTGAGCCACGCAAGCCTTTCTGTGTTGGAAGAAAGCATTCTAGCTTATCAGTGGGAGTGGTAAGCACTAGATAGCCTGTCTAGGGAGAGGTTCTTGGCCCAGTAATTGTAGTTTATTGACCATTTGGACAGTTTGTCTGTCTCTTTCAACTTTCTGGTTTAAAAGACCACATCTGTGCTTGTTTCCTATCTTTCCTGTAACTAACCTACTGGGTAGCACTAGAAAGCCTTAAACTGATACAAGCCTTCTAGCTTAGAAGAAAGACTTTGGAGTGATTAAGTATCAGTTTTCTGTACTTTCTTGCTGTACTTAACTGTTTTCCGCCTAAATGCAGATTTTCCAGTGTTTATTGTGATTTAAAAGCTTGTTTTTTTCACATATTGTACTTATTTGACTGCCTGCACTTTTAAAAAGTTGTTCTTTGTTTAAATAATTTGTTTAACTGTTGTAAGCTACACACTAAAGTGTGATAGCCTTTTCTGATCGTTTGTAGTCGTTTAAAGCTGTTTTAAGTGTATTTTCTACTGTTTCTGCCTTATCTTTTCAAAAAAAAAAAAACAAATAAACCAAAAAAATCATTGTTTCCTGCCTTTCTAAGCTAGTATAGGCCAGTTTTCAGGCTAGTGCTGAATTCAGGGCTGTGATACTAGTTTCTGAGTTGCCCATACCTTACTTGGATAGAAGGAAGTTTCTCTGTTCACCTGTGAGAGAGGGGAGCTTTAAGCAACCTATCTGTCCCTGGAGGAGTGGTTCCAGCCCAGAAGTTAGTAGTTTATTGGCCATTTTGGTTTAATTTCTATCTCTTTCATTTCCCTACTATAAAAACCGCGCTTGCACGGTTTTGTGCACTGAGCAGTGCCAGTTAGCTACCGTTAAATTATTCCCGGCTCCACTAAGTGTCCTCTTCAGTTTTTCCCTTGAAACTAGTCTAATTCTCAACCTAAGCACTCAAAAAGCATCTTACAGCCCAGCAATTGCTCAGACCTAATAGCAAGCACTAATATACCCTGACACTTGATTGCCCAGAAGGGCAAGGCTCTTTATTCACCCCTCACCAACCAAGCGACTAAGCAGCTCACCCTATCATTCAGGCATGACCAAAGGGCAACTAAAGGTGCACACTCCAGTCCAGCTGGTGAATCTGGATATCCTGAGGCAATGTTACAACTGCCTCATGTACACAGACAACCCTCTCTTCCTACCACAAAACACTAACATATGCGAGAGATGGAATTATACAGCCAAACTGGAAGCTAAGCTGTCTCCGCCCAAGACTGGAACAAGAGGAGAAGGTTAACACTTGCACCACACCTCCAGCCGCACACAGACCTACTAAAACAGAACTGGCAAAAAATACACATAAATACACAAAATCATACTCAGAGGCTCTATATAAAAACCTGCAAAAAGATTAGAGACCTCTAAAGTAGACATCCAAACAACCTGCATTTCCCGTCACAAACCAGACAACACATAAAACACAAAATCAGTGTGCCACACAATCACAGCCCTTAAGGCGAAATAACATACCTAACACACTAGTAATAGGTGACTCAAATGTCATGCACACTGACGTCCCACTCACTAGGCTGGACAAACAGAAGGTTACTGTTAACTGCCTGTTGGGAGCCAGAATCCGCCACATAACACAAGCACTCAGGTCACTCCAGAACAAGTACAAATATGACTCTGTCATTGTTCATGTTGGTGTGAATGACCTGAGATGTACCTCGCTGGACTACATGAAAAGAGACATGGAAGAGCTCTCTGATCATGCAGCCCAGGCTGGTATGACCTTGACCCTGAGTAGCATCCTGCCCTCACCAAGAATGATACCTCAGTATAAAGAAAAAATGATCAGTTTCAACAATTGGCTAAGCTTCTGGTGTCATTCAAAGGGGATCCAGCCTGGAATGACATGCTCGACAAGCCGGGTTGCTTCGCAAAACAGGGCTTGCACCTGTCACCCCTAGGCTTTCGAATACTGGCCAAAGCTCTTGCTGCCCCCATAGTGCCTTTGTTAGGCAAGGCTCAAAAGTCAAACCCACGTATGTAAACAGCACAATTAACAAAAAACTGAGGGTTATGCTACTCAACACCAGGAGTTTAAATCTTAAAATGCACGCGCTCGAAGCACTCCTCAGTATGGAGAACATCGACATCTGTACAGTAACTGAAACCTGGTTCAAGGCTCCAGAGAGCACCACAGCACTACCGGGCTACAACTCATACCACACGTTTCGGCCACAGAACATGGACCGAAACACAAAAGGAGGGGGTGTATCTATATTCATCAAGGATACCTACACCTCCAGGTTAGTGGCGCAGCATGATACCTCTGAGATCATCCATGTGCAACTAACATCGGGCAAATCTGCAATGCAAATTGTGTCCTGCTATACATCACCCTCCATGACCCAGGACCACCACTCCACATTTCTGGAGACACTGGAAAACATGAAGGTCCTACCGAACACCCTGATATTGGGCGATTTCAATTATCCTACCATTCACTGGGAAAACTACTTGAGTACAAATTCCCAGGCCCAGCGCTTCCTGGAATTCATCAACTCAAATACCCTGGATCAGCTGGTAAACTCCCCTACCCGAGGTGAAAACATATTGGACCTGGTCATCACCAACATGGGCGACAGGTGTTCCACACTGAAGGTCAACCCATCACTGGTTAGATCAGACCATAAACTAATCACTCTGGATGTCCACACCCCACCACCACCCCCAACTAAGGAAACCATAGTAAAAAACTTTTCTAAAGCAAACATCACCTTACTTAAGACAGAGGTGGTAAGTTTCACAGCCCCCATGCTAAAGGATAACGCTGCCCAAGATGCAGAAACCTTTACCAATGCACTCTATGAGCAACTACAAGAATGCATGGATCATGCTGTCCCTAGCAAAACCAAGACTCACTCCTCTAAGAGAAGGAAACTAGTTTGGTGGACCCCTGCAATAAACAGGCTATACAATAGAAGGAGGAAACTAGTTCAGACAAAAAGCAAATCCCAAGAAGGAAAGACATCCTTGATCAGTATCAGTAAGAAACTAAGGTCCCTCATGAAATCATCCAGGGCTAACTTCGAAAGAAAAATAGCCAAGGATTCAAAAGATAACCACAAAGCCTTCTTTAGCTATGTTAAGAATCTAAGTGGCAGCTCACAGATATGCACTGAACTAGTGCAAAATAGCACAAAATATACTGAACCTACTGATATTGCCAACATCCTGGCAGATAGATTCAGTGCAAACTTCACCCCCCTCTCACCTCCAAAAGGGCCCACAATAATACCGGAAAAGTGTAGTGTCCCAAAAATCACAGACACACAGGTGAAAACAGCCCTTTCAAAAGCCAAAAACACAGCATCAATGGGACCAGATGGTGTCCCAGGCTGCGTCTTGCACTAACTACAGAACAAATTAACCCCCCACCTAAACACGCTGTTCATCCTCAGCCTCTCTACAGGCTATGTGCCCATAGAATGGCGCACAGCAACGGTTATCCCTCTCCACAAAGGTGGGGCCACAACTGACCCTGGTAACTATCGCCTCATAAGCCTGACTAGCCTGGTCTGCAAGGCTATGGAGCGCATCATCATGGAACTCATTAACAAAAATATTGGGAACCTCCAAACACTTGACCCAACCCAGTTCGGCTTTGTTATGGGCAGATCATGCCTACTAAACCTGATTGACTTCTTTGAGACAGTCACCAAGGCCATAGACGATGGAAAGGTGGTTCACACAGCCTACCTTGACCTCGCCAAGGCTTTCGACACCATTCCCCACTTGGGTATTACAGAAAAACTCACCAGCCTTATAATAAACCCCTACGTCACGAGATGGGTTGCCAATTGGCTTACTGACAGAACTCACACGGTAAGAATAGCGGGCTCCAGGTCCGACTCTAAACCAGTCACAAGTGGTGTCCTGCAAGGCTCGGTCCTGGGGACCCCTACTGTTCGGCATATACTTCTCAGAAGTACAGGCAAACACAGGAGGACTATGGCTAACCAAGTTCTCCGATGGCTGCAAACTGGGAATCATAATTGACACTCCGGCTGACACGGACATCCTCCAAAAGGGCCTTACTGAGACGGACACCTGGTGTCAAAGTCATGGCCTTAAGCTAAATGCTAAAAAATGCATAGTCATCCCATTTGGGAAAAAAAAAAACACCCATGAATTACTACATAGGTGGCAGCCCCCTTAATACAGAAGAGGTAATAAGAGATCTGGGGACCCAGGTAGACAATCATATTGCCAAAGTAGTTAGGAAATCCTTCTATGTGGCCCATCTAATTACTAAAGGGTTCGCATCTAGAAATAAAGAGGTTATAGTGCCCCTCTACTCGTCACTCATTAGACCCGTCATAGAGTACAATGCCCCATTTGGGATGTACCTCACAAGACACTTCCAACAGCTGGAAAGACCACAAAAGTACCAAGAGGATTACTGGCCTCAAACATATGTCCTATGCAGGCCGACTGAAAAATCTCCGGCTGTACTCAGTGGCATATCGCTTACTCAGAGGTGATCTCTGCCTGACTTACAAAGCCATGTCCAACTCAGAATTGATGGACATGCTCCACCTAAAGAAATCCAAGTCACTGTGAGCCACGCGTTCTAGTGAGCTAAACCTCTCCACAACAATAAATAGAACATGCTGGAGGGATAGATTCCTGTCACAGAGACTCCCCATGCTTTAGAACAAAATTCTAAATTACATTAGGCAGTGCCCCTCACTAACACTCTTCAAGAGAAACCTTGATGAGTGGATGGGTGACAGAAAATACACCCCTGGGATCACTTCATTGGCTCTGCTTGACAGAGGATCAGTTAATTAATCAATGGGGTGGCGAAAGCCGACACACTCCGGCTAGGCTTATAAATGCCCTCGGGCAGATAGCCTAGTACCTACCTATGAACCTATGAACCTATGCCCACATAGGTTGGGTGAACAGCATGGACAGTGGTCCTTTACACAGTTGCTGTTAAGGAACAGCTTGTTGGTAATGTCTAGCCATGGGATTCAGGGAATTTCTCTGTTTCTACACTTATTGCTTAACATGGGTTAGTACGATAGAAATTCGTAAAATAGTACGATAGAGATTTAGAGATGGTATAGTCACAACGAGAAAGTCCACATTAGAGGCTTCATTACCACGTCTTTGAACTGAACACTTTGCTGTCAAACCTGACCATGCCAGCCCTCTCCCCTTAGTAGCCCTGCCTCTCATTATCTAACACATCCTTTACACACACACACACACACACACACACACACACACACACACACACACACACGTTCCTGCACCCTCATTCATGTGCAGACACATATACACACATACATGCATTGAACACTCCCACCTCCACCCCTGTGGCTTTGCTTGACTTATTTACACCACGAGTAATTCCATAGGAATGAACAGGTGACCACCATCTGTTGACAGCATTCACCTTTTTCTCCTAGTTTAAAATTTACTTGGCTGAGCAAATTAGCATTAGCCATTCCCCTAGGCTGGTGAGTTAGCATGAAGCTTTGCTTGTGGGACCTCTTGCCATGCTGAGACACCCATGTGCAGAAAATCTCAGAAGTAAAACAGTCTAGGAATAAAAAAAGTTTAGCACGGTTTGAAAACATTCTGAGATGTAGCTTCCACCTCACACTAAGCCTTTCTGAATCCCAGGTTAAGTTTCTGCAAAACATCAGTAGTGCAAAGCAACCAGTATTGATGTACTGAGCAACTAGGAAACAACATTTTGAAGATTTTTAGTAATTTAAGAACAGCCATTTATAGATAAGCACAAATGATGAAATATTGTATTATAAATGTTCTTTGTCAACAAGGCAACAAATATCAGCTCAGTTGCATATTAATCATTATCCGTTGTCTGTAGCTGCTGTGTTACTCTTTTTTGTAGCAAAATTTGAAGAGTCAGATAAGATGTGATCCAATGTGTTAGATTGAGGCAGGAACAGGTTTGATGAATGATCTGAGTTGATGCATTTGCTACTTCACATTAATTACCTGTGTGGAGCTGACTGCAGGCAGTAGCATACAAATTACATAAGAAATGGCAACTCATTTGGCAAGCAGTTTATTTTAAAAGTTGTTTTGTAAGTTGTTGTAACAGCTTTATTGCTTCAAGTTGTTGTCACATTCAAGTTCTTTTAATAGAGGCAGAGGAAGGAAATGTCGGAGGACAGATTGTGGATAAAGTAGCTAAGTGTTTCATAATGTGTTGTGCTGTAGTGTGGTTTTAAACATTGTCAGGGTGTTTGCTCTACACATGGCTGTTGACAGACTGTCTGCTTGCTTTGTCCAGTGCCTAGGACAGACCTGTGTGATACATAACATGATTCTTTAGTTTCTGACCTACAGTTTTTTTTTTTTATTTGTGAACCACTTTTTTGTTGACATGCTTGATTTAATGTATTCCTTACTTCCATATATGGATGGGGCAGTTATTTGAATGTCCAGTGCATGTTGACAGTTTCCTTGCAGTTTTCTTTATTGGGTCATTACTGCACTGCACTGTTCGGCGGTAGCGTCGTTACCTCACAGCAAGAGGTTCTCCCGTTTGATTCTCGGCTGGGCTTGGGAGTGCCTTCTTTGTGGAGTCTGCATGTCCTCCCTGCAGTTGGGTAGCGTTCAAAAGACATGCGTGCGTAAATGGGCGTGCCTTCGTTGAAGGTTGGGCGTCGAGCTGGCACCTCGGCGTTTCGTAAAAATCTACTGCTAATCATTAGCGGACCGGAGCTCCTCTGTGGCGACCCCTTACCAGGAAAAACCCGAAAGACAAAGAACAACTGCACTGCACTGTTCTCCTTTCTTTTTTTGTTTAGCATTTACCTGTTGTATTCAAATGATTCCCCACATGACACAATATCTGTTTGATTAGTCCATGCTTCACATCTCATCTTCTGTAATAATGAACGTCTTGCATCATAATACCATTGGGAGCTGTATCTGTCTTCAAGGTACCATTAAGCTACAACACTGTATAATGTTTGTGTAAAAGACAAATATGGCAGCCTGTGAACTGCTGTACAGTTGTGCCTTCTCCGAACATTGTAACATTGTAACAGAGGAATAATGGCAGGCAGCTCACATAAATGAGCGTATTTAGTTGATTCTGAAGCTTCAATTTGCTCTGGAAGTTATGTCTATTTAGAGGAACATATGTGAACCGGTTTTTAGTAGTTCAAAAATTAATTAGCTGTAGAAATGCAGAAACAAAATCCTTGCCCAGCAGTATTAGTTCAGGCTAGTATGTTTTTCTTTTGTCACACTTAACACTGATGGGACAAATACAGTGATGTAATAACAACAGTAAGCCTAAGGATTTCTAAATGCTAATAGCATCAACAGTAAATGACACCTACTAGAGGCATGCCATGTACAGGAACATGCTTTCATTCTTGTGGTCAAAGACAAGAGGTTGAATGTTGTTTCCCCAGTCATGTTCTGCTTCATTGCAGAATGTTTTCGACTTAAGGACTGGCTTAAAATAGATATATGTGATTGTTTAGGAAAGGGTGGTGGCAAGGGGAGTTATCTTGATGTTTAGTGAAAAAACAATTCAGTTCTTACTGCTGTTTTCTGTCAATGCACCAAATTAGCAGAGGTACCATCATATATGTGCTCAGTGCAATGTAAATATAATTAAACATGCAAAGCCAACAGCATTGTTTCAAATGTTATGCATGTATACATTTAACTACATTGTTTTTCTATTAACAGAGCTTGTAATATACAAAGGGTTGCTGTCTGCTAGCAAACTTTTTTATTACTTCAGTAGAGGTATTATATTGGTGAAAGAAATAAAATATTGGAAATGATTTAATTGCATCAGAATTCTGTGGTTAGAGCACTTACTTACTCAGCAGTCTAGGAAGCATGCAGATACAGTATTTCTGTCTTAACTAAGAGGAATAAAGGGCAATAGGTAGGTACCCATGGCACAGAGAAGAAACAGGGATAGGGCCAGCTGTGACTGGAAACAGTCTCAAGTTTGCAAAAAAAAAAAAAAACTTGCTATGTAGCCACTCAAATTTATTTTGGGGGCTAGAAGAAATTTGGGAATTTTGTAGATGTTCGGACTGGGAAGTTCATCTTCATGGTCTTCCCTGAAAGTGGGCTATGGACTTAGCTGGACTGCCTAATTAAGAATTGCAAATAAAGAAATAAAAATTGGTAGTGCGCTGTTCAGAAATTCCATCTACATCTGGCATGCACTGCATGGCCAGTAAGCTGTGCACCTACATATAGGAAGTACATTTCCTCTGACGGCCCATGTAATCCTTCTAGCAGTCCACCCACAGTTAGCAAACCAAGCCTAGCTAGGT
This sequence comes from Protopterus annectens, assembly GCF_019279795.1. Classification (NCBI taxonomy): domain Eukaryota; kingdom Metazoa; phylum Chordata; order Ceratodontiformes; family Protopteridae; genus Protopterus; species Protopterus annectens. The sequence goes on along the minus strand of NC_056746.1, from coordinate 368,719,920 downwards.
TGCTACAGACATTGAAAACGTTTGGCTATGAGGATAAATATTTTATTATCTTATGATTGAATGTATGGTGTCAGTTCATGCTGGAATAAGTAAGGAGTCTGAAGTTGCACCACTGACCAAAGATGGTTTCTGTACACAAGTAATGAATATACATATTTAGTCTGTGTAATGAGTATTCATGGTACACCAGTCATAGTTTGTTTTACAACATATGTCTGCATTTTTTCTAAGATTGGTATGCATGTGCTTGCATTTTTGCCATCCAAACACAAGAAAGGTGAAAGCAAATGTTATATTTTAAAAAGGAAAAAAAAATTGGTTTGCTATTTATTTTTTATTTTAAACAGGAGAAAGCTGAATCAATAGTAAAACTGCTTGACAGAATTCAAGTCAAAAAGTGTTTATACCCAAAATGACTTATGTCATCCATTTCTCAAACTGGTTACTGCAGTTATAGCTAAACCTCAAGTCTATATTTACAACCTGTCACTCACCACTAGAGTAATGTCTCCACCATTTAAACGTGGAGATTTTCCCACTAGTTAAAATAACCAGTTTGTCTTCCGTCAACGATCTATAAACTAGCTCTAAAGTAGTCATGGGGCTAACAAAGATATTCGAGAAAATTGTGTACCCTTACCTCCTGGACTACATTAACAAGTACCACCCAGTAACACAGCATGGTTTGAGGACTGTCAGTAGTCCTGTAACAGGATTTTATTGCATAACTGACTATATATGCAGAGGCAAGATCTGTTGGTAGGTACCATCTCTGTAGCTTTGAAGAGAGCCTTTGAAGTTAGGGCTCTTTCTCTGTTTTTGGCTGAAGTGAAAAAATCGGAAAGTAGGAGAAGTGTTTTGAAGGTGGTTGAAAAGCTTTCTGAGTGTTTGGGCTTGTGCATTTTTTGTGAGGACATATGCTTTGAGCTAGCTAATTATAAGTTTGATGTGTCACAGAAATAATTTCTTTGGCTCCATACTCTTATACTGTTTATTAACAGTTTGCCTACTGATTTGCCCAAATTACTGTTAGTTCTTTAAATTAATGTTTTTGTAGGAGTGGCTAGGGCATTAATATCCTTAAAGAAAGGGATTCCAGTGAACTTTAGTAAGCTGTGCAGCTGGCTTATAAATAAAATAATGATTAGTACCGCCAAATCAGTAGTCATGATTTCGGCACTGCTCAGGGTCTAGTGGAATAACTGTATTACAGATTACTGACCTAAAAGACAATCCAGCTGAGTAGGTGGACATTTTAAAGTAGATGTGTTTGGAAAGACTTCAGTTAATCCTGCAAGAATTGCAGTGAACTGGCTGTAATCAAGTCTCTACAATATCTGAAGATTGCCTATAAGCTCACTAGGTTTCTTACACTTGAAGCAAAAACAGCAGTTAAAGTCACTGTATATTGATTCCCAGCTTGGCATAGTCTCTACCAACTTAGGCAGTCAGCTTCTTTAATAATATTAGCATGATTCAAACTACAGTTTGTAAGATTTACTGTAATATTTATCTGATGCTAGAGACAATTATTGCTGCCTTTACTAGCAAAGCAACCATTTTTCAGCACCACCCTAACATTCATTTTACTTAACCAAGGATATTGTCCACTTCTGTCAAGGAAATTATAATGACTTCATATTATAACCTTTTATTACCTTCTGTCAATTATGACAGAGAGCTTTGTCACTGGAACAGCTTAACTTTGGCTTAGTTGTAAGAAAGGAGATTTTTGTAAGATGGTGCCCAGCTTCTTCAGAATACCTTCCAGTGTACCATAAAAATATAAAAATGTAACAACCCAAGGAATTTGCTAAATTAAGCAATGAGACTGCTTACCTGTTACAGATAACAGTGCTTTAAATGTATTGTTTAACTGTGTTAATACTGCAGATATATATTCTAGGGCACAGTGTGGCATGTACTTTATTTATTTATAATGTACACACACACACACACACACACACACACACACACACACACACACACACACACACACAGTGTGTGTGTGTATGTGTATGTATGTATGTATATATATATATATATATATATATATATATATATATATATATACATATGTATTGTGTGTGTGTGTGTGTGTGTGTGTGTGTGTGTATGTACTTCAAAACATAGAAGTACAGAAATGTTGAATGGCTAATAATCGATCCCTAAAGAGCGAAAGCCAAAACAATGAAACAACAAAACCCTTATGTTTTTTGCAAGCCCCACTGAACCCCCATGTGGGGGCTGTGCCCCCAACACCCCCTCGCTCCACTAATTAGATCAAATGTTATATCGCTCTACAGTGGGAAAAGTGCAAAGTCCCAAATCCCCAATGTGCATAAACTTGCACTGACTTAACACTGGCAGAAGCGATCAAATGACTTTTGATCACTTCTGCTGGTATGAAACACATTCAAAATTATGAACATTTGATTATATGGAGTGCTTTTATATATATATATATATATATATATATATATATATATATATATATATATATATATATATATATATATATATATATGTATATATCTGTGGGTCTACTTCTACCCATCGAAAATACACTTTACCGAATTTCAGACAGACGAGTCCACTGTAGCAAAAGTGCATTTAAACGAACATGCACTTTCGTGAAAAACAGTTCAGCAAAAAGAGGTCGCTTGTTCCGGGATCCTGTGGTGGTGCAGGTGCATTGATTCTTCTTCACTGGTGTATGGGAGGTGAACTTTTAATGTTTAGCTAGCATGTTGTTATAGATCACGGTACAGTGAGGATAAGAGAATATTCCCTTTTCTCCACTTTAGTGCGATCCTGGAGTTAGTGTATGTATGTATGTATATATGTATATATATATATATATATATATATATATATAATATATATAAGTGGGGGGGGGGTTTGTCCCCCTGCATTATTGTGTTGGCTGTATTTTTTTTTTTTGATTTTGTAGTTTGGTGAAGTGTTTTATATTTTTTGTGAAAGTGCGTTTTCATTTAAATGCACTTTTGCTAATGTGGACTCGTCTATCTGAAATTCAGTAAAGTGTATTTTCGATGGGTAGAAGTAGACCCACATATATATATATATATATATATATATATATATATATATATATATATATATATATATATCCAACAAAAACACCAAGAACGAGTGCTTTTGTTCCAACAAATAAGGAACGTCATCAGAATAAAATCCTTTAGGCCCCTGATCTCAAAGGTCTCAATGGAACATTGTCTATCGCTAAAAAATTATGCTACAGAGTTACTAATAAGTGCTCAGTCACCTCCGTATACGGAAAAGTTAATCCAACCAAATGAAACAGCTTCACCTTTGATAAAAACAGCTCCACACCGTCACAAAAGCATTTCCACAATGCCAAGATAAAAATTGATGCTTTATTTGCAAGAAATTACAAAAGCCAACGCCACTACAGAGAAACAGTTAAGCGCTTTCACCCATATGATATGGGCTTCTTCAGAACACAGTAAGTCCAAAACTTTTCCGATGGGCAAACTTATAGACGTCAGATTGAAACATATATATAATAAAATTCCTCATATGGTTAAAGATTCGTGGGAATTTTTGAGAAAATATCCCACTCAGTCTTGGAATAATAGCTTTATATTTGTAACCATAGACGTCATCAATCTCTTTTTATGTATTCCCAAACAGGCTGGACTTGAAGCTTTTTGTAACAGCATTATGAAGCATTCGGATATAAAATGGGAAGAAGTCAGTCTACTCATGGAATTAATGAATATAGTATTAGATAACAACTTTATATATTATGAGGGTGAGCACTTCAGGCAAACCAGGGGGGTAGCTATGGGAGCAGTGTGTGCCCTCATATTTGCCAACCTGGTGATGCTTGACTGGGAAGACAACATCTTATTCCCTAGCTCACACTTCTCTGATATTTTTCATTATTCGAGATTTTTAGATGAAATTTACATATTGTGGAATTCTAGTATGGACAAATTGGACAAATTTATTAAATTTTTGAATAATAGCAGTGACTTTCTCAAATTTGCATATTCTCAAAGTATGGAGGGTATCGCTTATTTAGATACATATGTATATAAACATGAAGGGTGTTTGTATTCCAAAATTTATAGGAAAGATACTTTCTCTAATGATTACCTTGAATATAGTAGTTTTCACCCTTCTAAGTTAAAACACAGCATATATAAAGGACAATGTATAAGAGCTTCACGTATGACATCAGATTATAATACTTTAGTAGAAGAAATCAGACTTATTAATAATATGTTTTATGAGAGAGGATACCCACAAAAAATGTTGAATGAGGTGGATAAATATGTGTTACAAGAATGGGGTAATAAATACAAACCACTCTTAGGATCTGGCATGGATAACAACTTAGTAACCAAGTCTACTAATTACACCAATAGGGAACTGAAAGGGACGGACCATCATCAGAGATCTTTTATTACATTATATAGTCCAATTGTTAATGATGTTATTGGAATCATTATGAACTACTGGTATTTGACCACTAGTGATACAAGTCTCTCTGAAATTATAGGTAGTAAACCAGGAACAGTATTTAAGATGGGAAAGAATATTAAAGGCTATTTAGAACAATACAGATCAACAAGAAATGATAATAGCAGTGAAAGAACACAGTACCCTACAAAATGTGGTCCGTGTAACCAATGTTGTCATACAGATAAAAAGGAAATAGTAATACAAAATTCATTCAAACCCAAACTTAAATTTGTTAAAGGGAATTGTAATGCTAAAATGGTGATATATATATATATATATATATATATATATATATATATATATATATATATATAGCAATGTGCAAGGAATGCACAGGTTATTATGTTGAGAAGACTGAGAGGTGCCTAAAAAAACGTATATATGAGCACTTGTACAATATAAGGAAGAGGGATCCTACAAGTGCTTTATATAGGCACATAGAAATGAAAGGTCAGACACATCAATTTAAATTTGCTATATTAGACACCATTAAGAATGATCCTCGAGGTAGGGACTATAAGAGTTTATTAAGTTATAGGGAGACTTGGTGGCAGTTATATCTTGACACCACCTCACCCCCAGGGCTTAATGATTATATATCTTGTAAGCCTATATTGGAAAAGAGTTAGGACCATTTTTTATGTCCATTTTTTTATGTTCCTTATAGTGATCATTCTTAATGTCCCTTTTGTTTTGGAGATGAATAAGTTACACACATACACACACACACATACAGGTAGTTGTATATTCATATTTTATTTTATTTTATTAATATTGGTTCACAAAGTCTAGCCTTTCATCAATTGAGAGAAAGCATATGTTAGGAAATTTTAGGAGGTATCGTCATTGTATGTATACAATATGGGCAAATATCTACTTTTAGTTACTGTTTGATATCAACTAAGGTCAACAGCAACTAATCAATAAAATTGTTAAATACTGTTATGCTTAGAAAAACGACAACTAGATTCGTACATTTTTACATGTTTTTTATACAAACTTTATATATAGAGTGATGCGTGAATATAGTCATTGACTTCACGCACATTTAAGTAAGTTTATAATAGCATCACAATGTCATTGCACAATTTTTTATTTAATAAGTAGTGTTTTTTTTATTTAATAAGTAGTTTTTAGGAAACAGCTGAATGTTGCTAATTTTTTGCAACAGTTACTGTTGTTATAGTTTCATGCTGGGTGGAAACATAGTAACGATTGCAGAGTACATTCAATAGTGGCACGTATTCCAATAAAATATTATAAGTAATAGTGCCAGTATTTTATAGAGCCACGTGTTTTTATTAGTTTTTATTAGCTCTTCATATGTATTCTTAGGATTCTGAGCATATGCCTTTTTATAGGCAGGGTGATGTATTTAGATAGGTAATATTGCTTAATTCATAAGAACGGAAATGTTTGAACTAGTAGATTTTGGCGCCAAAAAAGTTTTATAAGGCGTCTTTGGAATAGATATGGTGTTCTGAAGAAGCCCATATCATATGGGTGAAAGTGCTTAACCGTTTCTCTGTAGTGGCGTTGGCTTTTGCAATTTCTTGCAAATAAAGTATCAATTTTTATCTTGGCATTGTGGAAATGCTTTTGTGATGGTGTGGAGCTGTTTTTATCGGAGGTGAAGCTGTTTCATTTGGTTGGATTAACTTTTCCGTATTCAGAGGTGACTGAGCACTTATTGGTAACTCCATAGCATCATTTTTTCAGCAATAGCTTTTGTATCTATTTAGTGAACATTGTCTATCAGCTGTATTAAAAAAAAATGAATTCCTTAGGGTTAATGTGAAGTTCATTATGTGTTTTTGTATGTATTGTGACGTATTTATTAAATAAAGTTGTTTTAACACGGGAATTTTATAATGATTAGTTATTGGGGTCAGATGACTTAATTAATTGTATTATAAATTGTGGATATGCCTGAAGGATTTTATTCTGATGAAGTTCCCTGTTGTTTATATATATATATATATATATATATATATATATATATATATATATGTATGTGTGTGTGTGTGTGTGTGTGTGTGTATATATATATATATATATATATATATATATTTTTTATGTATGTATGTATGTATCATGCATATGCAATGTGTGTGTCTATGCATATGCATGCATCTGCAATGTGTGTGTCTATGCATGTACATGCATTTGCAATGTGTGTGTGCATGCATATATGTATATTTATATATTTGTGTGTGTGTGTGTGTGTGTATGTATATATATATATATATATATATATATATATGTGTGTGTGTGTGCGTGTATATATATTTATGTATGTATTTATACACATACACACACACACACACACACACACACACACACACACACAATGTTTGTGTGCATGTGTGAGAGAGACAGAGTATATAAATATCTGGATACCTTGTGTTGGCCTATGACTGTGATAGATAATTTATCTGATGTTCAACATTAGATCATTGTTGCATTTGCCTAAGCTATGGCAGTAGTTTAAGCTACTTGGAGTTATATCCTGCCAAGGCTGTGAACAACTGGCCAGCTGTCCAAAGCTTTACGGCACTTTCTACATGCTCTAACTGCCAGGAACTCAAGCAGAGCTCCATATAAAAGTTAGACCACCAAAAGCTTCAGAGCATTCTTGCTGGCAAAGTACTCTCCTTCAGTGGGCTTTGTAGAACAGACAGTCAACTAGCAATCCTTCATGGCTAGGCAGATAAGTCTTCTGCAGAGAGGAAAACTTTCCACTGTTTGACTTTTCTGAGGAAAACTAGTAGTTTTTTGTGCAAATTATATGTTTTAGGCTAGGAAACTTACCTTGTTTGAACTATCATTTTGTTCTAGGGAATTTTACTATTGTGAATGCTTGTGTGAACTGTTGGAGATAAAATCTGTTTTTTTTAACTTTCTTTAACAAAAGGTTATAGAATTTATATGTTGGGGGACTGTCTGTTTGTCTTTTAGCTCATAATGAATTTTTTGACTGGAGCTAGGTTAATTAACTCTTACAAGCAACACTACATGTCTTCAACTCTTCCTTCTTGTTTGGAGCAGCAGAACTTAACAGTTTCATTGGTTCTTCCTTTCCTGTCTGGAAGAAGAAAAAAGTTGTTAGGAAGTCTTTTGGTGTCAGGCCTGCTTTTTCTATGCATCAGCCATTGATGGTTGACTCTGCTGTGGCTGGTCATAGTTCTTAGGACCATTCATCGATTTCCCCTGGCTTCTCTAGTGTAGCCCCTACAGCCACTAAGGACTGGGGTCTAAATACATCCTCTTCAACTGTAATGATGCTCTCTGTGGGCAAGGGAAGAACCTTTTTTGTCTGTCTCAATGAAAGGGGTGGGTGAATGTCTACTGCATAGCTGGGAAAGGGAGCCTGAGCCCAGGAAATGGTAACTTTCTTATAGGTTCATAGGTTCATAGGTAGGTACTAGGCTATCTGCCTGAAGGCATTTATAAGCCTAGCCAGAATGTGTTGGCTTTCGCCGCCCCCTTAGATTAGTTCCCTGTGCCTTGGTCCAGCAGAGCCACTGAAGTGATCCCCGGGGTAAACTTTCTGTTTACCATCATCTCGTCAAGGTTTCTCTTGAAGAGTGTTAGCGAGGAGCTCTGCCTAATGTAGATTGGGATCTTGTTCCAAAGCATGGGAAGTCTCTGGGACAGGAATCTATCCCTCCAGCATGTCCTATTTGTTGTTGTGGTGAGATTTAAATCCCTAGAGCATGTGGCTCACGGGGATAAGGTTTTCTTTAGGTGGAGCATGTCCATCAATTCTGGGTTGGACATGGCCTTGCATGTCAGGCAGAGATCACCTCTGAGTAGGTGGTATGCAACCGAGTACAGCTGTAATTTCTTCAGTCGAGCTGCATAGGGCATCTGTTTGAGGCCAGTGATCCTCTTGGTGAGGTACTTCTGTGGTCTTTCCAGCTGTTGCAGGTGTCTTTTAAGGTGCATCCCAAATGGGGCTTTGTACTCTATGATGGGTCTGATGAGTGATGAGTAGAGGGGCACAATGACCTCTTTTGATCTGGATGCGAACCCTTTTGTGATTGTGAGCCACGTAGAAGGATTTTCTAACCACTTTGGCAATGTGATTATCAAAGATGAGATTACTATCTACTTGGGTCCCCAGATCCCTTATTACGTCTTCCGTATTTAGGGGACTACCACCTATGTGTTAGTTTGTGGGTACTTTGTTTTTTCCAAAGGGGATGACTATGCACTTTTTGGCATTTAGCTTGAGGCCATGATTTTGACACCAGGTATCCGTCTCAGTGAAACCCTTTTGGAGGATGTCTGTGTCAGCCAGAGAGTCAATTATAGCCCCTAGTTTGCAGTCGTGTGCAAACTTGGTCAGTCATAGTCCTCCTGTGCTTGCCTGTACCTCTGAGAAGTATATGCCGAATAGGAGGGGTCCTAGGACTGAGCCCTGGGGAACTCCACTTGTAACCGATTTACAGTTCTTGGATCAGTCTTTTTCCAGGGAGTTTCCTTGAAAAAGAAAACAAAAAGTTAAACATTTGGTTTCTCCTATTTGCATTTCTGTGATAAGAAAAAAATTTCTGGGACTTGCCCGGGAACTGATTTCTGCTTTTACTTTGCTAATTCCTCTTCAGAAACAAAAATAATACAATTTCCTTCTCTTTCTGACTCAGTCAGAAGAGCAGGGATTAGAGGGAAAATGTTGTGCTTCAAGGCTTTCTTTGCATACTAAAGATTCTGATTCTGAGGAAAGTGTTCCTACAGATTTCCCTCCATCTATTTTTTTTCTGAAACTTAATCTAAAATGAGCATATCTTCTGATAGACAAATGGCTAATGCGAATCCCATTCCCTCTGACAAGAATGGGAAAGTTTTTCACAAATTTAATAAGAAAATGCAACTTTAGTTTTCAGAATTTTAAACTGTCAGGCTCGCATATTTTTACTTCTGCCTTTTCAGAACATGAAAACGTTAACTGTTAGCCTCCTCTTTTCTGAGGTGAAAATTTCTTTGAATGTCTCTCTTTTATCTGCTTCTTATGTTGTTAAAAATTCCTGTCTCCAGAACTGCTTGGTTAAATTCTCAAAATCTTTCTGAAGATGTTAAGTCTAAGGTTTTAATTCTCCCCTGGACAAGGAAGTTCTAGTCGACCCTCTGCGCTAAGGTTCTTAAAAGATTTGATGAAAGGGGAAACTGGATTCAAACAGTGACTCACATCTTCCAACCTTATTTTTCAAGGTAAATAACATTTTTTCTTCCACCTCAGCTCCATTTTGTAAAATGTAGTCTAAGCAGCAAGGTGCCAACAAGAACAGGATTTTAAAAAGAAATGGCAATGAGGCTCCAAAAAGAAAGGGAATGCCTCAAGTCAAGAATATTCCAAAACCCTGGTAATCTCTCTCCTCCCTGATTCTGCATTTTCCTGTGGAGCACCCAGTCATTGCAGACAAATTGGTTTGAATCTCATTCAACAGGGTTATACTTGCTTAAATTCTCAAAATCTTCCTGAAGATGTTAACTCTAAGATTTTAAATTCTCCACAGGATAAGGAAGTTCAGTTTGGGCATCAACGAAGTTTTGAGACCACTAGTTTCTCTAGTCCCTCCCTCTTTTGCAGGGGATTCCTCCTTGCCCAGTAAAACAAATATCACTGTTTCATACAGTTCTGGAACAAATGTTATCTCATGAGGACTTAGAACCTGTACCTGACTGTCTGCCAGATGGGAAAATGTTTTTATTCACAGATTTTTCTGGTGCCAAAAAAATCTCTTTGTCAAGGTCACAAAGTTCAAGATCGTATCCCTTCAGATCTTGTAACTTGTTGTCCCTCTACTAACTTTCATAGTAAAGCTAGACTTAAAAGATGCATACCATCACATTTCCATTGGCAAACATTTCAGACATTGTTTTAATTTTTCCATGTCTGGCTTACACTATACGTTCTCTGTGTTGCCCTTTGGACTATCTGTTTTTCATAGGTTATTTGCAAAGCCTCTGCTTTCAGTAATTTCTTATTGCATACTTCAAGACATGCACATCTTTTCTAATTTAGAACCTTGTCTTATATTTGCAAATTATTTTCCCAGTTGCCCAAAAGCCATTAGTGAGAGTTCAGAATCAGCTACTCAATATGGGGTTTCAGGTGTACTCAGAAATTTTCTCTCATCCCTTCTCACAGAATAATTTTCCTGGGATATATGCCAGATTCTGCCCTGGGAAGAGCTTTTCTTCCTCACGACAAAGTTGAATTATATCAAAAGATCTTTTCCAATCAAAATCTGATATTTGTGAAGGAATTTCTCAGGATTTGGGGATATGTGGCTTCTAGGATTTTCATCATTTTCCTCACCGAACTTCACAGAAAAAAAATTCAGTGTTACCTTTGGTCAGTCTGGACTCAACATCTGCATAGTTTATCTTTTCTGATCCCTTTTTTGGGGTTTGTAAGAAGGGAGGTTCTATGGCAGGTAGGTCAGTTCTGTTGGAATCCATGTTTCCCATTCTCCCTTCTTCCTCCTCTTCAATCTGTCACAATGGACTTTGTATGGGTATTAGTTTCAGCAGGTGTAAAAGTTCAAAATTTATGGAACAAAGAGCAAAGACAAAAGTATATAAATTCAGAGAGACTATGGCAGTAATAAATTCTTTGAAAGCCTTAAATCATCTGCGGCCTCCAGGACCTCTGCAAGTATTTATAGACAGTGGGCTATCATATTTATTCCCTTTGCAGAGTTGCTGTGATAGCCTGGGAGGTAGCAAATCAGCTGAGTTTGACTCTTTAGTCTTCATGCATTCCAGCAGAGCAATAGTTTGTATCAGACAAGGCAAGACCTTCTAGAAACTGATCTAACTGTTAGGGAGCACCTCAGGTAGATCTGTTTGCCTCTTCTCAGAACAAACAGTTAAAGAAAATTTCTTCCAAGATTCATTCCAAACAGGCCTGGAAACAGATGTTCTGTTATTCCTAGAGATATACCTTTCCACCCTTTCCACTGATTTCCAGGATTCTTATAAAGATCCACAAAGACTCCCCAAAGATAATAGTGGTGCCCCCCCTTTAGGCCTAGGCATCAATAGGTATCACTTCTTTTGAAACTGACCAAGGGGAATTACGTCACCAACCCCCCGATTTATTCACACAAGTCTGGATTTGTCTGTCCATATCCCATGGTATAATTTGGTTAGGTGTTTTTTTAGGACATGCAGCAGGTACTGAAGGAAGCTAAAAACCTGCTACTACAAAATCATATATATGTTTAATCGTTCCAGTTCCTGTTCCCAAATCAAGCAGTTATAGACAGGGGTTTTACATCTCTGTCCGCCTAGAAAACAACTGGCTTCTCTTAGAGATCTGAATTTTGTGCTTGAGAAGCTTACTCTTTTTCCATTTGAACAAATTCATCAGGCTGATTTCAAGTTTTTAACATGGAAGACCATTTTACTTATTGTGATAAGTTCTGTTAGAGGAATATCTGAGTTACAAGCTCTTCTAGTGACTCAACTCTACCTAATTTTCATAAGGACAGGGTTTCTTTTAGAATAAATCATTCTTTTATGCCTAAAGTGGTCTTAGCGTTACCTTTAGTCAGTCTATTAATATCCATGTTTCCTTTCCAGAACCACAAAAGAAGAGAGACAAGAATTTGTCACACTCTGGATGTCCATAGGCAGTCCAGGTATTACCAATATGAAACTCAGTCCTTCAGGAAAGCTGATCAGCTGTTTGTCTGTTAAGAAGGTAAGAGAAAAGGATAGCCTGTGTCAAAGCAGGCAATTTGTTATTCTCATTATAGGAAGGCACTTATAGGCAGGGTTAAGGCCCATTCCACCATGGCTTTGGTGTTTTCTGTGGCTTTCTGGAAAGGCATGGACTCTAGCAGTACTGTACAAGCAGCAGCTTAGTCCTCATATCATACTTCCAGGTACAGATCAGGTTTTGCTAGGTCCATTATCCAGGGGCTTCTGGATTCTTAATTTACTTCCTTCTCCCAATAACCTATGGTAATCTACCCCAATAGCTTAGGCTACTGCAAACTAATGCTGAACACAGTACAGTTATGTAAGTAAGCTTACCATAACAGTGGACAGCAGAATAGGTCACTTTTGCTGCCGCCTCCCTGTATCCCCAGTCTTCAGTTGCTTTTTGTATTTCCAGGGTGCATGTATGTGTATGCTTACACACACGCGCACACACACACACACACACACACACACACACACACACACACACACACACACACACACACACACGCACACACACACAGACATACTTGTTATGATTGAACAACCCAAACACTGACCTGACATTCACAACATCAGTAAAGAAAAGTTGAAATTGCAAATGTCAGCAGTCTCAGTGCATGCAAAAATAAAACATTAAAACATTAAAAAATAAACAAAAAATAATATTTTTGACACCACCCTGTACCTCTCCCAACCCTCTGTTAATTATCTCTCAGTATTGGTGAGAATGCATATTATCTTACCCGGAATATTGTGTGATCATGCACATGTCGACAATCTACCAACTATAGTGCTGATAGTATTCAGTCTTCCTATAGGTCTACTTCACATGACTGAAAATTCAAAATACTGAATTTCATTTGACTGAGCCCACAATATCTAATTTTCAAAATACTGAAAACTCATTTGACTGAGTATTATTATACTGAAAGCTTACAATGCTGAATTTCACAATACTGAATTTTAAGCCGTAGATGTGACATGCGTTTCTCTTTACCTGTGACTTGCTTGTAATAAAAGACATTACTGTAAGTTAAAGTGCCGACTGTCAGAATACCAATAGTAGAAAGTAGTGTTGTAGTGTTTATAAATGTGGCTATGTCTCTTTACATTTTTATGGGAAGTATCTAAGTAATATGGTGGATGTTTCATGTGCTCACAGCAGTAGTGGCAGTGTGTGCAGTAATGCAAGGTAAGTAAAAGTTATATGCCTTTTTCCCCACTGTAGTGTGATCCTGGAGTTAGTATATATATATAGTTGGGGGTGTGAGTGGTGCAGCCCCTCAGCTCGTTTGATTTTATATTGTCCGGTTTCTGTTAAGAGGGTAAGTAAATACTATTTAAGTTTTGGAAAGAGTTAGTCCTTGGTGTTGTAAGTGGTGTTGTAAGTGTGCATGTCTATGGCTTAAAATTCAGTATTTTGAAATTCAGCATTGTAAGCTTTCTGTTTATTGAGAGTCAGTCAAATGAGCTTTCAGTATTTTGAAAAATTAGGTATTGTGGTCTCAGTTAAATGGAATTCAGTATTTGAATTTTCTGTCCATATATATATATATATATATATATATATATATATATATACACACACACACACACATATACACGTACATAAACACACACACACACACACACACACACACACACACACACACACACACACACACACACACACACACACACACACACACGTATGCATATATCCTTGTGTATTACTTTTCTAGCCTTTTTCCTTTCATTACTATTGTCTGTCTGTCTTCTTAGGGCAAGAGAGCTTTGAAACTTTTGGCACCCGACTGCCTTTTATATGGAGCTGTGCTTGAACTCCTAGCAGTTAGAGTATGTGGAAGATGCCCTAAAACAAAAAACTGGCCAGTTGGCCATAAACTTAGCAGGATATAACCCAGTTTAGGCTACTGCAACTGTGGTCTGTGAGAATATCCACTGTTGTGGTAGGTTTACTTACACAACTGGACTTTATGTGCTTTTGTATATGTAACTTATAAAACTGAATTACTTGCCACATAGTGTACAACAATGTGATACTTCCCCCTATAAAACTGAATTACTTGCCACATAATGTGCAACAATGTGATACTGCCCCCTATAAAACTGAATTACTTGCCACATAATGTACAACAATGTGATACTGCCCCCTATAAAACTGAATTACTTGCCACATAATGTGCAACAATGCAATACTGCCCCCTATAAAACTGAATTACTTGCCACATAATGTACAACTATGTGATACTGCCCCCTATAAAACTGAATTACTTGCCACATAATGTACAACAATGTGATACTGCCCCCTATAAAACTGAATTACTTGCCACATAATGTGCAATAATGCGATACTGTCCCCTATAAAACTGAATTACTTGCCACATAATGTACAACAATGTGATACTGCCCCCTGTAAAACTGAATTACTTGCCACATAATGTACAACAATGTGATACTGCCCCCTATAAAACTGAATTACTTGCCAGATAATGTACAACAATGTGATACTGCCCCCTATAAAACTGAATTACTTGCCACATAATGTGCAACAATGCGATACTGTCCCCTTTAAAACTGAATTACTTGCCACATAATGTACAACAATGTGATACTGCCCCCTATAAAACTGAATTACTTGCCACATAATGTGCAACAATGTGATACTGACCCCTATAAAACTGAATTACTTGCCACATGATGTGCAACAATGTGATACTGCTCCCTATAAAACTGAATTACTTGCCACATAATGTGCAACAATGGGATACTCTGCCCCCTTTTTGTCTCCATTGTTGCAGTTACCTGCAGGCCTGGGTCATGTTTAAAAAGGGCCTTTGGACCAGCCAGTGTATATTTCGAGACTGAAAACTATTGCTGGCATTTGGAAGATAGTGTGACGCTAAGCATTAATAAGTATTATGAATTTTTAATACTTAAGACAACATGAATATTCCAGTAAGCACCATGGGAAAGTATATTGTGTGCTGGACTTTGTACCTTCTGTGATTCCTCTGTCTTTGTGAATCAGTTGTGTTTTTTTTTTTTATGTTTAAATTTCTTCACCTGGGCTATACCTGCAAAGTGGAAATCCTAGACCTTAGAGGGGAAAAAAAAAAGTATGTGCTGCTGGGCTGAGTTGTTCTTTGCCTACCACAAAAGGGCATTTTTAGCTGTAATACTTCTAAAATGAGCTCTGAGTGCCCAGACTAATGCCCAGTGAATGTCCATCTAATTGTAAGTGTATTTTTTAATGTCAAATTGCACCCTTTGTGTTGTAGTCATGTTCTTAAAATTCTAAATGGCTGTTTGCTCCTTATTGCAGGTAATTGGAAATTCAGTGGGAAATATGATTTTTATTTTATTTATTTTACATTTGTTGACAGGGATAGTCCGACTGGATACATGTCCATTTTCAGTGGAGGCCCTGGGAGAAAACAAATTCTGATATATACAGTACATTGTGACAAACAGTGAGAGGAGTACATAAGACATAAGAATAAGTAACTGTAGTTTTACGTATTTACACTATACATGGTAGGACATAAGTATAATACATTCCTTCTTTAAGTCCTTTAGCCTACACTATCCAATTGAGTTAGAGTCTTTGGGACATGGTTGAGTTGAAGTCTTAGGGACAGTTAGAAGATGCTAGTCAGGTTTAGCGCAAGGACAGAGCCAGTGTGATTTAAAATGTTTTCTGAGATTTTCTTTGAATAGAGTTAGTGAACAATTAAGAGTGAGGTCGGGTGGTAGTTGATTCCAGATTTTGCCAATCGAGTTGGCGAATAAGGCTTCACCAGCTGAGTTATTGGATTTGATTGTTTGGATAAGTAGTCTATTGGATGAGCGGAGTTTGCTGTGATTACTATATGGGGTGACAATGTTTTTGAGGGATGGAATATTATCTGGGTGGTGTAGGGCTTAATGGGCTAATGTGAGCTGAGTAAACTGAAGAAGGGTAGGAAGTTCAAGCAACCCTAGGAGATTTAGATTGTGGCAGTGGTGTGTCCTATAGGATGAGCCCATGGCAAATCTAGCTATGTGGTTGTAGCAATGGGATAATTTGTTGCTTTCAGTGCTACGCAAGCCTGTGAATAGTGGGGAGGCATAAAGGAGGGTGGAAAGAAGATGACATCGTGCAATGGAAGTTCTGGCAAAAGGAGTGAGGAAGGGTCTAAGCTTATAAAGTGATCCTAGTTTTTTGTTTATGGTTTTGATGGTTTGATTAATATGAGCATCATATGTAAGATTATTGTCTATTGTAACTCCCAGGAGTTTGGTTTGGGCATCAGGGTAGATAATGGTCCCGTTGTTAGATGTAATTATCATGGTTGGAGGGTTGGACCTATGAGTGGGTGCAAAGAGAAGCAGCTTAGTTTTTTGGGGGGTTTACTAGCAGACAGTGATTAGTGAGCCAATATTCAACAGTATTGAAGGTGCTCTGGGTTAAGGAAAGCAGATCAGGTTGCGAGGAGGTCAAGCAGATCAACGTGGAGTCATCTGCATACTGAATACATGTAGCCTTGGGAATAACAGTGTAGAGGTTATTAATAAACATGGAGAATAAAAGGCGTCCTAGTATTGAGCCCTGAGGGACTCCTAAGGAGATGGGTAGACAGGATGATAGCTTTTCTTGCCATAGGACTGCCTGTTGGCGTCCAGATAGATAGGACTGAAACCATAGTAGAGAGTGGGAGTCAAGGGAGAAGCTAGTTAGGGTCTGTAGGAGTAACTGATGGTTGACCATGTCGAACGCCTTAGATAGATCAAGAAAGAGAGCAGAAGAGAGTAGACTACTATTATGGTTATGGTTGATTACATTGGTGAAGGAGAGAAGAACTGAGGTGGTGCTGTGAAAAGGTCTAAAGCCGTGCTGAGATACAGCCAGTAGCTTGCCTTCTACAAGGTGGTTCATAAGTTGCTTCTGGATACATTTTTCCATTATTTTAGCTAGTGGACATAGAATAGTAATGGGTCTGTAATTGGATAGTTCTGTAGAGCTTCCACCTTTATGTAATGGTATAACATGAGAAACTTTCCAAATTGATGGGCAGAGGCTTTGGATAATGTTCTGTTTATTAGTATTGAAATTGGGTAGTCTATGATGTCAGCAGCCTTTTGCAAGTATTCTACTGGGAGGAGGTCAGCAGCTAGAGTGGTGGGCTTTAGTTTTTTGATAAGACAACGGATGAGAGAGGTAGGAACAGGTTAGAAGCTAAAGGAGGGGGTGGTGTTAGGTTTCTCATTGTCCAGGTAGGAAGAGGGGGGCACAAGGTGGCTGGCCAAGGTCTTGATGGTTCTGTGAAGAAGCTATTGAAGGAGTTTGCAGTGTTTTCTGGTGACTCCTTATTAGGGGTTAGAAGAGAGGGGGTAAGAGTATGTACTGGGTGAAGTAGCTTATTTAATCCAGCCCAGAATTTTCGAGGATTGTTATGGTTTTTGTTGTAAATGGTGGTAGTAGTTTTTCTTGTCTAGGATAATAGATTTTTTGGTATTGTTTCTTAGTTGCCTATAACTAAGATGGTGTTGAGGGTCTTTGGTGGCATGCCAGTTGCCCAAGCGTTGTTTCTGAGTATGATTTTAGATTTAGTGTCTTTTGTCAGCCATGGTGCTGACTTTGTTTTGGTTCTGGGGTCATGGGAGTCGAGGATGGCAAGGAATCTGTTATTTAAGTATTCCACTGCATCATCCAATGGGAGTATCTTTAGGGGCGACCATTTGCAAGCCTTGAGATCATTATGAAAGTTGGTGAGGTTAAAGTTTTTGGTAGATTTTATTGTTTTAAAGGAGGGTAATTGGGAGTTGTCTGTCTTGAGCTTAATTATATATGTGAGGCAGTGGTTGCTTATGTCATCAGGTAGGGTCCTAGAGTTATATAATTCGGGAAGACTGTTGATATCCAATCTAGGGTGCTTTCTTTATTATTGTTTTTATTAAGTCTGGTGGGGGAAGTAATCACCTGAGAAAATCCATACAGGTTGATATGGGTGGTGGCGCAGCAGCGGAACATGAGTTCCAGTCAATAGTGAAGTCCCCAAAAACAATGGTTTCTTGGGGGTAGTTATTAGATAACCATTGTAAGATGTCTTCTAGGGTGCAGACTCAAAGCCTGTCACAAGTGGTGTCCCACAGGGCTCAGTCCTGGGTCCACTCTTGTTCGGCATCTACTTTTCTGAAGTACAAGCAAACACAGGAGGGTTATGGCTGACAAAGTTTGCAGATGACTGCAAACTGGGCGCCATAGTCGAAAACACATCTGACACAGATATCCTTCAGAAGGGCCTCACAGAAACGGATAACTGGTGCCAGAGCCATGGCCTAACGTTAAATGCCAAGAAATGCATAGTCATACCCTTCGGGAAAAACAAGGTTACCCCTAGCTACCATATAAGTGGCAATCCACTGAGCACAGAAGAAGTCATCAGGGATCTGGGGACCCAGGTTGACAGTAGCCTTTCGTTTGACACTCATGTTGCTAAAGTAGTTAGGAAAACCTTCTACATTGCCCACCTGATCATGAAGGGATTCACATCTAGATCAAGGGAGGTCATCGTCCCCTGTACTCATCACTCATTAGACCTATGATTGAGTACAATGCCCCATTCGAATGTATCTGACCCGACACCTGCAGCAGCTGGAAAGGCCCCAAAAGTTCCTCACCAAAAGGATAAAGGGTCTCAAAATATGTCTTATGCTGCCCGACTGAAAGAACTCCAGCTCTATTCAGTCTCATACCGCTTGCTCAGAGGTGACCTGTGCCTGACATATAAGGCCATGTCAAACCCTGATTTGATGAATATGCTTCACCTCAAAAATCTAGATCCCTCAGAACCACAAGGGCGGAGACTTAAACCTTGACACGGTTATTAATAGAACGTGCTGGAGGGACAGATTCATCACCCAGAGACTCTATGCTGTGGAACAAAATCCCGGTACATGTGAGGCAGAGCACCTCGCTGGCCTTGTTCAAGAGGAATCTTGACCAATGGATGGGGGATCGCAGATATACCCCAGGGATTACTTCAGTGTCACTGCTTGACAGAGGCACAGCAAAATAATAGGCATAGTTTTATTCAAACTAAAGAGGTGGCGAAAGCCAAATAACTATGGGCTAGGCTTATAAATGCCCTTGGGCAGATAGCCTAGTATGAACCTATGAACCTATGAACCTATGGTATTTTTACCTGGGGAAATATAGACACAGACAATGTATCTGCATTTGTTTTTATTGATTTGGAGTTTGGTAATTAGGATTTCTGTGTTGCTATCTTGGGGTGGTTATAGAACATCTGTAGTGATTTTTAGATTTGATTTGTATAGAACAGCAACTCCACTGCCTTTCCTTTTAGTTCTGTCCTGTCTAAGTATCTGATAACCTGGAGGTGTAACCTCATTATCTTTAGTTGCTGGTTTCAGCCAGGTTTCTGTGAGACAAAGTATGTCTGGGGAGTAGACAGCTAAGAGGGCATGCAGGTCATGAATTTTATTGTTTAGGCTTCTAATATTCAGATGACAGGCTAGGAATGACTTGTGGGGCCTATTAGACATAGGGAAGCTGGTAGGATTATTGGAGTAAGAGTTGGCATACCTGTGGGGGCAGGACCGGGGTTAGGGTGGATGTTGCCAGACTTTGTGAGATTGTGATGCAGATTAACTGCGAGTTTTAGTATTTTGAGTAGGAGTTTATGGTAATATTTTGTTTTTGGGGACGTATAAACAGATAGTAAGCATGATTTATCCACTGCAGAGCGTGTGTATACTTATGTGGATCTCAAAATGGCACTTGCTATGATCAGTAGCTAAATTGCTATTTTTTTGTATGTTATGTATTTATTTGTTTGTTTGTGTGTTTATTAGAATTCAGGACCCAGGAGCTTTGACTACAGAACTCCTTTAATGAAACTACATATTGAAAAAAAAAATAGATCCATATTTAAGAAGACTTTTGCTTGTTATTGATTTTAAGTATTGGACTTCACTGATTTTATAATTTCTGCTGCTTTGTAGTCTTTGTTTGCTGTTGTGATCATGTATGTAATTTGCCTTTATTTTATTCTTTCATTGTCACTTGTATTGTAGCATTTTATATTGGTTACCCTGAATTGTAACTACTGTACTGGTCTGAAAAAGGTCTTTGAGGATCAGAAATAAAATAAAGTGCTCTGTGTTCGAGTGTCTGTACAGGTTATTATGGTTGCAAAACTACACTTTACTTACAGTGCCGCTAAAGATGAACCATTGCAATGCGTGATAATATTGTCTCAAATCAAAAAAGCATAGAAATAAGAAGCCTTTTTGCAGTTGTGGGTTTCAGATAAGCTATGTTATACCTCTGGTATCATTTTGTAACCATGCAGCTGCTTTCTGAGATGTCTGTGGTATGTCAGGAAATTATATATGTATATATATATATATATATATATATATATATATATATATATATATATTATAGATGCAGATATAGATATATATAGATATCATTGTGTGGCTGTTTTGTGGAAAGGTCTCTGTAGGCTGAGCATACGCACTGAAGTGCTCACACACACACACGCACACACACACACACACACACACACACACACACACACACACACACACACACACACACACACACACACACACACACACACACACACACACACACACACACACACACACACACACACACACACACACACACCAATCAGCAGGCCTTACTTTGGTCACATCTGTTGAGGTTTTTGAGGGTAATTTTTTTAAGCTGAGTGGAGTTATTATACAGAAGTCTTTGACACTGAATGTTACAACTTTTGTGGAATTAATAATAAGTAGTAATTTTACGTTAATATATTATAATGACTTTCAGTGAACATTAACATATAAAACATATGAAGCAGTACTCTTGCATTTCAAAAAAACAAACTTCCAAGTTGAACACTCTGCATCATTGTCTGCATTGCTGTCCTGAAGCTATGACCTTTTACTGAGAGGAGCGTTTGTTAACACTTACACAATCTTGTTTAGTACTGCATAATGTCAATATTAAATATTGTTTTGTAACACAATAATAATACATTTTACATTTTCAAAGAATGCACTATTTGTATTTCTGCAGGATCTTAATGTCTCTTTAGCCATTAATACTGATGTAGTATGTCATTTTTCATTAGTTATCTCATGTTATGATCAGTTCTGCTGACAGTTTGTTTTAATGGTGCATAGGGTCCTTCAACACTCATTCATTTATTTATGAATTTTTCTGTTTCCAGGTCCATCCAGAAAATGAAGAATGGACCTGTTTTGAACAGTCTGCCTCCTTAGATATTAGGTCCTTTTTTGGTTTTGAAAGCACTGTGGAGAAAATTGCCATGAAGCAGTACACAATGAACATAAAAAAGGTAGAGTTGTCCGTTATTATTTGTTCAGATTTCAATGAAAATTCAGCTTGACCTTAACTTCCGCATTCTTTTTTTCTTTTGTTGAACTTCTGCTTCATTCCATCCATGAATGTTATTGAAAGCTATAGCAACGAGCTTATATAACCAGACAATGGGATTTCTTTTTTTTTTTTTTTGCAACTTTCCCTTTCCATATATTTAATTTAGAGGAAACTATCATCTTTTCATCTTACATAGAACTGCATGTTCTTAATATTGTTATTGTCCCACAGTTGTCCCACAGTAGTATTGTCAGCAGGGACCATCAAGCCACTTTTTTTCAACTAAGATCTCATGCTGGGGTGTAGCTGGTAACTTTATTATTCAATTGTTACAGTTTATCATACAGCTACTTGTTTATTTCCTGAAAGTGGCAACCTTCTTCATTTCCCCATGATAACATTGTCTTGTTACAGTAAAATCCCTGTTATCTGGGACTCAAACAACTGGCACATTCAAGCAACCGACATTTGATTGGCTCGTATGTCAGCATAAGAGCCAATCAAAAATCCCAAAGGGAAGACTCTTCTGTTCACTGTGGAATAGCCCGCTGTTCCACATTGAACAGAAGAGCCTCTGCTTTGCGATTTTTGATTGGCTTGTATGCCGGTATATGAGCCAATCAAAAATCGCAAAGCATATCTCAAGCAACCGGAACATACACTTAATCAGCATCTACTAATCCCAAAGGGTGCCGGTTAAGTGAGACTTTATTGTATTTGCATTTTTCAAAGCAGCCTCTGTTTCTGATGTTCCAGGACTAGAGCGACAGCCTTCTGTAATACCACACCCAGTGAATGTCATGTAATGTTATTTTTGATTGCTGGTAATTAATGGATTTCATAGCTATCATGTTCTAGAATGCACATAAGTGTTCTTTCTGTCAATACAAGAGAGGATGTTCCACTAGCAATGTAAGTCTTGAAAGTGCCTGTCCTATGGCAGTAGGCTGCTTTCATGTACTTCCATGTCAGAGATCGAAAAGAACATAAATTCAGGTCTACCAGTGATGTATTCCACAGTGCAGAAGAACTGGAGGAATTGCAAATGTCAAATGATTATTTCAAATGGAAGGTAAATCTAAGAAGAATAGCAAAGTCTTAAAACATTAGCAAAACTAGGGAGATCGAACTAGCTGTTTTCTCCACTGAAGTTAACCAGAGGTGACACCTTTATCCAATACTGATCGCCAGTAACTGCTGAGGTGTGTTTATTGAGAAGAACCCCCTCTGTGGTCCAGTACTCCTGCTTTCCATCTGCTAATGGTTGCATCTACAACTTCTGTTTCACCTGCTGTTCTAGTCTCAACACCTCCATTTGGGATTTCTTCTAAGGTGTCCATACCTTGTTCAAGAAGTGTCATTCTGTTTGTTAATCCACTTCATATGTGTGTGTGTCTTCCTTTTCTTAACTTTCTTTTTTCTTAGTCTGATGCAGGGGATGCTATTGTTCTAGACTAACTTTACAAATTTAACTGCATGTCCACTAGTATTTGAGTCTTGCATGGTCTGTATTCTGGTACATGGTATAGGTACATGCTCATCAGAAATGGACCCAGCTGGTTTTATTTTTTAATTTGCTGACTGGGGTAGAGAGCACTGATCTAAAACGTAAAATGGGCCAATTTCAATCTTAGCCAGGAGAGGACCATAACTGTAATACATATTAAGTTGGACAATATAATAGGTGAAGTTAGTACAAATAGAATTTATGACATTAAGTAATTTTAGAACATCTTAGTAACAAGCAAAATTATGTTTTACTACAGATTTACAGTGTGTTCAGTCTATCGTTATTTATTTATTTGTTTGTTTATATATTTTTATTTGTTGACTGTCATACCTCTGAAACTCTTACAGCAAGAAATCTGGACAAAAAGCCATAAATAAAAGTGGGACAAAGGCCCAAAAATAGGGACAATTTTTAAATATTGCTCTTATATAAAATAACAGGTTTTGCATTGGCATGAATTTTTGGAAGGGTATGAAGTCTGAAACTCAAATGTCTGCCATTATTTTCTAACTTTAATCTTTAATGATTTGCCACTAATTTGCCAGAAATCCATAATTTTATGAAAAACGGACAAAAATATGAGGCAAACATCTGGACATTTTGTGAAAATCTGTACAGTTGGCAGGTACTGTACATTGGCTGGGGATGTCCTGCTGGTGCAGAATCCCTTTATAAAGGAGGGCCAGAGAGAGAGAAGTTCCACTGATACAATGTAATACAAGAAACATATTAGTGTCATCTTTGATCATAGGATCGTATGAGGTTACTAGGCTAGTGATCTCAGGGCCCTTACAAGTCTAGACAAGTTCAATCCAATTTCCCAAGGATGTCTGGTTCAAGCAGACACTAAAATCAGCACCTATTGCCCCTGACCAAGAGGGACACAGGCGGGTGAATTTCCAGTTACCCTTCCAATCATCCAAATTGCGCTTAAATAGGGCAACAAGAGGCTTAGTTTAACATGAATAGGAAGCTTGTTCCAAAGTGGACTAACCTCTGTGAGACAAATCTTTCTCTCCAGCACGTTCTGTTGATGTTACATACTAGGTTAAGGTCCTTTGTGTGAGTAACCTATGTGCCATTTGACTTGCAAATGTGCAGCGTTTCCATCAAAGCTGGGTCAGAGATTGCTCTATATGCAAGGCACAGGTCGCCTCTGAGCAGTCAGTATGGCAGAGTAAAGTGACAATGATTTCAGTCTGTCTGCATAAGACAAATCTTGAAGACCCTGAATTTTCTTCATGCAGGTGTTTGGAAAGGTACATACCAAAGGGAGTATTGTATTAGATTATTGGCCTGATGAGGGAAGAGTACAGGGAGGTTATAACCTCTTTTTTTTTTCTGGAGGCAATGCCCTTACTTATGAGATGAGCAATATAAAATGCCTTCTTACCACTGTGGAGACATGGCGATCAAAGTTAAGGTTGCTGTCAACCTGTGTGTCCAGATCTCTCACCACTGACTGAGATCTTAGGGTATTGCTATTGATGTGCTAGTTTGCAGGAACATCACCCTTGCCAAAGGAGTTGATAATGCATTTTTTTTGCATTAAGTTTAAGGCCATGACTTTGGTATCAGTCATTAGTCTGTGTAAGGCTTTCTTGCAGGATGTTGATATTAATAGGGATTTCAGTGATCTCTCCCATTTTGCAGTCATAAGTAAACTTTGACAGCCGCAGTCCTTTAGTTTTTGCCTGCAGTTCAGAGAAGTAGATTCTGAATAGTAGAGGTCCCAAAACCAATCCCTGTGGAACACCACTGATTATGGGTCTGCTGGAGGAGGTGGCATCCCCTATTTTGACCATATGAGTTCTGTCAGTGAGCCAGTTTGCAACCCATCTGACAATATATGGGTTCATACCCAGCTGTGTGAGTTTATCAATGATGCCTGAGTGGAGGATCGTGTCAAAGGTATTGGCTGTGTCTAGGTAGGCCATATGCACAGATTTGCCCTCATCTAGGGCTTTGGTGACTGTCTTGAAGAAGTCCACCATGTTTAACAGGCATGATCTCCCCTTGACAAAGCCAAACTGGGTGGGGTCGAGCATTTGGTGATTTCCTATATCTTTGTTAATATGGTCCATGATGATTCATTCCATGGCCTTGCAGATAAGGCTGGTCAGGCTAATGGGTCTGTAGTTCACGGGGTCAATGCATGTACCCCATTTGTGCAAAGCGATGACTGTTGCTGTTTTCCATTCCACTGGGATGAAGCCTGTCCTTAGGCTGTGAGTGAAAAGCATGCTGAGTGGTGATGTTAATTCCTGTTTTAACCCATGTAGAACACAGCCTGGGATGTTGTCTGGTCCCATAAAGAATGTGTTTATGGCCTTGGAGAGGGCATTTGAGACCTGCTCCTTGGAGATACTAGGCATGGGACAGGTGTTTGAGATGCTTTGGAGTATATGTGGCAGGGGCAGGAGAATGAAGTTTTCACTGAACCTGTCAGCCAGCTTTGCTATATCCACAGGTTCTATATATGTAGTACCATTAACTATGAATTCAGCACAAATCTGGGCATTACTTACGAGGTTACGGATGTAACTAAAGAACGTCTTGTGGTTATCCTTAGGGAATCTACTTTGGATTTGTAGTTAGCTTTGGAAGACTTCACTAGGAATCTTATTTGATTGTTTTGGTAGTACATTACTAGAGAATGATGCACATTAGCATATTGAACTATAAAGCATATTGAATAAAGGTACACATTCGCACTGGTACAATTCATTCACATTGGTACAATCATAAAATCATGTTGAAATGGACTATATTTATACAAGCATTTGCAGCTGAAAAGCTGTAAACATGGATTTGCATGAATAAACGTATAGATACATATAGACATATGTATTATGTGAATTAGACAAGTCATTTAGGTTGCATTATGGCAATGCACCCTTTAGGGGTAGAGTACATATTTTTATATGTAGATGTAAGAGAAAGAGGAGAAAGAGAAAATAATAATACATAATTGCCAAAGATTCCAAAACAACCACAAGGCATTCTATAGCTATGTCAAGAATCTAAATGGCAATGCTCAGATCTACAACAGAATGGCATGAAATATACTGATCCCAAGGATATTGCCAGTATCCTGGCAGATCGATTCAGTGCAAACTTCACCCCCCTCTCACCCCTTAAAGGGCCCATCTCAATACTGAAAGATTGCCAAATTCCAGTAATAACGGCCACACAGGTAAAAAAACACACTCTCCAAAGCTAAGAATACAGCATCCATGGGAGCAAACGACATCCCAGGCTATGTACTACATGAACTACAAAATGAACTGGCACCTCACCTAAGTGTCATGTTTAATCATAGCCTCACTTCAGGCTTCGTGCCCACTGAGTGGCACACAGCTGCAGTTATCCCACTCCACAAGAGGAGATCCACCTTGGATCCCGGGAACTACCGCCCCATTAGTCTGACGAGCCTGATCTGCAAGGCCATGGAACGTATTATCATGGAACTTATAAACAAAGACATTGGCAACCTTCAAACACTGGACTCCATGCAGTTTGGGTTCGTGAAGGGCCGATCTTGTCTCCTGAACCTGATTGAATTCTTCGAATCAGTCTCCAGAGCCGTGGACAAGGGTAAGGTGGTCCACACAGCCTATCTGGACCTTGCCAAGGCCTTCGACACCATCCCCTACTTTGGAATCATAGATAAACTTACTAAGCTGGGCATTAATCCCTACGTCACTCGATGGGTTGCTAACTGGCTTACTGACAGAATCCACACTGTAAAAGTAGCCAACTCCAAATCCAGCTCCAGACCAGTGACATGTGGAGTACCTCAGGGTTCAGTCCTAGGATTGCTCTTGTTTGGTATCTACTTCTCTGAAGTACAGGCCAACACTAAGGGACTCTGGCTAACAAAGTTCACAGATGACTGCAAACTGGGAGCCATTACTGAATCCCCAAATGATATGGATATTCTACGAAAGGGCCTTACAGAAACAGATGCTTGATGCCAGAGCCATGGGCTCAAGCTCAATGCCAAGAAATGTATAGTTATCCCCTTTGGGAAAAAACATGTACCCGTGAATTACCACATAGGTGGCAGTACACTAAACACTGAAAGTGTGATAAGAGACTTAGGGACACAGGTGGACAGTGGTCTCAACTTTGATAACCACATCGCCACAACAGTCAGGAAATCCTTCTATGTGGCACACCTTATCACTAAGGGCTTTTCATCCAGAAAAAAGGAGGTCATTGTCCCACTGTACTCATCCCTCATTAGACCCATTATAGAATACAACGCCCCATTTGGTATGTACCTCTCAAGACATCTGCAACAACTGGAATGGCCGCAGAAATACCTCACTAAAAGAATCACAGGCCTAAAGCAAATGCCATATGCTGACCGTCTAAAAAAACTCCAGCTATACTCTGTCGCATATCTTCTACTCAAAGGCGATCTCTGCTTAACATACAAGGCCATGTCAAACCCAGAGCTGTTGGACATGCTACACTTAAAGAAATCCCAATCCCTCAGAAACACACGCTCCAGGGATCTAAACCTTGTCATCACAATGAACAAAACATGCTGGAGGGATAGGTTCCTGATTCAGAGTCTCCCCAGACTTTGGAATAGACTGCCCATACTTGTCAAGCAGAGCACCTCGTTCGCCCTCCTCAAAAGGAACCTTGATGATTGGATGGGAGATAGGAAATTCACCCCGGGAATCATGTCAGTCGCCCTGCTAGACAGGAGTCCAGGGAAGTAAATAAAGTGAGATGTCAGTAAGAGGTCTGCCATCTGACTGACTGTAAGCCATTTGGCAATTGCTATGGTTGAGCAGTCGTGCTAATGTTTGGGGGAAAGAAAGTAATAAATGTACAAGTGTTATTGGAAAGAGTCTGAATTTTTTATTCATATCTGAGGCAGTGTCAGTAAGTGGTAAGTCATCTTCAAGTTGTGAGAAGGATGCCTTTGCCTATGGTTAACCTTATAGTTGTTGTTGTTGTGTCTTTCGGCTTTTCCCAGTTAGGGGTCGCCACAGTGGAACTCCGGTCCGCTAATGATTGGCAGTTGATTTTTACATACCAAGTTGCCAGCTCTGCCGCACAACCTTCAACGAAGGTACGCCCATTCACGCATGTCTCCACACAGAAGACGCTCCAGCTGAGACTCGAACCAGACAGCGTCTTACTGTGAGGCGACAACGCTACCGCAGCATCACCACTGCAGTCTTAGGGGAAAAAAAGTGATAGTTTTCTGGCCCAGAACACATCGTTTATTTTGTTTTAGCTTTGCCTGGGTGGATTTAAAAAATGAGAAAACAGTCTAATCAATTTCATAGGTATTTAAGGGAAGAAACATTTTCATTGTGTGTATTGTCTTTTGATTTCACGTGCAATAAGTTTATGAGTTCTTGAGTTTGTGCCAAAGATCATGGATTTTTATTTTTTTTTTTTGTTAGAAATCTAGGCTTTGTTGAAGTGGGATTGTAGTTGGTGATCAAGGGTGTTGCTGGAGGGGAACCGTACCATATCATCAGCTAATAATAAGAATGCAAATTCATGTGCATCAAAGGGAAGTTTGTTGATAAAGATGGAGAAGAGTAATTGTGCCAGGATTTATCCCTGAAAAACACCTTTGATTAAGGGCCCTTAGAAGAAATGGCAGTACTAACTCTGACAAAAAAGTATCTTTCAGTGAAGTAGTTGTGGATCAAGATGGTTATTTATTTATTTATGCACAGTTGTAGCAAATGGGTTATGAGAATATAGTAGTTTTCTAGATGAAAAGCTTTACTTAGGTTGGTAAAGCTTGCTGTTGTCAACTGAATTTTGTCCATATTAGGAGCATTTTTTCTATTAGTGTCCAGACTGCAGTTACAATACTACATTAAGTTAAAAAAGACTTGTTTGTGAGTAGCACTTTATATCTTTTGATGTATTAGGTGTAGTTTTCAAACATCTAGGCTGGGTAAGATGAAGATGGGACAAAATGTGATGCTGTAGTTGATTTGGGCGCACAGTAGGATTTGTTTGAGTAGAGACTGAATAATACAAAATGTGATGCTGTAGTTGATTTGGGCGTACAGTAGGATTTGTTTGAGTAGAGACTGAATAATACAAAATGTGATGCTGTAGTTGATTTGGGCGTACGGCAGGATTTGTTTGAGTAGAGACTGAATAATACAAAATGTGATGCTGTAGTTGATTTGGGCGTACGGTAGGATTTGTTTGAGTAGAGACTGAATAATACAAAATGTGATGCTGTAGTTGATTTGGGCATACAGTAGGATTTGTTTGAGTAGAGACTGAATAATACAAAATGTGATGCTGTAGTTGATTTGGTACAGTAGGATTTGTTTGAGTAGAGACTGAATAATACAAAATGTGATGCTGTAGTTGATTTGGGCGTACAGTAGGATTTGTTTGAGTAGAGACTGAATAATACAAAATGTGATGCTGTAGTTGATTTGGGCGTACAGTAGGATTTGTTTGAGTAGAGACTGAATAATACAAAATGCGATGCTGTAGTTGATTTGGGTGCACAGTAGGATTTGTTTGAGTAGAGACTGAATAATACAAAATGTGATGCTGTAGTTGATTTGGGCGTACAGTAGGATTTGTTTGAGTAGAGACTGAATAATACAAAATGTGATGCTGTAGTTGATTTGGGCGTACAGTAAGATTTGTTTGAGTAGAGACTGAATAATACAAAATGTGATGCTGTAGTTGATTTGGGCATACAGTAGGATTTGTTTGAGTAGAGACTGAATAATACAAAATGTGATGCTGTAGTTGATTTGGGCGTACAGTAGGATTTGTTTGAGTAGAGACTGAATAATACAAAATGTGATGCTGTAGTTGATTTGGGTGCACAGTAGGATTTGTTTGAGTAGAGACTGAATAATACAAAATGTGATGCTGTAGTTGATTTGGGCGTACAGTAGGATTTGTTTGAGTAGAGACTGAATAATACAAAATGTGATGCTGTAGTTGATTTGGGCATACAGTAGGATTTGTTTGAGTAGAGACTGAATAATACAAAATGTGATGCTGTAGTTGATTTGGGCGTACAGTAGGATTTGTTTGAGTAGAGACTGAATAATACAAAATGTGATGCTGTAGTTGATTTGGGCGTACAGTAGGATTTGTTTGAGTAGAGACTGAATAATACAAAATGTGATGCTGTAGTTGATTTGGGCGTACGGTAGGATTTGTTTGAGTAGAGACTGAATAATACAAAATGTGATGCTGTAGTTGATTTGGGCGTACAGTAGGATTTGTTTGAGTAGAGACTGAATAATACAAAATGTGATGCTGTAGTTGATTTGGGCGTACACGGTAGGATTTGTTTGAGTAGAGACTGAATAATACAAAATGTGATGCTGTAGTTGATTTGGGCGTACAGTAGGATTTGTTTGAGTAGAGACTGAATAATACAAAATGTGATGCTGTAGTTGATTTGGGCGTACAGTAGGATTTGTTTGAGTAGAGACTGAATAATACAAAATGTGATACTGTAGTTGATTTGGGCGTACAGTAGGATTTGTTTGAGTAGAGACTGAATAATACAAAATGTGATGCTGTAGTTGATTTGGGCGTACGGTAGGATTTGTTTGAGTAGAGACTGAATAATACAAAATGTGATGCTGTAGTTGATTTGGGCGTACAGTAGGATTTGTTTGAGTAGAGACTGAATAATACAAAATGTGATGCTGTAGTTGATTTGGGCGTACAGTAGGATTTGTTTGAGTAGAGACTGAATAATGTTAGAGTTAATTAGTTTGAAGCAGAAAAGAAGAATGAAAGTCGGAGGCAGAGCATCAGTGTCTGGAGGGCTGACAGTGCTTTCTGGTAAACTGGGAAGGTTTGTGAATTCTTTTTGGAATTTTGTGGGAGTAAGTGGGGTGAAGGAGGAATTAAATACTGAATGTTTTAACCTCCTTCAAGAAGTATTTTAGGTTGTTAAGTAGGGTGTTTGGTTTAGACTTGATGTTGGATTTATGATCTCTGATGGCTTGTTTTGCAATGTGGCATAATTCAAGTGAGGGCTCATCAATATCTTCAAAGAAACAGTATTGCCTATACACACACTCTTAAATCATATTTGTTAGAACTGGGGAGTTCCCCCTCTACAAAGAGGCCAGTCACAAGTGGAGTCCCCCAGGGTTAAGTCCTAGGACTGCTCCTTTTTGGCATTTACTTCTTTGAAGTCAAGGCTAATGTCAGTGGCCTCTGGCTAACAAAATTTGTGGATGATTGCAAATTAGATGCTGTCATTGAATCTCACACTAACACATATGTTCTCCAGGAAGGGTTGACACAGACATGCAACTGGTATCAGAGTCATGGACTAAAACTAAATGCCAAGAAATGCATAATAGTATCCTTCTGGAACTCATCCACCCCTGGTAACTATCATATTGACAACACAACCCTTAGAGTTGACTCAGTAGTGTGGGACTTAGGGACAAACATAAACAGTAATCTAGCCTTTGACTATCACATGTCTACAGTAGTGAGAAAATCATTCTGTGTTGCGCAACTTATAAACAAAGATATGGCATCACACCTGGCATTGATTATAGTGCCCCTTTTGGTATGTACCTAGCCAGGAATATCCAGGAACTGGAACATCCACACTAAAAGAATACAGATTACCTCAAGGCCCTATCCCTGTAATCTGCCCCCTACAGGCTGTTGAGGGGAGATCTATGCCTGGCATACAGTGCATTGTCACACCCCACTCTGATGGACCTCCTGCATATCCGTAAAACAGACAGCACCAGATTTACCCATTATAAAGACCTGAACCTTGCCTGCGATATAAATAGGATGTGCTGGAGAGACAGGTATGTACTCCAGAGATAACCCCATTCTGGAACGGGCTCCCCATCGAAGTTTGTCCCTAACCCAATTCAAGTGTAACTTGAACAACTGGATGGGGTACAGGAAATTCATCCCTGGTCTTTCATCTATGTCTCTAATGGGCACATCTCAGAGGCCCTTGCTTGTAAATGTTTCATCTCCCAAACCCCTGCTTACACTTATCAAGGGTGCCAGAACTTGTCAGAGATTTGGGTTGCATGGCTAGGCTTAAAAAGACCCTTGTGATCGTTAGCCTAGTAGACACCTATGAATCTGTATTAACTTGCCATCTCATGTAAAGCCAGACTGATAACCCATAAATAAATCATGCTTACCAAAATGTTTTTATTTAACATGTATGCAGATTAAGGGTTTTTATACTTATTTTGTATATACCTTTTGCTATTATATTTGTTTTTTTTCTAGATCCCAAAGCCTTACTGGGCACCCAGTAATGCACTGTCTACTATTTTTCATTACATTACATTACTCATTTTTTTTTTTATTATTTCTTCCTGGCCTTCTCTATCGTTTCTCATAAATTACAGCCCTTTTGTTATGGACATAATCATTTTATGGTGGCTTTCTATGGATGGCAGAGGGCCCATTGCGGGAGCTTGGTACTGAGATTAGAGATGGGACCTGTAGTGTAGTGGTAACAGTGAACTGGCAGCCAGAGAATGGCCACTCCAGAAGCCCTGTACAGGGTAATTCCTTCTCCTACCATACAAAAGGATTATAAAACAGAAGGATTATAAATCAGCATTGTGTAACTTCGCTCCTTCCTATTTTCTTGTGCACCCCTTTGTTTTTTCTGAACTTCCTTACCTATCTTTTTCAAGGCGTGTCATTTTCAAGACGATAATAAGTTGTGATGACGACCTGACAGTCATGGTGGCAGTTCATCAGCCCTTAGTAATGACCTTCATGCCCAGCTCTTCATTCAGCTTGAAGGTCAGCTTACTGATCGTGCTTCTCAGGCTCACCTATATTACCTTCCATTTAAGTGTTCTACCTCACTTTCCTAGGCTTACATTCTTTCTCTACTAGTTTTATTCCCCAGCTAAAATCCTACCTGTAAGAATTTACTGCTTCTCCAGCGGCAGTCTTGAATGTACCCAATTATTGTACAAATTCTTTCATTCATTCATTTATTTTCCTGACTCCCGCTTTATCCTGTTCAGTGTCAGAGATGAACTAGAGCCTGTCCTGGCAAGGGATGTGTGTAAGGGAGAGAACTAATACTGGATGGGAAGCCAGTCCATCAGAGGATATGCCCATTCTCATTACATGTGCATATCTGTGAACAATTTAATGGAGCGCCATCTCACTTATTGACAATATTTGGGAAAGTGGGAAGAAACCAGTGACCCCTGTAAAATTCATGTGGACAGACTGAGGACATAGAGACTTTGTGCAGATGGCATCCTAACCAGTACCAAAGCAGGGAACCAACCACATTGAGGGAATAGTGGTAATCACTACGGCACAAGGTACCCATGAAATGCAAACAAACCATCCATTATGATTATGCTGTTATTGATAGGTAGTTGCAAACATCTAGGAGACCATGTGTAGTTGGTTCCTGCAGGAGGACAGGGCTTGTGTTAGTAACTTGCATAATGAAAATGGTTGGTGTTGGGCACCTTGTAAAAATGTTTTAAGAGCTTGTTGGAGGTGTAGACTATGTTAATAGATTCAGCTATATGAACCTAGGCTGAAAAGACTATTCAAATATATTAATTTAGGAGGAAAGCTGGTTTGGAGAAGGTAGTGTTTGAGCATACAGTTAAAGAAATGCAACTCACAAAATCCGGCACGCTGATAATAATGACAATTATTTTTTTATGATGTCTTAATTGTAAGCTCAAGAGTTAAATTTTCTATATAGAAGGTACCAGTTTTATGGTAAGACTTTTAAATGTAAATTGTTTACTGCACAGTACACTGATAATCGGTTCACTGTTCCAGGTTTGTGGACATTGCCGATACAATGACTTATGCTGTTTCCTGTGGGTGTTTGCTATGTCCTTTTCTAAATGGCTATAATAATGTGGGACTTAGAGTAACAATAGGTTGGGGTAGGAACAAACCTTCCTTGCTTAAGTGCTTGAGTGATGTGTGCATTTGTAATTGTGATAGACACATGTATTATATATGTTTGCCAGACAGACTTATTAAATTGGGTATGCTGGACTTATTGAGGTAGACCGTGAGGAACTGGACCTTGTTGAGCCAGTATAAATTTTCGCTAAATCCTTTTCAAGATTGATTGATTTCTGTAGATGTGAATTTCACTGAATGGCTCATTGAGGAGTAGCATAGCAGAATATAACTGTGCTTGCTGCAAAAGCCCCATTACTTAACAGACAGAGCCTTGAACTCTGGAACTTTTCAAATCCTTTCTGCAGCAGAATGTAGCACTCTGCATAAGCAGCGATGAAGTAATAGTGCTACCATCTGCAGCATCACAAGTCTGTAGGCTTAGCTAAAAGACTGACTTTTAAAGCATTAATGTTTGTTTTATGAGTAAGTTGTAGGTGATGCTTCAGTCTTAATTGATATTAATTAAAGCATAAATAAAGTTATGGCCAGTGGCTCCTAAATAAAGAACATGAAGACTATGTAATTCACTAAATGGATGCACATGTGTACATATAAAGTCTGGAGGCATTTTTTTTGTGTTCAGCATCATCATATGCCTCCATGCACATGGGATCACCATAAGTACTAAGTGAGAAATAAATTCCTTACGTCTCTTCTGTTATGCATCTGATTACCTTTCTGTCTTGCCATCTCTCCCTAAGCTGTTAAGAATTAATCACAGCCCTTTCCTTGAAAGACATATGTACTTGTGGGAGACCTTTGGATCTGGTGGAGAAGTGGGCAGGTGAATGTTAGAGTGCTTCATGTTAGATGTTACTTTGAAATCATGAGTGAGAAAAGTGTTCTATTAAAAAAGTGTCTTATACCAAGCATCTCCTCCTGTCCTACATGGATGGAAGAACATCTCTACACTGATTGATTAGGTCATATATAGCAGGGTTTTTGCATGTTCTTTTCCTTTTCAAAGTGGTTGTATCATTATAAAAGAACAACTTTACTGGACAATGATTCATTAACCATATGCCTGATTCACTTGCTTTACTAGAATATAACAAACTCTTGAAATGATCTATAATACTTAACCCTAGGATAACGGTATTTGTTTTAGTATTTCCGTTTCCTGTCATAATCTACTAAGCTTGTTTTTTTTTATAATAAACACGTACACATAGCTTGAAAAGGATAAAGACATTATTTTATGAAGTTGCAAAGACTCACAAAATCATAGTTCGGGTAAGTTATTCTAAGATTGCCAAATGAGGAAGTTTTGTAACACCCATAATATACCTTAACAAAAAACATGTTGTATCAACATCTTACCAGCATGTGCCTCATCTTAGCAGTTAACACATTGTAGCTTGTTTTTATGGGTGCCACAATGATACAACAGTTACTTTTGCTGATTTGCACTACTTGATTCTCCATTTAAGTCCCTAGTTTAGGTGTCTTCTTTGTGCAGTCTACATGTCATTCCTGTGCTGACATGAGTTTTCAGCTTGGTCTCAGTTTTTCTCCCATATCTCAAAGACACACTAGTAGATGAACTGGAAAGTCTCTAAATTAACCTTTGCTGTGTGTGTGTGTGTGTGTGTGTGTGTGTGTGTGTGTGTGTGTGTGTGTGTGTGTGTGTGTGTGTGTGTCTCTGTGTGTGTGTGTGTGTGTGTGTGTGTGTGTGTGTGTGTGTGTGTGTGTGTGTGTGTGTGTGTGTGTGTGTGTGTGTGTGTGTGTGTGGGTGTGGGTGGGTGTGAGTGGGTGTGGGTGTGTGTGTGTGTGTGTGTGTGTTTGTGTGTCTGTCTGTCTGTCTGTCTTGCAGTAGATGAGCACCTGGACTAGTTCTCTGCCTTAACATTTACTGAGTGCCAGGTTGAGCTCCATCTCCCCCATGACCCTGAATAGGTTAACTTGGGTAATGGAAAATGAAAGAATGCTTTTAATTTCAGAAAAAAAAGAGTAAAAGTGATGAGGGAGTTCTCCTGAATTGATGAAGATGACAGGTTGTGTTCTGTGGGTGTCATTTCTAGTGCCAACCCTATTTGATGTGTTCCAGTCTAACCTCATGCAGTGGTAGAAAACTGGACCACTGTCTTGTGGACAGCAGTAATGGTGGGGGTGGCAGAAAGAAAAGTATTGTAGTGGTCTTATATGACATTTTCTCTTTGTCATCTACATGTATGGTGCTGCATTCAAAATGAACAACCCTGGGGCAAAATATAAAATAATCAGACTAAAAGAAATTCACTGCAGAAAAAGAGCCTGGGTGTTACTGTAATAGATAACCTAAACAATACAGCTCAATGTTTGTAAAGGTGGCAGTGAAGGCAAATCATATTCTATGGTATTCAAGAAGGGAGGGAATCCAGTGAAGGGATAAGAAAGTGATAATGCTCCATCAGGCAGTACTCAAGGCCTTGTAGATAAAAAGCAGGCACAGCACAGCAGAAGATACAGGGAAAGTGACTAGGATGGTCAGGGGATGGGCATTGTGACATATGAGGAAAGAGTAAAGGAGCTTAACCTTTTTCACTGGAAGAGACATCAGATAGAGGATATGGCATGGGCACATAAAGCTTTAAGGGGAAAATGTAATAGGACTTGCTGACTGGGAAAGAAATGTTGGGAGGTTATTGACCAAACCAAAGAACAGAACAGTTTAATTCTAAATAATAAAGTGCTTTCCCACGTCAGTGGTGGCTGACAGGTTCAGTCAGTTATAAAGGAATGTGTGGTAGAAGCTAAGACAGCTGAAACCTTTAAGGCAAGTTTGGATTTCTGGAGGGATGGGATGGAAAATATTGAGGAAAGCTGTATTAGACTAGCTAAAGTAGTTGAGCAGAGTATATAGACCAACTGTTCTTCTAGCTCAACTTTTGTAATATCATGTCATATAATGCACTCCTCCCTCTTCCACAACCATTTGCAAAACTATTTGTCATTACAGCACCCAAAACTTGTATTTTGCTTAACTGCCAGCTTCTGCATAATAATAAAAAATCACTGCTGTTGCAGTTTAATAGCTTGATTGTCATTATTTTAGTAGTTGTAAATAGTGACTGCAACCTAAGAATGTATGTGTTGTCCACATAATAGTTAATAGTTTCTTATTTGTGGAAGGCAGGAAGGATTTACAGAACAACATGCTACACATTACCGGAAGATATGGTTAGTTTTACTTGAACAAAAATGTTTCCTTTAAGACATATTATCGAAAACAGTCAGTCAACAGATGCCATATTACTAGACTTACAAAGAGCCTTTGAAATAGTGATCATGCCATCTGACATGGGTTTTTCTGCATATTTTGTACAAAGGTTCCATAATTAGCTAAATAGAACTCTTACGGTTATTGACAACAACACTCTTACTAGATACTCGTTCTAAATGAGTCTCCCAGGGTTTGCTACTCGGCTCTTTACTTTTCTCACTTGACATTTAATAATTGGCCTTGTGATCTATCACAGCCTAATTTTATAAAGTACAATGTTGATATTGTAATAACTAAATCTGACACATCTTTACAGTCTAATCTACAAAGTGACTTCACCTTAATCTGAAATTTTTGACTAGCAATAAAATGAACATCAGCACACACAAATACTCAGTTATATTATTCTGCACTGTCAGTCAAAAGAGTGCACTTATTTCAAAATTCTGTCCCAAATGGCATTTCCATGACACAATAATATCATCATACCCTAGTTTTCACATTTGAGATAAACTATTGCCAGTGAAAATTTAAAAAAAAAAAAAAAAAAAAAAATATATATATATATATATATATATATATATATATATATATATATATATATATATATATATATATATATATATATATATCTGTGTGTGTGCATATATATATATATATATATATATATTGCCAATACTATTGCTTCTGTGTGAAAGAGACCCCACTCAGGATCCAGCGGGTTGTTTAGTTGGAGATCTGTACTTAAATGTGGAACTTCTGAATCGGCTTGGCTTTTATATTGTTAAAGAAGTTGCATAATTCTTTATTGTGAGGGAATTTCTTTGGCAGTTCTGTACTACACAAGTACACAATAATAAATATATATATTTTAAAAAGGCAGAAATCAGTTGTCCCCTAAGAAACAGTATTAATGCTTCAATCAGTATTACATTAGGTAGAGGATGTAACCTTACATTGATGGAGCCCGAAACAGCTATAAAAATATATACAAAAACTAGTAAAGAGTTTGGAAAGGGTTCTGAAGAAGACAGATTGGCTATAAGATGTGGTGAACAGTGGACCACATGTGTAGATGTAATGTAGGAAATACTGTTGCATTTAATAGTTACACAGCATGAACATTTGCTGTAGTCGAGAGGATTTTGGTTAGTTTACAAGCTATTAAGCAAGGAAGATAAAAATTTAATGATGAGAAGGTGAGTATCAAAAAGAAAGTAAAGCAAACTGCACAGAGAGAGTTTGAAAGTATTTTAAGTAAGGATGAGAAGGAGAAAAAGAAAGAGATGAAATGCAATTATGTGTGACAGGCATACATGAAGTTTTGTTGAACTGAGTAGTCAGAAGTGTATTCAGGGAAAAGCAGTGGTGCAGATCTTAAGATGTTACTATGTACCAGGGTTATTTTGGACCAGGAATAATGTAGCCTTGTTGCTCTTTGCCTGTGTAATAACAGTAAGCTTTAATATTCACTGATGGTTATCTGTTTTAAGGCACCAGCAAAATAACAAAGACAAATTTTAAGACATATTCAGCTTGAGAGGAATGTTAGGAAGTAGATGTATGACAATATATCAGGCACAAATGGGTTTTGTTTATAATGTTTTGAGTAGAATTACAAAATAATAACCAGAAATTGATAAAGTTACTGATCTGGAGAGATTTTTGGCTTGTTTGCCCCACTGCCTGTGATCATTAGCCCCTTTTTAGCAAGTTGACCTATTTGTTCGTATTTTATTGAGATTGAGATTGAGGGTCAGCCATGTGGGGGTCATTCTTTAGGCAACCATTAGGATAGTTAACAAGTTTTTTTTTTTGTATTTTTGGCTCTGTATCCCAGCAATATACTCCACTGTCCTGTACCAGGGCTGCTAATCGACCCACGGTCACTTGCATGATCTGGATGGATTTGAAGAAGGAGTATGTGAGACGTATAATGGCTATATCATGAATGTCTCACATAGTGCCAGAGATGTGGAAACAATAGTAACTTGCTCTAATTAAGGAGAGAAGAAGCAATCACCTAAAAGTAAAATGTAAACCTGCATCTAATCTAGCCACTGTGAGTAAATTATAGAAGAACAGCTTGGACTACTATGGATTGCAACCAAGTAATATAATAAGTGAAATCCAAGTTGCATTTCATAAGGGTTTATTTGCTGTCACAAATCACAGTTATTTCCAGAATGTTATGACAGAGTCTGCAAAATAGGATTACAATTGAATGTCTAATATTTGAATTGTTCAAAAGCATTTGGCTTGGTAGACTACAGCCTATTGGTGAAGAAAGTATAAAAAAGTATACAGTTTAGATCTGTACTAAGCAAGGTAAGTAATACCTTAGAAATTAGAAAGATTCCCCATTCATTTATATTTAAAATATGAAAATGAGACACATGGCAGGTTTAGTACTAGGACTCCAGTTGTTCAACTTGTTCTTAATGGACTTTTTAACAAGCAATAACCTTTTGTGAGTAAAATATACTAATAATCTAAAGTCGGCCATGGATGTAAATGATAAAAGTGTTCCAGACAAACTATATAGGAATACCTGAATATGTTATCTAAGTAGACTTCACAGACTACAAAGAATGAGCACAAATTTAATAAGTAGTGCAAAAGTATGCACATAAGACTTAAAATGCATGCATATGTTAATGTGTGTGTGTGTGTGTATATATATATATATATATATATATATATATATATATATATATATATATATGTACATATGTGTCTATGTGGGTATGCATTGTATCTTGTTCCGCTAGAAATTAAGCAGACTTAGATATATATGTAGATAAATTGTACCTAACAGAAAGAGGACTAGCAAATTGTCATAATTCATAAGAAGCAGAACACAGCTCTAAATTTAAACATATGTCCTATACCTCTTTCTTTTATATGTTTATATAGAATTCTAGAATGTTGTATTCAGAAACAAATTTCAAAATATCTTATGAAGGAAAACTTAATTACCTCTACCCAGCACGGTTTTCACCCTTATCACAGTACGATTACTGCTCTCATCTCTTTTTAACTCTTATCTGTCTTGCAAGACCTTACAGTCAATAAGTTAGCGTCTGCTTTCCCTCCTGTATTCCTGCATTGTACTGTTTTTTTTTCTTTGTCTCCTTACTGCATCTCCCTTAACTAGTTACCCCTCACCCTACACCCCCAACCATTAACAACCTCTAACTCTTACTACATTAATCTCCTGCTATCAGCTCTTTCTCCATTAATCTGCTACTCTTATTTGAACCCAGCAAACCGTCCTCTTATTATTCACTGAATTTATGTGTCCTGTTTTACTGCTTGAATTACCCTGCTTCTAACGGATGACCCTCCCACTACTCTGAACTTTACTCCTCCATTTGTGGACTGTAAGTTACCCTGAGGTCCCACCAGCTGAGGGAAACTACAAGACTCTCTGTTGTGTGCAGTGTAGGTGATTACTTACAGCTTTTAACAATTTAAAAATGAAAAAAAAACAGAACATAGAAAACAATATTCCTGCTGTGTAATTCATTGTAAGGGCTAGCACACTTATGGACTGACTGCCCTGAGGTCGTCTCCCAGCCAGTAGTCTTCAGGCACTCTATACCCATAACTATACCTTCTGCTGCTGTTCCCCCTCAAATTTCACTAGATGGCAGCATAAGCCCACCCTGGTTCTCTGTATATTACCCTTCCTCTGTTAGTAAGCATAACTGCATTTTATACCTCTTACTATAGCATGTCCCTCCCTTAATGCTACAAACCCACATCCAATCCCTCTTACATAAAGTGGTTCCCATCCCTATCTAACACAGCCTCATCCTACCCCTTAATTAGTAAACCATTGGCCTACTGCCTCTCCATCCTAAGTAGAGGAAGCCAAACCTTCACATACTCTTTTACCCCAACCTTAGGGGACAATACTCTCCCCAGCAGTCCTTCCATTCTATATAGTAACACTGTATTTTTCAGTAAACAACACCAGCCTACCTGTTATACATTACTAGGTGTTGTAGCCTTCCTACCTGATTGTTTTTTGCACCACTCTAGCCTCCTCCAGTGGGGACAAACCCATTCCATTCGCCCTCGCTGAGCTCGGGCTCACTCCGCTCCACTACCCCATTCCCACCCTCCCCCACATCAATTACCTTTATACCTACACACCACACCCATACAAAGCCACACCCACCTACATCACACACCACCAGCCTATCACATCTGACCACATAATCACCCTACAAACACAGCCAGACCCAATCTTCATCCATCACACCTATCCCTCTCCAAACTAACCTCTCA
This sequence comes from Protopterus annectens, assembly GCF_019279795.1. Classification (NCBI taxonomy): domain Eukaryota; kingdom Metazoa; phylum Chordata; order Ceratodontiformes; family Protopteridae; genus Protopterus; species Protopterus annectens. The sequence continues at coordinate 368,678,313 of NC_056746.1, read as the reverse complement.
GTCATCTAACTAGTCAAACCAAAACATACCATGACTACACTACCCAAACCCACACACATACACTCTTAATATTGCTCTTATGCATTATAATCCTCCCACTGTTAACCTCCATCACCACATATCAAACAAAGTTTAATTACATCTATATACCAAGAAAAACGACCTCCACTAACATTACTACCACTCACCCTCTCGCTCATTTAGCCCCATACCACTATCAAACCTCCTTTATCAACCACATAGAATACAACCATCACACTACCAGTCCCAAGATACCCTAAAGTACTATAAGACCCTGCATAAACTACTCAAACTCTATTTATATCTAAGAGCCCAACTCATACGCTGTGGTGACATACACCCAAACCCAGGCCCACTAAACTTAGGAACCCCAAACCACAACCTAAATAATTCCCTACTCCACCGAAACAAAGACTCCGTCCTCATTATAAATGTAAATGTCAGAAGTATCCTAAACAAAGTCCACGACCTTCATGCACTACTCTCCTTTTATCAACCTCAAATAGTAATACTAACTGAGCCTTGGCTTAAACCAGGAAACCACGACAATGAGAATACTGCACCAGGCTACAATATAATCCGGAGTGACAGAATAAGGAAAAAAAGTGGGGGTGTTGCAATACTGTACAAAACTCACCTCATCCTTGAGAAACTAGACATAACAACCCCAAACCTTGATACAAATAGAACTCCCACTAACTAAACTAAAACTGAATGCAAATAAACACATCAACATCATAGGTTGCTACATCCCTCCAGGTAATAATATTAGCCTACTAGAATGGATATCTAACTTCCTCCCCCAAGAAAGCATAGTATTAGGGGATCTTAATATTAACTGGCAGGACTGCTCCAATCAAAACCCACTCTCCCATATTAACCTACATGGCCTAACCCAACTCATCACCTCCCCCACTAGAACAGAGAAAAGAACCAAACATCAATCCATACTAGACTGGATAATAATATCCCACCCCGCACTGATACCCCTAACAGGGTGCCTACCATACACCTTGAGTGACCAACAAGCTACATTTCTACTCAGATCAAAAATACCACAACTAACCCAAATATCTATGTGCCTAATTAGAAACAGAAAACATTTTAACCGCTCCAACTTTACGAATGACTTAAAATGGTGTAACTGGACCCCCCCTGAAAAGCCTACCTCTTGACGAAGCAGTATTATACTTCAACACAACCTTCTTAAATACCCTTAACCATCATGCCCCCCACCCAGAACAACAAGAATTAAAACTAAATATGCCCCTGGCTAACCCCAGGTGCTAAAACCTTCCTTAAACAAAGGAATAAAGCCTGGACTAACTATCGTAATAGTAAATCCTTATCCGACAAACTACTATACCTTGAACTATGTAACAAAGCCAAACAACTTACCAAAACAGATAAAACATCCTATTACCAAAAATTACAGGATAAACACAGGGAAAACCCGCAAAAATTCTGGGCAGCAATTAACTCTATTTTACAACCAGGAAAAACAACAACCCCTACCCCAAAAACTGAAAATAACCAAGATAATATCCCAACACAATTCAACAAATTCTTTACAGAAACTATCCAAGCCCTTGCAAATAACCAATCCTATAACAATATCCCCACATCTGCAGATACACCCCCCACCAGTCACAATAAACAACTGCCCCAACTTTAGCTTCCACCCAGAACCAACAAAGTCCATTGAAAAACTACTCCTAAAACTCAAACCAACTTTTCTAGCCGCCGATAAATTACCTGCTGAATAGCTTCAAATAGCTGCGGAAGCCATTGCATATCCCATCTCCATCCTAATAAACAGATCCATCTCCGAGTGTACAGCACCACAGTTATGGAAAATATCACATATCATCCCACTACATAAAGGGGGTACCTCCCTTGAGCTCAATAACTACTGCCCTATAGCCATACTATGCCCATTATCTAAAATTGTAGAGAGGGTAAAACACAAGCAACTAATGCAATACCTCCTAGATAACAAACAACTAGCAACTCAACAACATGGCTTTAGACCCTTCCACAGCACCACCACCGCACTTACTGCATTTACCAACTTCATCAACAACTACAGAAACAATGGACTCTTTGTATCTGCCACATTCCTAGACTTGTCCAAAGCATTTGATATGGTTAACCATACAAAGTTCCTTCACTCACTATCCACTCTTAACCTTACACTCCTTGCCATCTCCTGGTTTAAAAACTACCTAGAGGGAAGGGAACAAGCTGTAATGTGGCAAAACCAACTCTCCCCCTCCCCACCAGTCTCCCTAGGGGTACCACAAGGCTCCATCCTGGGACCACTCCTTTTTACCCTCTTCACCAACCAGCTCCCATCCAGTATTCCCAAAGCCTCAATAGTACAGTATGCTGATGATACTACCATAATATGCGCAGCCAAAACTATTGACCTCCTTCACTCCCAAACACAAGAATGCTTTTCCCTAGCAGAAAATTGGATTACCAGACAAAACCTCATTCTGAACCCAGGTAAGACAAAACTACTACTCTTTAGCTCCACAGAACTGCACCTCCCTCCAATAGTTTCATCATCTCCTCTAATAACAATACTACAATCACCCCCACCAATCATACCAAGCTGCTAGGGGTAGAAATAATCACCTCAGATTTGACATACATATTTCCATGACCATAAAAATGTACATAAAAAACTAGGTCTACTGTATCACAATAAAAAATTTCTCACCGACCACTCCAAAATTGCAATTGCCAGAACTCACCTATTATCTACCTTATTGTATGCCTCTTTCATACTTACAAATCTCCGCAAATCTGACTTAAACAAACTTGATAGTTGTTAGAATAAGATAGCTAGATTCGTTACAACCACACCCATTAGAACACACCACTGTGACTGCCTAAAAATACTTAACTGGCTAGAATTACCACTATTACTCTGACTCAATCAACTAGCATTAGCCCACAAAATAATAAACTACCCTGATAATACCCCAGCCCTACAAAATCTCCTTCAACCCTATACCACTACCTGAACCTTAAGGTCTAGCACACAAAACCTCCTCAAAGTAAATAAATATAACAATGAGGTGGGTAAGTCTGTCTACAGCCACTATATATCAAAAACCTGGAACTCCCTACCTGCCCACATAACTGAAGGCAAATCCCTGACCCAGTTCAAAAACCTAGTCAAAAGTTCACTTCATGGATAACAGACTATTCTCTTGCATTCCCCCCTGGCTAATATGTCATTTCTGAAATTTCACCTTATTTAATTAAGACTGTCAAACCAACCAACTCAGACCTCTGTACCCACTTAACACTGTTAAACAATTGCACATCCTAACTCTCTAGTAGTTAGTGTAAACTACCACAGGAATGCTGTTCTTTCCACTGTCTCCTAAAGTTAATACCCATAGTGCCAAATATACGTATCCTAACTCATAAATCAAATCTCATATCATAATGATGTCCGTCTCATCTATATCCAGAAACACCTACTCTCATGGATCTTTTCTTGTTCTCTTTATCTTTCCCTTGAAAGTATACTATTCTAAGATTGTCATGCTTTGTGATATCTTCAAAAGCTAACAACAAATGAATGTATCCTAGCTACTAAGAAATATTGTATGGCTAAGTCATGTCTTTACATTTTTGTCTGTAATAAATTGTACTCTTGGAGCTTTTATCCCCGGGCCTCCACTGAAAATAGACTTGTATCCAGTTGGACACTCCCGGTCAACAAATGTAAAATAAAATAAAATAAATAAAAGAGATAAGAATAAACTTGTGTCTTGCCTCTTCTAAGACCTTTCTAATGCCTTTGACACTGTCTCCCACTCTATGCTCCTCTCTAAGTTAACCCAACTCAGCTTATCTTCTTCTACTATCTCTTGGTTCAACAGCTACATCACAGATAGGATGCAATCTGTCAAATGGCTCTCTTCTCTCTCTCCCTTTCTCCCCATTAATATGCGTGTCCTTCAAGGTTCAATTCTAGGTCCCCTTCTTTTTAACATCTTTACTAACCAACTATACCAATCTTGTCCCCAGCCCACCCTTGTTCTGTATACTGATGACTCCACTATCATCTCTTTTGCTTACTTACTGAAGCTTGGCTATCTAATAATCAACTCATTCTTAACCCCAAAAAGACAAAGCTTCTTTGCCTTCCAAAATCTCTCGACCACTTGAAATCTTTGTTTACCACATCCTCACTAAATAGCATTCTCATTACCCCTGAAACCCATACTAACCTCCTTGGTGTGTTCATAGATGATCAGCTAAAATTTGATTTACGTGTATACCACCGTATTAAGAAAACACGCCAACAGCCTGGTTTATTATACAGAAATAAAAGGTTCCTCACCCCTGGGTCTAGAATTACACTCGCCCATGCCTAGCTCCTTCCTAATCTCTTTTATGGCTCACAAATCCTAACCAATCTGCAGTCTTCACTCCTCTCCAGATTGGACTCTGCCTACAATAAAGGAGCCAGGTTTGCCACTAACATGCCTTTTAACTCTCATCATTGCAGAGCCCCGAGGACTCTTGGCTGGCTAGAATTTTCTAACCAACTTTTATTCTCTCAACTTCTAGTTATTAATTCTGTCCTGAATAAACTTTCCACGTGCCCTAGTATCTGTGCTGTTATCTCCCTTTATATGAAGGGAAGCTCTGATCAACACCTTCTAGAAATCTACAAATCTAAAAAATCAATTAGGCAGTATCTTTTCAGCTCTTCTATTGCTTTCCAATGGAACAAACGTCCATTACCCCTGAGAATTATCTCTAATGTTCACGAATTTAAGAAAACACTAAAATTACACCTAAATAGTACCTGGTCTTCTCTCTGTAATCATCCAACCTGAACCCCTCCCCTTACCTAGATCTTCTTTCTTTCTGCTATACTCCAGTTGGCATCTCTGTTCCTTCTTCTTCCTTATTTCTTCCTTTATCATTTTTACTTTGTGTCTTTGACTTACTCTTACTTCTTCTTATATTGTCATATTCTTGTAAACATTTTGTCATGAACTGTAACATTTTACTCTTACCAATGTTATATTGTAATATTCTTGTAAATACTTTTCCATGTATTGTTACTGTTACATTTTTATTCATATTAATTTAAGTGGAGATTTTCTGCATGGGCCTCCACTGAAAAAGGGGTATGCCCATTTGGACCACCCTGGTTATCAAATGTCAAATAAATAATAAATAAATAAGGACAAGTCCAAAACTCTGAACAATCATAGGTTCATAAGCAGTTACTAGGCATACAGTCCAGAAAAACACGAGGAGCCCAGCTCATTTCCCAAGATGCCCAAACGCACTTTGTTGTTGTACAGTATGCTTAAGGTCATACAGTAGGCAAATGAAGGCTGAGGGAATCGAACCCTGTATCACATAAAGCAGCTGATTAACATCTCACAGACTTAATCATCTGAGCTAAATACCAGACTAAAATTGCAGTCTTTAAACAGTGACTACTGTACAAGGAATGTTGTATGTAAACATGACATATCTTGAACATTCAAATAATATTAAAATGGCAGCAGCAACCTAGACGTACAAAGAGCTGTATTTTTGCAGTGAGACTGCACACGTTTACTCTCTCCAGTGTGGGCACTGCGTCCTCACAGCCCAGCTTTCTGAATATTCTAACTCAGAAATTGCACTGCCTCTGAGTAAAAGTAAATATCTAGGTCAGGATTCAGGAAGTTGCATACTATGCAGTTTTGACTTATGCTGGAATGGGCAGGTACAGGCAGGCATGGGTTAATAGCAGTTTGAAGACCCACATTGTGTTCCAGTGTAGTGAGCCAAAATGTGAATAAGATATGAGCAAACAATTGTATAATGACAAGCAAATTAAATGGGCTAGGAAAATAAGGTCCTAATGATATTCAGATATAGGCGTATGTATGTAAAGTGAACATAGTCAATGTTGTAATGTTACAAGGTTACAATGTCAGGTATAGGCTCAGGACCTTTGTTAAGACCATAAACAACCACTTTTCTAGAATTCCATTGCCATGGTCAAAATACCTCATCAGCAAAAACTAAATAAATAAATGCCTGCCTTAAAGACTGTGATTGATTTAAACAGCCTAATATATAAAGGTAGGTTACTCCATGACTTTGCCATCCTCACTTAAAAAAATAAAGTACCTTTGATATTAGAATTTATCTTTTTCAAAGCCAAACCCCTTTTATTTAATTTGTCCACTTCTTGATCCGCTATCCAGAGATTTAATGCTGTCCCAAGAATATCACTATTTAAGGGCACAAATCAAATATCCATGAAGAAAGGGTCGAAAATTTAGTATAGCTTTAAATACTTAAGTCTCTCTCCGCAAAATAAATGTTTCACACAGAGAATTTGCCTAGAGTAACATTTTTGGATATGTTTCAATTTCCCTGTGTCAGTTAATTTATAAATATGAAAACCTGAATAATACTTTATCAATGCATTTACCAAGGGGTTATACAATGGAAACAAAAACTTTATGTATCGAAGTATCTTATATCAAAATGATTATAATAATACACAATACCCTTCTAACAATTCTATTGACCTTATTAATATGATTCATAGCTGCATTTCAAGGAAGTTGTGTACCAGTGGGCACCTGACTCTAAAAAGGAAAAGCATGCTGAAAATGTCAGAGCTGCAGATGGAGAGGATGCTTGGAATAACAGCAATTGTCATGCAGCAGTAGTGTGCTGTCATTCCTAGTGCCGCCTGTTGCAGGTGTTACCTGTTGGCATACCGTCATTCCTAGTACTGCCTGTTGCAGGTGTTGCCTGTTGGCATGCCGTCATTCCTAGTACTACCTGTTGTAGGTGTTACTTGTTGGCGTGCCATCATTCCTAGTACTGCCTGCTGCAGGTGTTACCTATTTGTGTGCTGTCATTCCTAGTACTGCCTGTTGCAGGTGTTACCTGTTGGCGTGCCATCATTCCTAGTACTGCCTGTTGCAGGTGTTACCTCTTGGCGTGCCGTCATTCCTAGTACTGCCTGTTGCAGGTGTTACCTGTTGGCGTGCTGTCATTCCTAGTACTGCTTGTTGCAGGTGTTACCTGTTGGCATGCTGTCATTCCTAGTACTGCCTGTTGCAGGTGTTACCTGTTGTGATGTAAACAGTACTGTCAACAGTCGGCTTATTTACTAATTAAGAGATCATTGATTTCTTTAAAGTTGATTGTGGCATTGTTCAGACCTTGGTTGACATGTTTCTCACACATGGAATCAATAATAATTTGTGACCATTCCATACATTTAGAGACCAAAGAATGTGCAGCTGTTCCTATACTAGCTACAGGGATCTTTTAGACACAGAAAGGGAGACATGGGTGTTTCACTTCTACATAATGTTTCAACATGTGGAGGATTACATATGGTTTTCTAACACACCACAGGAGAGAGCTAATGCCATGAGTAGTTCCTACAAAATACTCATTTGCCTGAGCTACTGGGTGCATAGATTGTACCCAAGTAGCAGTAAACGGTGCAACTGGCCCATAGTCACAAAGACTTGTGAGCAGGAAGAACAACTATTTTGTGAACTGCCAGTTGTAGTGTTTGCTGCATGTGGAATCATACTGTACTGCACGACTCACATATATAGCATGCATACCAGCTGTACTGTTCCTTATCCCATCTACTGGGCAGGTTCTTTGCTGTGGCTAGTATTAATTATAACACTACATTTATACTGTGTCCAGATGTACTAATCTTCCACGGCATGTTAAAACACTGTTGAAGATCATGCTGGGTACCCTCTGGAAACCTGGTTTATATCGCCCACACTGAACCTACATGATATGGCTATACATCAATACAACACTGCACACACACATAAACCCAAAGTACTGTAGAGAATATGTTCACCCCACTCAAACACTGCTTCTGTTATATATGTTTGTCTAGGGGAGCTGCAGTATGAATTTGCCACAGTCTGCAGGGCATTCTTAGCACTTTGCATACTTCATAATTTTCTGGTGAGGAAACAGGCTGAGTAGCCCCAGAGTACCGTACAGTCAAACTGTGCACTCACGTGGGCATCTGGGAAGTTTCATCAAAACCATCATTCAGTGAAAGTGTGGTGGAACAGCAGGAAACCGCAACCACACAATCCCCCCAGACTATGATGAGCACAGTACATGGACAATGTCTAGTCCAGACTTATTTATTTTAGATTTGTTTACCGGAGAGGTCCGACTGGACAGAGGTGTCTTTTTCAGCGGAGGCCCGGGGAGAAAAGTTCTAGAACAATTGCTAACATACTATACTCAAGATATTTACATGAGCATTGTGGTTTAGACATACAGTTATAAAATATAACAGATAATAACATATGATTGCATAAGATATTTACATAAGCATAGTGGTTTAGACATACAATTAAAAGTATAGCAGGTAGTATGATTGTTGTTCATACAGTACGTTTAGTTCAGATAATCTTGAAAATGTAGCGAAGATAAGAGAAGAAAGACAAAACTAAAAATACTAGCGAAAGCTTTTCAATTTAGTTGAGCACACAGTGACAGTGTTTTTTCACATGCAGCTTACATGATGCATGCAGTGGTAAAATCAGGTTGCACTTGTCAGTGTATGATTGAGCCACAGTATGTGCCAGATTTTCTCTCATTTACATAAAAAAAAAAAAACAGATGGTGGAGGGGTGAAGTCATCATCGTTTGCACAGGTGGCTGAGGACATAATGGCATATGTCTGTTTATCGCAAGAGGTCTAGATGGGGGTCTTGATAGTATGCAATATCACAAGAGATGTAGATGAGGAGAAATTGAAAGATGGGAAGTCTGTCTTACTAATGGTTTCCTCTTGTGATAGGGTGGAGATTCTTCTACATAACCTTGACCTGAGGTGGAGACTTGTGTGTCAAGGTGATAAGTACTCTACATCTTAGTCAGTTTTCACTGGTGATGGGGTGGGGGTGCTACTGTGAGCAAGGACACACCTTCACCCTGTACTACCAGGCTAGGATGAAGATTGACAGACAGTACTACTGTGTCATCAGGCTGTGACTCTAGCTTCTGTGTCTTGTGATCGTCATCAACCCATACACAGCCTTAGAATCCAAGCCTACCTCTACTGTCATCCTAATGTGGCCGAATACCTGATGTTCCTGCAACAAGACATTGGTAATATATGATGCTTTGGTCAGCTTGTGGTCACTGTGTACAATAACATATGATGCTTTGGTCAGCCTGTGGTCACTGTGTACAATAACATATGATGCTTTGATCAGCCTGTTGTCACTGTGTATAATAAAATATGATACTTTGGTCAGCCTGCTGTATATGATGCTTTGGTCAGCCTGTTGTCTCTGTGTAGAATAACATATGATGCTTTGGTCATCCTGTTGTCTCTGTGTACAATAACATATGATGCTTTGGTCAGCCTGTTGTCTCTGTGTACAATAACATATGATGCTTTGGTCAGCCTGCTGTCTCTGTATATAATGTACTGTACAGAAATCTGCTCAACATGATACTAACCTAATTTTTTCACAGGAGCACATAGAGTGGGTACAACCCCAAGATACTGTTCATTTCAAAAGGGATGATCCCAAAGCCTTTGTTCCCCTGCTGGGGCTTAAAAAACTTTTGTGAATCTGCCGGCCTGCTATTCTAGGTGCCCCCTCCTTTCTTCAATCTCTTAGCTGCTATAAAATGTGCCATCACATCCCTAACATGCTTATGGTGCCTGTACACTATCTGGTGTATGTGCATGTGTAACTGTGCCCATATTTTCTCTAGGTAAATGTGTGCAGGGGGCACACTTTCCTACTGTCTGTCACACAGCTGAAGAAATATGTATGGGACTGTAACTTGCAGCTATTGTTCTAGCATTTTTCCATAGTTATGTCATGTTCCCCTTTTGTTTGTCATGAGTAGAGCATGACAGTAATTATGTCACCCACTGCAATATGCATGTGTTTGAAACAGATTCTGTCCAATATTAGGCTAGATTCACCTTTGGCCAACTTCCAGTTGTGTCTCCTCACAGCAGCTCCAGATGACAAAGCTGCTTAGCAGGCATCTCCAATATGTCCCAACCCTGTTGAGGCTGTGGCTGATGCCCATGGGGGTGACAAAGCCAGGAGTGCCTTATCAGAGGGTGGCATGGTTCCTCACCAACAGACATCTTGCTTCATTACCACATGTGGTCCAGATGCAGAGGGAGTAAGTAGCAGAGACTGTGATGGAGTAATCAGTGGGTACATATATGACCTGGATGTTTAGCATCTTGGAGCAAATTACAGATTCCCCCACTAGCCTGGCCCCTACCATCAGGCCACAAGGAGATATTGTGGCCTATATCATTGGTCACCCTGATCCATCACATAGTGATGGATTCTTGCATGTCCCATATATATTGTCCAACCCTCCTCATCACCATTTGTCTATTCTCTGTTTATCTCCATCCATTTTATGTCTTCCCATCATAGTGTTTGATTTCAACTTCTGTTTGTTTGTACAGTTTTATGGATGGATGGATGGACGGACAAACAGATGGACAGATGGATGGATGGATGGATGGATGGATGGATGGATGGATGGATGGATGGATGGATGGCTGCTCCAATACACTGTCTACTCCCTTCCAATCTCTCTTTCTCTTTCATCCTTGTTCTTTTTCCCTTCTTTCTGTAAAATGAAAATAAAGTGGCACTAAGCCTAAGAAAGTATGTCCTCCTTCTCCCCATCTTCCACACCCCCATATTGGAATGTTCTCTCCTTCTCTCCATCCTAGACAATATGTTATGTTGTTGTTGTGTGTGACACTCTTTTCCTTTTTTTCCTACTTCCCTTTACACCTCTTTCCTCCCATTTTACATATTTAACAGTGCAGCTGCACATTCTGTGTGTCTGCCTACATAGTGGTCTGTGGCATTTTGTGACATTCTGATGAGATATATGCTGTTGTGCAGAGCTTAACTAATATATGTGCTTCTTTACATTTCACATGTATTGGTCTGTCAGTTCACATTTTCTCTTCTTACAGGATCACTCAGTGCCATGCATGACGGCTCTGTTGATTGTATCTTGCCCTTCTGTGCATGAATGATGTCACTGTACAAATGCACCACCTGTTTTTATAGTTGTGTTGCTGCTTATTTACATATCCTGAAATGCAGCTAGCTGCACATTTTTTGGTGCAGGTCTTGATTTGGATATTTAATGCTTCCCTCTGTTGCTACACGCTGCTGCTTACCTGTACAAGGCTTGTGCCGAAGTGCAGTGCACCTCTGTGAATCTCGGTCTTGGATTTTGAGCTGAACCAAGTATTCCTTTACTGTAAAGCAAGATGACCTTTGAGTTAAATTTGGTTAGTAGGGGAATGGGAGCAGAGTGCCCACAATGAGGTGACGAAAGACAGGAAAATATCTCTTGCTGTCTTTGTTTCCTTTTATAGTGTTTGATTTATAATTTCTCATTACCATAACAGATTTGCACAATGCCACTGCATTTGTAGATGTGCTTCTCATCACAACAAAGGAAGTAGGACTCTGTGGATCAAGTGCAAAGTTACTTTCTGGGGTACTTACGTATTATTGCAACCACATTTTGCAGGTGGGATACTTTATAATGTTTTCTGCCAAACTATGTGTGTTAGTGAAAGAAGGGTGGTGTAAACTGTTACACAGTACTGGGTCACATTCTTTGGCACATACGAGGAGGAATAATGGCAGGTAGAGCCCTTGTCTGAAGTAGTCACATGACTGCTGCTTTGTAGTCACCTTTAATGTTAGGAGTCATCACAGTCACAATGTTCCGAGCAACAGAAGCGGCGCCTTTCAAACTCTGTTAAATTTTTTTTCTATTTATTCATTATATGTATGTATTATATTTATTTGTTTTCCTATGTAGGGGGATTATTCACCATCGACAGCAGCACCTGTACTTCCTGCTGTAAGGGCCATTTCTGAGTGTACAACTTCAGAGATACACAAACAAGTATGCGTGTGAATCAGGATAACGTTTATCACCCCTGCCCAACAAGTAGCACTACGGAGAAAGCCTGTGCCGCATTAGTTACTAGCATTTATTTGCATTATTGCAACTGTTGTGGGGTTAGTGTTCAGCATACTTCATTTGCTCTATGAAGTTTGGTTCCCAATCTGACTACTAATCATTTAACAAAATGTTCCCCATAAAAATAATGGTCATTCTTCACCACACTGAGCAGCAGCAGGCATCATGCTCACATTATTCATGACCTGACGTCAGTAAAGGACACTACCCCCAAACAGGAATTTGACATTTATGCCTCTTCCTAACCCATTAACAATATCAGAGAGTACTACTTAACACTTTACACAACCGTTTTAAAGTTAAGAGACATAGTTTGAGTCAAACATGGCGAATTATTACAGTTGCGAATGTGGTTGCGATAATACATAAGTACCCTTTCTGGCATGTTGCTGTTTTAAGTAACTTCACTTTCATTTTTCAAAACTGTCTGACTTCTAGATGATTATAACTTGCTGCATTAGTCTGAATTACAAATCTGAAGTAGTTTTTATAATACTAGTGTTTGACTTAATAGGAGATACATCTTTTTGTTTCAAAGTGCTTCCCAGCTTTACATCTAAATAATCATATGGTGCTATACCACTATGAGTTACAAGTTTAAATCAGTTTTTCCTTCCATTTGAATAAACAAGTTAGTTTGTGACAAAATAACAAAGCCATAGCAATGCTGTAGTCGTATAGTATTATGTCATTTTGAATCACTTGTATTCTGTAAAGAAATTACTATATTTGCAAATGCTGACGATCTGCATTGTTCACATGTACACTGTTGAACCCATCGCATGGAAACTTGACTCAGCAAAAATCTGGGATGGGGTCTGTCATAGTTTTTGTGGGGCGGAGGTGGGGTGAGCGGGGCAGATAGCTCATAGCTCAGTCACAACATTTGAACTATGGACAAAATAGGAATCAACAAACTGGATTTAAGAAGATTCGAAATGAGAAATAAGAAGATCAATTTGATAATGGGGAAAAGGAATCATGAAGGAGTTAAAGGAATGTAAAAAATTATGAACCAAAAAAGGGATTTGTAAACAAAAGAGAATTAAAGGGCCTAAATCCATGAATAAGAAAAGTACCCGTCAATAAGAAAAAAAAAGGGATGAAGATTATCTCTCCACAACAGATTTTGAAACTTCCTCACAAGAAGTGTCCCAAACTAAAAAAATTATGGATCCCCTTTATATTTCCAAGGCAACTCAAAAAGGAAGAAAACATAGGAGTTAATACAGGCCCGAAAAAAAGCTTCAGGACCTTTAGATAAAAAATGATAGTAGGCCCAACCAAATAATAGGCCAACAAGGAAACAAATGATAGCACAACAAATGATGGCAAAGAAAGAGGCAGAAAACATGGATAATAAAGAAAAAAGTGAGAGACCCTTTTAAGACCTAGTGCCAAGGTTAGTATTTGAGAGAGACATTAACAATTTTGTTAATTTTTTAACTTGAAAGAGTTAATAAAGTCTTTTTTTTTGGTAATTTTACTATCTTTTTTCTATTCCTTCCGTCCTGTGGACAAACATGTGTTTTTTGTAAAAGTTTTGGGCTTAATTTTACCTTTTTCTCTAGTACCTTGTAAAACTAACAATAACCTGTTAACAAATTTTTACACACTTTTCACAATTGAAAGCCAATATAACAATTGCCTTTTCCAAAGTGATTGAGGGAATTTTCATGTTTGAGGGCCAATAATTCTTAGATATGAAGAAACATGTGGCCGATTAATAAGGCATTAATGTTTATACAATATACGATTTATAGGAAATCAAATAAGTTAAAACAATAAAAATTTTTTAATAAGAATAATGTTTTTTTTAATATGAATACATTTGGAACAGGTGTTGAAGGTTAAGGATCAAGACAGTGGAATTGTATATTTGATTTACAAAATAATAATTATTTGAAGATTAAAATAGTCCTCATCCACAATAATAAAATTTGAGAATAATCTCCCAGGTGAAAATTGTTAGCCTTTAGAATTTATTTTTTCTTTTTCAGGGTGAGGGTTTACTGAACACCTAAAGCCAGACACTACTAATTTCAGAACAATTGTTATGAATCTGAACTCTGAACATTGTGCATGAAATGTACCATGGATGTTTCAGCCCTGTATGTTGCCATCACAACTTAGTCATAGGTATACCAGCAAAATTTCTGGATGTAGGAGTTAATACTTTATACCCCACAAGGCCAATTTTATGGCCCTAAACTAAAATGGGTTTTAACCAGATTAACTTTGAACTTTGCTGGTAAAAACAAATTTATTTTGGGGGGATGTTATGATGGCATACCATAGACAGTTTTGGGGGCTATTTTGCATTTACATAAAAGATATGCTTATAGACTGTTACATATAATGGTATATCTGAATATACCTGATGATTTCAATAATATTTAGGAAACATTGATTTAGGCAAGTCAATCTTGGTGGGGAAACTGTTTGTGTGGTGATTATTTATTTAGTATTTTGGATTTGGTTATGGGTTAATTCTAATAAATATAATGCTTAAATGGTGTTTTGGAATAATGGAATGTTGGAGATGATGTTTTGGTACTGGCTGTGCATTGGTAACCTGAACATACTTCCATTAGGAAGATACATCAATTTCCTGGCTCATTATTATTTTATGCAAATATCTCAAATACCACCACATTATTGAAACCATAAAAATCAAAAAATCTGGAACATGCTTATTCAAATGTTCAATCACATAAAATTCTGGTAGCTAGTTCTGATTTAAAACCAGATTCAGATAATACAGGACTGTTGAACTGGCAGGACAGAAACACAGAACAGGAATATTGACAGACCACCAGAACTGAACAGAACTGAATAATAATAAAAGAATACAACAATTACAATAAGGAACACACCCTGGGAGGAACACATCATACTGTAACAACATACAACATAATCTCTGACATTTAGGACAACATAAACACATTTTTTAAAATCTAACCCCAGACATAATTAGGGTTCTCCCAGATAAATGTGCCTTTTAAGAGTAGGGGGGACAGCTACCAAATCACAAGAGACACATTATAAAATGAGACACACACACGTTTCACTAGAGATTACTACACCACCCTGGATTTTATGTCAATTATCCATGTCGTGGATGACATTGTGGTCTGTTATGGTAAAACTAAACAAATGAATAAAACAGATTAAAAAAGGTACCTGATATCAATTGAATTTTGATAAGATCTGATTGTTTGGTTGGTCATGTGTATTTGCCATTTGTAGGCATTTTATTTAGGACTTTATTAAGTACTTAGGATTAGGATTAGTGAACATTTAAGATTTATTAGGAAACAGATTAGTCTAAGGAACCTATAAGTGCCACACTAAACATTATAAGGACAAGCTAAACAAGTTATTGATTATTGATAAGATTTAGATAACAAGAAAATTAAAAAAAAATGGCAAATGCTAAGTTGAACAATATGGAGAGCAAATGCAAATGGTAATTGGGCATTTTTTTCCACCCAAAAAACTTTAAATGAATATGAGGTACATGATGATACTTTTGGTTTTATAATTTTATATTTTTAAATTGATAGGTCAATATATTACATAATATTATTTAATTTTAATATACACCCAAATATAATATATGAGCCCCACAAATTAAAATTAACATATATATGGTTATGGATGTATTGATGTGTGTGAAATAATTGAGTAATAATTTATTTTTTTATTTTTTTTTTTTTTTTTATTTTTTTTTTTTTCTATTCCTTTTAGCGTGTTTAATATATATATTTTCATTTTTTTGTAATGGTGCCTTTAAATCACATTTTTGAGATGAATGAACCAATGGTTTATACCAATTTTTTTTGAACTAAAATTTAAGGAGAAAAAAAAAAAAAAGGAAGTTAATAATAGATTTATATTTAATGTAGAAATTTTGACATTGATAAAGGCTTTTTATGCCGAAACCGGTCTGTATGCCTTAGTTGTTTAGGTAGTTTTTTTGCTACCTAATAAAAATTATTTATTACATCTCTTCTGCCTGGAGTGCTGGTCCGTTTGGTTTTGTCAAAATAGGAATCAACCAAATTGTGTCGCACATCCCTGTGTTTACCAAAAGAATGTTTGACAAGCCAAACTGAAACCAGAAATAAATATAAAGTGAAGCATTCAGCTTTTGCTATTTAAGCTTGTTTTTAGTAGTTTCATTATTTGCAGATTTCATTATTTTAAAATCAAGTTTATGACAGCCAGCACTATGACAGTTCTCCTTAAATTACTTACCTGATGATAACAGGTTAGAATTAATATACACTTGCCATAATTGCTTCATCAAAAGAGAATGACATACTATTTTCTGTTCATATATCCATTGGAATACGGAAGTGCTGTGTGGTCATAAGCATTAAAAGATAGTTATAGGTAATACAAATAATGTATGGTCAAACTGAGATATGAGTAGTGTTGAGTCCATTAAATATGTTCTTTTTAAAGTATACAAGATTTGAGAAGGATGGTGTCTAATTTTACTTTAGAAGGTAAAAAGCATTGAAGTTCTCAGAGAATGCATGGGTTAAGCTAACTTGGCTTAGAGTTGTAAGAGAACGTGAAAACAAGGCATGTCTTGACGAGAGAACTCTTACAGAGCAGAATAATCTGCAAAATCACATTAAAGAAGTGGAAGACTTGGAGGTATTTAAAAATTGTAAATGATAAATGAGCTCATGTTTTAGGACCAAGGTTAAAGTTTCCAGTATGAGGACACCAGTCTGTGCACTAGTAATACAGCATTCGTATGTGAGGGAATGTGGACTGTACTAAAGCCAAAAGTGCAACTCAGTACAGCCCTTAAAAGCATAGCTGCAGGTGGGATAGATTAAATCTGTCTACTGTAGGCGCACAGCTAGTTAGGCTCCCATGGTCTGTGGTCTGAAAAATAGCTGAGACATCAGGGAAGATCAAAATGGAATAGACCATTCGATCCTTTACCACAAGGAGGCCATTGACACATTTAAATTCAGAACTATTAACAGGCTTATGTCTGGGTATATAGTACAGTAAAATGCAACAAATGAATACAAAATTGCATAAATCCAACATTCTAACATACACCTGGAATAAAAATCTGATCACCAGAGGTAATAGGTTAGATGAAAAAGGCACGTTTTTAGAGACATCTTAAAGCTAGCCATTGTGGGAGACCTGTGTAGTTTCTTAAGCAGAAGGTTCTAAAGGTGCAACATCTGGGAAGAAAATGAATGAAGGCTTGAACAATGCAGGTATATCTTAGGATCCTTTGACAACCGTATACTGGCAAATGCTGAGCCCTAACTGTTCTGTAAGGGACCAGGATTTTTTTCTTGGAAAGGGGACTCATCTTGTGCAAGGCTAAATACAGTAACACCATAACTTAAAAGAAATTCACACTCAAATTGATAGCCAGTGCAGACTCCACAGACCTGGTGTAAATTGACAGTCAGTGCAGACTCCACAGAACTGGTGTAAATAGACAGCCAGTGCAGACTCCACAGACCTGGTGTAAATTGACAGCCAGTGCAGACTCCACAGACCTGGTTTAAATAGATAGCCAGTGCAGACTCCACAGAACTGGTGTAAAGTGACAGCCAGTGCAGACTCCAAAGACCTGGTGTATTATGCTGGTAATATGAAGTTGCAGTTAGAAGCTGGGCTGAAGAATCCTGAACCATTTGTGGGTCATTTAGTTCTGAGTCAGGAAACCCCAGGCAAAGAAAATTATGGTGAGACCTCGGTGTGTTCAGGAATGGAATTCCTGATACTGTGTGTGGAACATAGCCTGAATCAAGCATCTACAGTCTCTCATGGAGGATTTCTTAGTGGTAGCACATGCGCAGCATCAGGTCTGCATTATATTTACTGGGTATGACACAACAGTGCACTGTAGGAGGCCAGTAAAAGCCACATCTACCAAATGACAATGGATGGTCGACTCCATAATTATCTTCTGAAAACAGGATGGGTCTCTGTCTCCATGAGATTTTACTCTTGAAAGGTGATTGGCCATCCTGAGAGGAGCCAGCCTTCTACAGTTAAAACAGACAAAGATCAGGCATGTTTCTTACTCAGTGCTAATAACAATGGGTTAGAAGAGATTACAAAGATGAAGCATGAACTTTGTGGAAAACAAACAGGAAGTCACTACCATAGAAAAGTGCTGCAGTGATTTATAAATACATATAGTTATCAGAAGGTGGCTCAAAATTAAAGCTCACAGCTCAAATGAGCCATCATTTGACTGTACTATGTTTTATGCACTTCAGCACAAGCCTTGTACAGGTAAGCAGTAGTGTGTAGCAACAGAGAGAAGTTATTGTGGTTAATAATGTGTTGTTTATTACAGCTAGCAAACAGCTAAAGAACCCTTCATTAAAACAGTATGAAGAATAAAAAAAGAAAACTCATTCCAGCTTTAAACTGTCAGCTACAGGACAGAAGAGTTTTCTCTTTTTGTCTTTAGCTCTTAATTAGCCTTTTTTCTTCTTACCCAAGTTACATGAACTTTCAGCATATTTCATCTAAGTTTATCAAAAACATGAAATTTCAGAGAAACAACAGTAGTACAGTTTATTAACAATTCAGATTTGTTTATAAAATGAATTTGTACACCATGCAAAAACCAAAGGTGCTGATAGCAGTTTTCGTTACACAGACAACAACCTAAATCTGTAATATCTTAAGTAGTACATTTACAGGTGACATTTGGTTACTAAAGCAGTATAAATTAGGCAGTATCAGCATTTGTGCACAGATATAAAATGAGATGTGGTTTAACATGCGTGAGTAATCATAAAGTTATTTACTTAATGTAAATAAGATAACGAAATAGCCTTATAAGGCCAGTGCTTTATTGGTGATTAGCTTCAGGGTCCAGTTACCAATGAAATAATTCTTCAAGAGCAGTGAACTGTAATGCAGTGTTTATGATACAAGTAACAGCTGAAAAACAAGCACAAAGTTGTAGAAGTGTGTCTGACAATTCCTGTAATTAGAGCGTTTTAATATTTTTCAGATTTAGAACACTAGACTTCATGATAATATATTCTGGGTGGAGTCAGTTAACTGCTCAGAGCTCAAGCACAGAACAGAATGTTCCATTTCAGTGCCATAGAAACACTTTTGAATCCAGTAACGGATTCACGCACCATGTTGGTCAGTGGCAAACAAAACTGAGATAATTCGCTGCTTTCTTAAAAGTCTATAGCAAAACTAACTTGGTATCAAGGCCTGGATAATATACTGCTGTCACAAGAGTGCTAAGTGGTAAATGCTAGGGGGAATCTTCTTCTTTCGGCTTTTCCCGGTTAGGGATCACCACAGCGGATCACCTGTCCGCTCATGATTGGCAGTGGAGTTTTATGGTGTCAAGTTGCCATCCTGGCGCCCAACCTTCCACAGAAGGCACACACACGTACACACTCACGCCTAGGGCCAATTTAGATAATCACAGTAAGTTAAAAATACAAACAAAAAAAAAAAATTTCAATGCACAAATAGCAGAGTCGATATATTCAGAAGTCAAGTATAACAGGAAACGGAGGATGAAGATGAGTTAATTTAATAATGATTAGCAAATGTTTAGGTAATTTGTATTTTCACTGGCAAATGTTTATCTCTAGTGTTAAAATTAGGGACATGATGCTATTATTGGGTAATGGAAATGTCATGTGGGAACAGAATATTGAAATAAGTACATTCTGTGACACTGTATCTTAGTAAGTTTTTTCTTTGGTATGTTTGCTGTCTTGATTCTGAGTAATAGAAGTTGCTGGTCACAAATGAATACCACAGAAGGAGTTTTAAATCCTGGAAGTGTTCAGTCCACTACCCTGGTAATAATAAATAATCTGTTGCAGTCCCAAAAAATGTATATTAAAACCTTAACCATATGCTAGGAGGACTTTGCAATTGTTAACTTTAGGACACACCATTGTACTTCGCTCAGATGTGTGCGGTACTGACTCGATTGGCATCCTGATGGGGTTGTCAGGTAAGTTAATTCCATGCTTTTGGAAAACTAAACAGTTTAAGAATGTTGAATTATACAAATTGAAACTCTAATGGACATTACTGACTTATTGTCTATGAAAGACAGCTGCACACATCCAAAAAAAGGAGCTGGTGCCCCTCTGTACCTCTGCTTTATACAGTTTTAAGTACCTTGCCATCCTTTTGAGGGTGTGGGGGTGTCACCCCCCCCCCCGATGGACATTACACTATGTTTTTTTTAATCTGATTGTCTTCAGAACTTGATTTACTCTTATTTTCATGAAAAATAGCAGTTCTGACATTCTAATGTCAGCCATCATGGAAATAATGGAGAATACTGGACTGCGAGTAAGTCCAAACCCAGAATACTGATTGACATTGTTACGCAAAGTCCAGTGTTGTTTGTTATCACCTGGAACTGTTACTGCCACTAAATGTGAATAAAAGTGAAAAGCCTTTTGTTATTTCTGCGCATTTCTCTCTCTGCTATTTGTGTCATTAATTAGAAAATTTCTTAACACCAAATGTGGAACAGTGAGGAACATAGACGTTTTAAAGACTCAGAATAAGGAACATTCCTCATAATGAGGTCACTTGAGAGGTATCAGTGGCAATAAATTCTACCCATTATTTTTAGCTTTGTCCCTGTTCATTGAGCAAAGAAGTTGAGAGCTGTGACCGAGATTATATGCAGTAGCTCCAAGATGTTATGCAACGGCTGTAATGTTCTGAGAGCTTTCATGATTGCTGCCATCACACCAGGGGTGGGGCTTGCTAGCGCACATTCTGTTGTGTCTTAATATAAATAATCGCCATGGACTTCATAGCAAAATCGCAGTAAGGCAAAAAAAAAAACAAAAACAAAAGAAAGCAAAACAAAAAAATACAGACATCTGGATATAAATTGCATATCATCTCTATCTTAGCATTAGAATGAAGCTGGGCATAGCAAACATCTGGTCGGATTTTCATGTGACAAGATAGTACTTCCTTATTATAGTGGCCCCACTGATATAGTATTGTAAAGAGTAAGTGGGGCAATTTGTACCAAACCTTTTTATCAGTTATACTTTTTTTAGTTTTTGTGAAACATTTAAACAATTAAAGTGTATATAATCTTATAGTATCACAGGATACTATGTAGTCATTTTAATAGCTGGAGCAAGATCGCATAATTTATATCTTTTTATGTTAAAGAGACACATTACAAATCATTATACCATCTAATATTAAATGACTTAAAAAATAAAAAGTAATACTAATACATTTGAAAAGAAGCATGTGCCAGAAATGAAATTCGAAATTTGTTGTAACTTAACAGTTTCCAAGTAAAAAAAGATTAATTTATTAATGCAAATATGTTCAGTGTGGAAACCAGTACAGGTGTGGATCTGTGGGTTAAATGTAATGAAACTGCTCTCAACAGAGTGCCTGTTTATCACAGAAATACACACTCATTCATTTACACGTGCATGCACAAACACACACACACACACACACACACACACACACACACACACACACTCGGCACACACACACACACACACACACACAAACACACACACACACACACACACACACACACACACACACACACACACACACACACACACACACACACACACACACACACACACACACACACACACACACACACACACACACCTACTGGTAATTTAGAGAAAGACAATTCATAGGTTCATAGGTAGGTACTAGGCTTTCAGCCCAAGGGCCTGCTTTAGCCTAGCCAACAAGGTTCCCTGGCTTACACCATCCAAGAAAGTTATTTCCTGTGCCACTGTCGAGCAGAGACACAGAAGTGATCCTCGGGGTGTATTTCCTATTTCCCATCCACTCATCAAGATTTTTCTTGAACAGTGCTAATGAAGAACTTTGCTTGACATAGATGGGTAGCCTGATCCAGAGTATGGGAAGTCTCTTGGACAGGAATCTATCCCTCTGGAATGTCCAGTTTATTGTGGTGACAAGGTTTAGGTCCCTAGAGCGTGTAGCTCGGAGGGACTGGGATTTCTTTAGGTATAGCATGTCCAACAGCTCTGGGTTTGACATAGCTTTATATGCAGTGGCGGCTGGTGACTTCAAATCAAAGGGGGGGCTGCAGGAGACAGCTGAATGGGTGGGGTCAAGGGGAAGGGGTGTGGCCAACTAGAAAGGGGAGGAGCTATGCTCAAAACCACAAAAACTAACTTTAATTAAATACGCTGCCCTGGGTGGCAAACCATCATTATGAGAGTCCAATCAAGACAAAAATAAGTGTAGAAGAATAAAAATATTTCAATGCATTGGCTGCATGACAGCTTACTTAATATCTAGATTAAAACAAAAAGGTGTGAGGCATGAAAAAATAAATTACTTTTTAAATACGTTACTGGAATGCCAGTCAAAATCAAGTACAAGAAAAACCAGAAGCACTCAACTCAAAAAACTTCTCCTTGCACTGCAGTTCTAATTATAATTTGTATTCAGCTTTATTAAAGTACCAAGTAACATGCTGAAAGTAGAAATCTCTGTGATGCCCCCACTTGTAAAAATGTTTCTTATCCAAAAAAGACCTGCTGCCTGACAACTATCTACTTGTTTCATGGGGAAAACATGCAAGTAAAAAATGAAAAGAAAACAAGAAACAAGCTCAAGATACATTGCTTAAAGGATTACTGTACAGGTTATGGACCACACATGATCATTGGCATTCTGTTTAGTTTATGGGTAAAGTCTGTAGAGATGACTGGAAGTCTCCAACAAGTGTAATGAGCTTTTTAAAATAATGGAATCCTGTCCTTTAATACCCAAGGCTTATACATTATCTAGTCAAGTATTCTCTGCATGGCAACAACAGAAAGGCTTTCAATGTTGGCAATTCTTTAACAGTATGCTTATTAAAGCTTACTTGCATCTTACGATCTCAGACAAGCTTACCTTATGGTTATTAAAGCATTGCTACTTAAACATAGAGCAACAGGCACTTTGAGTAATAAGCATAAATCAACAGTACAAAAATATGACAGAAACCAGAACTTTCTGCAAAATCAAGGACAGATGAAAAGCCACTGTAGTACTTGTGTCTACCTTGGATGGGGGGGGGGGCACACTGCACATTTACACTGCATAACTACTCCTTGCCTTGCTTGGACAAATCCAGAGTCACTACATGGTGGAGTGGAATGCAACAAGTATGTCACAATTTGAAATGTTTCTGGCTGACTGATGGCCCTGACACATTTGTCATACCTCTCAACCTCAGAGCAAGAAATCTGGACAAAGCCATACACAGAAGTGGGACAAATGCCCAAAAATAAGGACAATTTTTAAATATTGCTCTAATAAACTTAGAAAGATAATAGAATAGGTCTTGCATTAGTATGACTTTTCTGAAGGGTATAAAATCTGAAACTCAAATGTCTGTCATTATTTTCTAACTACAGTCTAATTATTTGTCACTAATTTGCCAAAAAAAAACACAATTTTATGAAAAATGGACCAAAAATGGGATGTAAAAATATAAAATAGCAACACAATACAGCTGGGAACCTGTCAAAGAAGGGACACTTTAATGTTAACTAAATTATAATATGCTAGAACAAAAATCTGACCTTTTCAAAGTGTCATTTTCATACCATGAGTACAACTTATAGAGCAGAAAGCAGAATGGAAATCGCACAATCTGTTAGCAGACTGGTACCAAAAAAGGAAGAAATACTGCAATCTATAATAAATGTTAAGAACAACACACATACAAAAAGAAAAGATTATGCCTTGTAAAAATAAAATATCACTGCATCACAATCATACCAATAAATAACAATGAAAAAAAGACAGCTGATCAATACGCATTCATATCCTTGATAAATTCACTGTGAGACCTAACAGCAATTCTAGTACCTGCATTACTTCACAAAAACATGACATATACAAAGAAAAAGGAGGGAATGTAAACCACACACACAAAAAATTAAACTGATCACTTCACATATGTAAACAATGCTGCTATCAAATCAGGTAATGTGGACAACTACCTTATACACATCTGTCAAACCTGCTATCAAATAATCTTTAAAAGAAAAGACAGAAACAGCATTTGCTTTCAGTACCTCATCAAATACCGCTAGACAGTAATGCTTCTGTACAACATCCAGGCAAACTGTCATGAGAATTAAGAAGCTAATAAGTACATGTAATTAAAAATATACATTAAACAACATCACAACTCATGAAGACAGCTACCATACCCGACATCTATCAGCAGATATAGTTGCAATATATATATATATATATATATATATATATATATATATATATATATATATATACATATAGATACAATGCATGTGTTATTATTTAACAAGCGCTGTAATAACCACATTTACCAAAATTAGCAATTACAGCAAAATAAACGTTTTATATTCATGATTAGAAGCTTAAGTCTCAATAATAATTCAATTAAGGAACCTCTGCTTTTGTTACCCTGTCATGATGGATCTAAAACGGTGTTCTGAAGTGTCTTGAAGTGAAGAACCAAGAAAGCTGCCAACATGCCTAACATCTTCCATAATGTAAAACAGGATTAGCAAAACATATTATAGATGTACCATTTTAATACATTTCTGCAGACATTGTTGGGTCAGTAATAAGAGATAGCAGGAGGTATCAGTATATATCATAGTCACATAAGACTATGACACACAATTTTCAGTAGCTGCATCTTGCTTCACAACCAGCTAACGCCAAGTCTGTTGAATTTACTGTTTTCAGATTATGACAGAAACAGTGCTGTTATTTTCCAGTGAGGGTATTCCTAAAAAGAGAATTTCTGACCGAGGTACACCCTTTATGTCAAAGGCTATGCATTAGTTGGCCAGTGTGTTCAATTTAACTAGATAGTTTGCCATCCATAGACTGATGATTTAGTACAGGGCTATAATAAGACACCAAAACTCATTTTAAGAAAAGTACTTGTAGAAGATGGCAAGAACAGGAATCAGTTGTTACCCGATTTGTTGCTTGCAATAAGTGGTATATACATTACTGTACACATTCATCACACTCGCTTTATTCTCTTCGGTGTATTATTGATTTGAAATATAATAAAACATGACTGATACAGAAAATAATAATAACATAAATGCAGAAATACAGCTGCAAAAATTAGTTTTGCAGTCAGCCAACTACATTAATTTATTTTGTTGATGTTGATAAATGCTTTATGAGCAATTAATGCTTCGTTAGCAGATTAAGCTTTATGCATGCAAGTAACTTGCGGCAAGCCACTTAAAATCATGAGAAAAAACATTTGAAAACAATGTTAGAACTTAAAATCTATATGCAGACATCTATATTTGTTTTTCATTTCATCACTACTAATACTAAAGTGTTGCTTTACAGATTAAAGAAACGTTTAGTAATGATGTCACAAAAAAAAATAAGCAAAGAAAAAGAATGTGTGTCATCGCTACACACAGTACAAGTGAAACTTCTGTAAGGAAATACAATGAAAAGCAAATGGCACAGTACAGTATAAGAGCCTTCACACTTTCTTACAAAAGTTTCACTTCTACCATGCGTGGCAACCACGCACATTCCTTTTTTTTTCAATAAGTATTTTTTAGATTGAGATTGATGAAACAAGCTGTAGAAACATTGCAGTTTTAGTGAAGTCACTGACCGGCATGTCTCACAGAGCTAGAAAAGCCAGCTGTGGAGAAATACTGACGAATTGTTAGATTTTGTTATTCAACTCAAGTGACTTATGCAGTAGCCAGAGCAATCCTCGTAAGTGCTCTTCTTGAGCTTCCACTTTTGGGGACTTAAATAAAAGTACCAAAAGTTGTCATCATATTAAAGGCCGCCACTTTGGATAAACTGCTCTAAGATACATCTGATATAACTTCCACTAAACCAATTGCCGCTTACTAATGCTGCCATCGACAGAGGATAAGTGAAAATGGCACTTTTCCATCCCTAGTTCATCCCTTTAGTAAAGCTCTAAGGTCCACAGAAGTGCTTCGTTTCTTTATGTAATTACAGAAGAGAGAGTGCATGTCACACTGCTGTCCTTGCATATGTTATCCAATGATTAGAACAGATAGACTCAGATGTGCACTTTGTAGAAAGGTTCACATTTTACCCATAACTCTGTGGTCAGTGCTCTAACTTAGGCTGAATGTAATTTGTCTGTAAATAACGTGCACTAATGCATTTCAATGTACAAGCGGCGATTAATTAATTAATTAATGTATTGTAACATCTACCGGCACTGTCGGCACACAGATCAAACCAAAATCCAAAGTATCACTCCATTTTCCTTTTTTAAACAGCAGGCTTTGCATCTGATTAGCTTAACAGTGATGTTGACAAGTGCATAAGTCACAACGAGAAAGGGATATGACAGATTACTTGTTCACTAAATGAGGTGGATTTCTGGAAAATTCTTGTCAGGCTATGAGCGCCCTGCTCTTCAAGCTTACAAGGGACATCAGCTAAAGAAGCCCGCTGAGAAAACTGTGTGAGTTATGAACATAAATAAACAAAATGCTCAAAACCTGGTACTTGGTGGGTCGATGGGTCATTATGCTTGTGTGTTTTTTAGTGTTCTAGATTTTTTTTAATTCACATTCTGAATATTTTAGGTTTAAAATGTCATCTGCTTACATCAATTTTCTTAAACAGAATTTAGGAAAGGCGGCTTTCCCCTCAAGTTACTTGCAGGATGCATGAAGTCCTGTGTTAAAATAGAGCTATTACAGCACCAGTGGGGTTTACAGTATTTGAACTATTTACATAATAGTTGTGTACTTACTTAATTCTGCACCTTCACTCTGTACTTTTCTTCTTCTTTCTTCTTCTGTTCTTCTACAGGCTGCACAGCTGACAAAATCGATCCACCCAAAAAAAATGCAAAATCCGATTCCAAATCAGAAATCAGATGCAAAAACAAAACAAGTAAAAATTCACAAAAAAAAAGTAAAATAAATGATCACGAAACGAAACAATAAACAATGGGGAAAGCTGAAGCTAACTGACTGATTCTCGCTCTTTTCCCAGAACATAAAGCCCGGGAAGAGAGCGACAACCAATCAGCAGCATTTAGCCCAGCAAGCACGTCATGACGTGCCTGCAGACGTCGCAGTCCGAGCCCCTTCCAATTCTATGCGGTTTAGATTCAACCGCATAGACTTCTGGGCATCACAATGATGCCTTCACTACCCCTCCGGGCTGCAATCAAAACAAAAAAAAAAAAGATGTTTAAAACCGCCGCAGCCCGAGGCGGTTAAAGTGCGCAAGATAAAGCATACTTCAGTCGGACTCGGAAGTTTGTTTTAAATAAAAAAGTTATTAGGTTTTTTTTTTTAAACACTTCTGGACATTAGTTGAGGGGGCTGCAGTCCGGCAGTCCGATGCCACGAGCCGCCCCTGTTTATATGTTAGGCAGAGATCACCTTGGTGTAGGCAATATGCTACAGAGTAAAGATGGAGTTTTTTGAGATGGTCAGTGTAGGGCATTTGTTTGAGGCCAGTAATCCTCTTTTTGAGGTACTTCTTTGGCCTTTCCAGCTGCTGCAGATGTCTTGTGAGGTACATTCCAAAAGGGGCGTTGTACTCTATAATGGGTCTAATGAGTGTCGAGTAGAGAAGAACAATGACCACTTTTTTCCTGGATGAGAACCCTTTTATGATGAGGTGTGCCACATAGAAGGACTTCCTGACTACTGAGGCAATGTGACTATCAAAGGAGAGACTACTGTCCACCTGGGTCCCAAGGTCTCATCACATATTCGGTGTTAAGTAAATTGCTGCCTATGTGGTAGTTCATGGGTACAGAGTTTTTACCAAAGGGGATGACACTGCACTTTTTGGCATTGAGCTTGAGGCCATGGCTTTGACACCAGGCATCTGTCTCAGCGAGGCCCTTCTGTAGGATGTCCACATCATTTGGGGACTTGACTATGGATCCTAGTTTGCAGTCATCTGCAAACTTTGTTAGCCAGAGGCCTTCTGTGTTAGCCTGTACTTCAGAGAGGTAGATACTTAACAGGTGAGGTCCCAGGATGGAACCCTGTGGTACTCCACTTATCACTGCTTTGAGGTCAGATTTGGAGTCTGCAAATTTTACAGTGTGTACATATAGTGTTACAGTACAGTGTACATATTCACTGCATGTTTTTGAGAGGTAGGAGGAAATGGAGCACCCAGAAAAAAAAATGACACAGATGCAGGGAGGGTGTGCAGAAGACACTCTGGACAAGAAATGAACCAAACAACATTTCTGCTTGTGAGGGCAACAATGTTATTCACTTCTAGCCATCATTAACATTGGATCAGTAAGATGGTTTTATAGCAGAAAATCAAGGAAACAAAAGTGAGGTGCAAGTCAGATGCTAGATGAATTAGAACCTGTTCCCTGACTAGACTATGAGCCAGATAACTCAGATTTAATTAGTGAGCCTGTGCCCTCAACAGACTATGACCTAGGTGACTCAGATTTGATAAATTAAACTCTTCCCTGAAGAGTCTGTGACTCACATGACTCAGGTTTGATGAATGAACTTGTTCTCTGAGCCAACTGTGATCCAGGTATCTCAGGTTGGTTTAGTGAACCTGTTCCTTGAACAGACTGTGACCCACTTGACTCAGGTTTGATTAGTTAACTTGTTCCCTAAGGAATCCCATACCTGCCTTTTCTTGAGGGAGGGGTGGGGCTAAGAGTCAGGGAACAGCAGTACCTGCTGTATCGTGAGGGAGGGGTGGGGCTAAGAGTCAAGGAACAGCAGTACCTGCTGGAGACTAATGATGTTAGTGCAGTGGTTGGCACGTGTCTTAGGCACATGAAGAAGTCAGAGGGATAGTAGGTAGTGCATTCAAAAATCTTCCCCATAACTTTCAGGATGATGTCATACTTGGATAGCCCTCCCCTGACATTAAAGAGTTCCCCTCTTCAAGTCCAAAGGGTTACTACAGTTGTAAGGAAAGGTGGAGCAGATGACTGAGTAGGGGTCACAGCTACAGTGGAAACCGGAAAAATAAAATGATGTCCTTAAAGAATTGTTGTAAAAGCTAGATAGTTAACAAAGATAGTGACCAATGGATACCATTAGTCAGCAGATTAAATTCTGATGCTGTGTAGTTTTAAAAAGAAGATTTTTTTATATGATCTTGGTTTATTTTAACTGAAATCAGGATCCATGATATTACTATTGCTGACACTTTTTGTTTAGGATGTGCTGCTATTTTAGAGTTGGTTTAGAGCTCTTCATCATATAACCAATTGATAATGGAACCATGTACTTTTGATAAAATATGGTGCACTCTTGTGTATTACCAGCTAGCTTGGACACTGCTGGAAATGGCTGTAGCGTATATTACCCAATTAACTAGGCAGTCATTGCCTGTAGACTATTTTTAGATTAACATGATAACTTGGATGTCCACTGGACATGTTATTATCTTATCAGTACTTCCTTATTATAGCGTCTCCCTTATTATAGCAGCCTTGCCGATGTAGTAACATAAAGAGAAAGTGGGGTGATAAATCCAGTTCCAGGTGACTGTTTCACTGCAGCTGAGCTTCCCTGGCACTGCTCCATGCATTTTATGAAGAACAAGAGAAAAATATAAAGCAAAACTCTGGACAGTTTGTGAAAGTCTCAACAGCAGAGTGGTATACATTGTTAAGCGGTTCTCTGTCATAGGGGAGTGCGTGTACAATTCATAGATTAAACCAATACTCATTCACCGGCATCACTGAGAATCATATTCACATGTAGTGTATTTAACGAGGGTCCTGCTTTCAACATTCAACTGCACATTCTTTCAAGAAAAGTTGTAAGTTAATATTAGATCGTAAAATGATTTGTAATGCACCTCTTTAACTCAAGATCAAGGCAGTTACATAAACAAACAATCTATAATTTGTGTGGTCTTGCTCCAGCTATTAAAATGACTACTATGGTGTCCTGTTATATTGCAAGATCATATACACTTTAAATGTTTCATAAAAAATTATTAAAAAGAATAACTAAAAAAGTATAACTGATAAAAATTTTTGGTACGAATCGCCCTGCTTACACTTTACGTTACTATATCTGCGGGGCCGCTATAATAAGGAAGTACCCAGAATATACAACTTCCCAGCTTTAATGTGGGAAGGATCTTTAATGGTAGTTCCTCAAGGTCTGTACTGAGTGTTTGATCCCATGATCTTGTGCGTTATCAGAGCCACATCAGCCCTGGACACAGTCACTGGTTCTTGTCCCAGATACCACTTTCTTTGAAAATAATAAACCTTCAGTTGAGCTCAGTTCATTTGAATGGTGTCATAGTGTACCATATTAAAGCAAGGAGTATCACATTTGTGTCCTCTTCTCATTTGATTGATTATTTATTCATTCATTTGTCAATGTATCTGTATTTATTTATTACCATACTTGTATTTCATCCTATGCCTGCTGACCATTAGGTCACTGTTGTGGCTGCATTGTGGTTTGAACATTATCTACACCAGCATCAGGAGTTTTTCCTCTTGTGTACTTCTAGCTCCTCTGTATACCATAAGAGCACTCAAGGGCTGGTCATGCTGTAGGTTGACCAAGGGTGCTGCCCTGCATCACTGGGTGACATAAATCTGCCCCTCCCTTCTGCAATCTGCATGTACGCCTGAGATCTTACTTTATTGTTAGTATAAGTTAACTATTCTGTTCAGATCTTTGATTTGTTTCTATACAAAGCAAGACTTTGAGATATGCAATGGCATTGACTGTTCATTAGGTAGCAAAAGGAAATGACCTGTAATGTGTGGACACTGAGGATGTTTGCATTTTTATTGTCTTACAATCTCACTGCTGATTTCATTCTGTAAACCTTACACATGAACAAACACACTACGTTGGTCACTCCATCTCATGGCAGGAAGAGCTGTCAGCTAACCAGAGTCCAGTTAAAATGTATGTGGCTACAGCAGCGTGAACATTACTTATAAATCAGTGTCATCTGTAAAGTGGCAGATATTATAGAGATTAGTTTTCCATGTTTTGAATGTTAGTGTAAATGTGTGACAGGAACATGCATTCTAAAGCACAATGGTATGAATTGGTTAAGCCACCCCAGGGTGGAGAGATAGGGTATCCCATAGCCATTGCTTAGTTTTTAAAAAAATCTGTGGTTACTGCAAACTGAGCATTATGCATAAATTGGCCAGTGCTATTCTTTAATGGGACAGCCATGACAGATAGGTTTTTCATGTTTTCAGAGCAATCATTATAAACTGACTAATGCCATCCTGTAGTGAGAAAGCAATTACAATTTTTTTATTGTTCAAAATATTACAAATAAATTGACTAATGCCATCCTTTAAAGAGTCAGCCATTATAGATGTATATTTTTAGATTTTTAAAGCTATCCATAAGACTGACCACCAGTTCTCAAAATATTTTCAACATGCTCCTCCTTCATTAGGTATGCCACTCTAGATTTAACTGTCCAGGTGATGTTGAGAAAGTGTAGTTTTGGTATTTCCCACAATAAAAAAAAGTTTTTTTGAACAAGTGAGCAGTCCCTTTACCACCCCACCACTGCAGACCAGAGCTTCTTTTGCAACTTACTGTGTAACATTTATGACATATCCTAAGTATGGCACGCTATAGCTTTTTTAGATTTGGTTTGGAAAACAACCCTGCACAATCTAAAGAGACTTTTTATTTATTTTTATTTATTACAATGTACTACTGCATGCTGTCTTAAAAGTCTTATTTTGTGCTCTGATAATTTTTGCAACTTAAACATGTCTAGCTGGCTTCCCCTAGTGAGAGAACATGATTCTGCTGTTGTTTCTGAGCTGGAATTACTGTGGGTTACTTAATTCATAGTTTCATAAGAGATTACTAGGCTAACTGAAGAACCCTTATGAGCCTAGACAATTTTACCCAATTTTCTCTCCCTAGGGCAAAGACAGCAAGGGTCAACAAGCAGGGTTTTGACAATTTCTGCAGACTGCCTCTGTCCATAAGGGAGATTTCACTTGAAAATGGTCAGGAAGGGCTCTACGTCACGTGATTAGGAAGCATATTCCAAGGGAGGGACAATCTCTGTTTCACCTGTCTGTCTCCTCAACATCATCTATTTGTGCCAGAGATCGGGTTTAGATCCTTCGAATGGGTAACCCTCATGCAGTTAGTTTTATGACTGTGCAACATTTCCATCAGGGATGGGTCAGAGACTGTATTGTAGGTTAGGCATAGATCTCCTCTCAGTAATTTGTATGAAACTGAATATAATCATAGGGCTTTTAATTGGTCTGCATATAACATGTTGGTTGTACCCTGTATTCTTTTGGTAAGAAACCTCTGAGGATGCTCCAGTTGTTGCAGGTGCCTGGCAGGATACATGCCAACATGTGCACTGTACTAGATTATTGGTCTGATGAGGGACGAATACAGTGGTACTATGACATCCTCAGATCTGGATTTCCTTACCACTGTGGATACCTGGTGGTCAAAGTTCAGATTACTATCTATTTATCTGCATACCCAGATCTCTCACCACTGGGCTCACTCAGGGGGATGCTATCAATGTTGTAATTTGCAGGGGTATTTGATTTCCCATAGAGTATTATTATGCATTTCTTTACATTTAGCTTGAGGCCATGTCTCTGACACCAATCATTAGTCTGTGTCTGTCCTTTCTATAGGACATCAACATCATTTGGGGAGTCAGTGATTGCCCCCAACTTGCAGTCATCAGCAAACTTGGTCAGCCAAAGGCCATCTACATTTGCCTTGACATCTGAAAAGTATATCCCAGACAGAAGGGGACCCAGCACTGAGCCCAGTGGTACTCCACTGGTGACTGGCCTCTTGCTGGATGTGGATTCCTCTACTCTAATAACATGTCCTATCCGTGAACAATTTGGCTATCCATCTGGTGATACAGAGGTTTATGCCCAATTTTGTGAGTTCATCTATAATACCCAAGTGGGGTACTGTGTCAAATGCCTTGGCCAGGTGAAGGTAGGCAGTATGCACTGTCTTACCCTCATCCATGGTCTTGGTGACCTTCTCAAAGAAGTCGACCAGAATGAGCAGGCAGAACCTGCTCTTGACAAAGCTGAACTGGGTTGGGTCTAGAGTCTCGAGACTTCCTATGTCATTGTTAATCAGGTCCAGGATTATTCTTTCCATAGCCTTGCATAAGAATCTAGTCAGACTTGTGGGTTGGTAATTTCTTGGGTCCATTGATGGTCCCCCATGTGCAGAGAGATGACTGTTGTTGTCCGACACTCTACTGGGACAAAGGCTGTTTGAAGACTGTGGTTAAATAGAGATCCAAGTGGGCCAGCTAGGTCATGTTTCAAGCTATTTAACTGGCACCCCGGAATTCCATCAGGGCCCATTGATGCCATGTTTCTAGTGTTAGAAAGTGCAAAGGAATGGTAGGGGTTATTTCATGGGGAGGGACCAGAGGTGAAGAGGGAGTGAAATTTGAGCCGTATTTGTTGGCCAGCAGGTTTGCATTTCGTCTGGCTAAGTATAGGTAGTGCTATCTATAGGCAATTTAACACATTGTTGAGTGTTTCCCTTAAGATTTCAGACATAACTAAAAATGCTTTGTAGTTATCCTTTGCTTGGGAGGCTAATTTAGTCTTGTATTTAGCTTTTGAAGACTTGACTTGTTCCCTTATTTGACTGTTGAGACTAGTGTGAAATTCTTTCTCTGTTGTGCACCCTTCCACTTGCCTCTAGATATAAATGTCTTCCTTCTGTTATATAATCTGTTTATGCCAGGGGTCCACCATGGTGACTTGTTTTTCTGGCTAAACTTGGTTTAGTTTGATCAGGTACTGCCATTTCTATCCATTTATTTAAGTGTTTGTACAGGGCATCCATGTCTACTTCTGCATAGGCTTTTATGTTTTCAGGGTTAGAGGGAGCTTTAAAATTACGTATGCTGTCACTTAGTAGATAGAAGGTAATTAGCCTTGGAAGAATTCTTTAGGGTTTGATGGGAGTTATACCTTTACATTTATTTTAAAGGAGACTAATTTATGATCTGATCTTACCAATGAGGACATTACGCTGGGGGGGGAGGGGTGCAACACTCCCCCATGCTTGTGAGTACTATGTCAAGGATATTTGAGCCCCTAGTGTGAGTGCTGACCAGCTGTTCCAGACTGTTTGCATTGACAAAATCCAGGAATCCCTGAGTCTGCATGTTAGTGGTCGTGTATGTTTCTCAGTTTATGGAGGGGTAGTTAAAATCACCCATGAGTAGTGTGTTGGGTTGAATGGTAAGTTATTCTAGTGACTTCAGCTATGCAGAGTGGTTTTCATGGTTCATGGTTGGGGACCTGTAGCTAGTGATGATGTAGTGGGGGATTTTGCCTATGGTCAGCTGGACATGGAGCAGCTCAAGAGAGTCATCCAGCTTGACCAGTCTTGCTGTGTGTGTGTTTTTTTTATGTAAATGGAATCACTTCCTTTTTTCATTTTTTTTTTCTTTTCAGAGGATGGTCTGAATGTGTGATAGGCATTGTAGCTTTGTGCTGCCAGAGTGCTTTCCGCAGCTTTGAACCATGTCTCTGTAACTGCACAGATGTCAGCATTCTCCAGGGCAAGGAAAGCTTCCAGGGAGTGCAGTTTCTTGTTAAGACTCCTAGCATTGAGTTATAGTGCCTTCAGCTTGACATTAGAAGACCGTGTTACATTGGTAGGTCTGCTGGTTTGGTAATGCCTAAAAAAGGCTCTATGGGTGGGTTAATTCCTTGGTCAGTATTCAAAAGTCTAGTGGCGATAGCTGCAGACCATCTCTGGCAAAGCAGCATGGTCTGTGGGTCATGTTGTCTCAGGTTGACAAATACTGGATCCCCTTGGAATGACACCAGTAGCTAAGCCAATTATTGAAATCAGTTATTTTCTGTTTGTATTGGGATAACATTCTTGAAGAAGGTAGAATGATGCTCAGTGTGAGGCTCATATCAGCCTGTGACATGTATTCAGAGAGGTCCATCATGTCTGTCTTCATATACTCCAGGGAGATATGTCTCATGTCATTCACACCCACATAGACTATGACTCAGTCACTTGTGATTGAGTGACTTGAGTGCCTGCATGATCTGTTGAATCCTGGTCCCTGACAGGCAACTGACTGTAACCCTCTTCTTATCCAACCTGGGGAGGGGGGTATCCATGTGTTTCATGATGGAGTCTCCTATGACCAACATGTTTTAATGTGTGATGTTTTGCTTTAGGAGTTTGCTTGTCGAGAAACTGTGATGTGTATTTTTATGTGTAGTGGTTGGTGTTGACTTGGTTTTGTTTGCAAGTGGTTTCTGAGGGCAGAGTATGGGAGGCCTCTGAGGTTTTGGTAAGTTACTTGTGAGTACCTCTGCATAGGTGGGTTTATGTGCTGAGACGTTATTTAGTGAGGGAAATTATGTGCGTGTGCTGACAACCTGTTTGTCATTTGATTTGTCAGTATGTGAGAGTCAGTTTCCATTTTGATAGTATAACTACATCTCCCACATACTGTGTTTGTTTCTTTCAGGATTAAGTAGTTATCAGTATACATGACACAATTACTACATTGCCAGATGCCCATGTCCAACTGGCTGGACACAGAGATAGCAGGAAAGTGCCTGTCCATGGTTTCTGTTTTTTTTACTAAGGGTTTAAACAGGGAGAAGAGTGGGCAGATTTAACTGGACTGGGATGATAGCACAAATGGGTGCTCTATTCATGGTGAACTGCAGCTATCCAAGAAGGTGATGGTGTTGTGCGCACAACTCAGATGCTCCTAGAGCAGCAGGGGGACTGGGGAAGGTTGCAGAGATAGTTATTTGAAGGGAAATTTTAAATTGAAAGTGTTTGCATCCACACAGGGCACTGCCAACCTCTTTTGTGTGGAGAGCAGCTTAGCACAAACACTGGGCTTGTATAGAATCAGAAAAAAACAAGTTTTATAACAGCAAGTCCTACAGACCAGTCAGGAAAGCACACAATAAATATTCAGTGAGCAGCCCCCAACTCAGATAGGTTTGTTACAGCATAATTCTGCCACAAGAGTGCAGTCAGAAAACCCTCAATGTAAAAATACTGGTTTTAGAGCTGAAGTGCATGGAAACCGCACAATCTAAATACTACAGTCCTGTAAAACTAGCCGACACAATGTAATTAAGTACTATAGAAGCAGTGGAAACAGTTCAGCTTTGAAACTCTACTAAGGTGCGTAAGATTAAACAAAAAGTACAGGATTCTTATGAAATACAGTAAAAATAATCAGCAAAAGTGCAAAATGATACTTAATTTTGTTGTTTTAGCAGCGGATGGCTTTAGATGCAGCAGATTCTCTGTAACTGTCAAGCGAAGTAGCCAGATCAAGAGCATCTGTGAGGAATTGAGCAAAAGTCACACAACCACTGGGCTTATAGTGTTTTTCATTTACTTAACAGTGTTAACTTTAATTGGCCTGTGAACTCTTCTTGTCTGCTTTACATTTGGTAGGTTTGCAGACAATGCCACTCTGTTATGCTGAGGTGGAATGCAACAAACTTGCTTTGAACTCTTGCTATTAAGTTTGACTTTGGAAAACATTTGCACACCAACTGGGAGCTGACTTTCTTACTTATATTGAATGTGAATGTGCTGGTGCAGATATAAAAGTACTGTTTGTGGTGTGGTAATTTTTGCATTTTATACTGGTTTATCTGAGTCCCCTGGTAAGAAAATAGGCTATTGCTATTGTTTGTGTGCCTGAATTCCTGTTGTTTACTTACTAATGTTAATTTTTAATTGGACTGTTTGCTTTTGCTTCCTAAATGTGGTCAGTTTGCAGATATTGCCAATCTGTTGTGCTGACCTGCAAGATGAAACATTTGCCTTGAACTCTTGCTACTGCACCTGACTTGAGAAACATTCACACATCATCTGCGGTGCTCCTGTCTTACTGTAGCATGTTTGAGGATTATACAACATGATACCAGACTACATACCACAGTAGCAGGTGTTTCTCCTGCTGGCGCTATAGAAACCAAGCACTTTTTTCCCAATTACCTTATTCACTGGGCTGATGCTCCTAGTGCTTATCTGTGCCATTCTGTTCTTGGTTGCATTTACCCACAGTTTGTGAGACCATCTGTCAGACTGGGAAGTTGGACTTATCACAGTTACTGTTGTATATAGGACAAGTACATCCTAGTGCTTGCCTGCTCCTGGCTGCTTTTGCTTAAGAATGTCAGCACTTTGCAGCATTGTCTGTCTGTTAGGGACATTATTAGTGGTGTACCCTGCTGTAATTTCTCAACTGTGGCTGATCAATTTAGTACTCTTCTATATTACATATTTGCTGTGATAGTATTTATTGTGTGATTTTCTAACTAGTTGCTCACAGTGTCCATCCATACCTTTTGTTTTTAAACATCTCTTTGGCAAATACTTTGCTGTGGTTTACTATCATAATCTGGAAGGGCACATTGTTGAATCCACAGTTCAGAACACCTGAACACCGAAAGCTGAAAATGCCAAACCGACATTCTGGAATGCAAAATCTTGCCCCCCTCTCGACCCATGGTAACTCTTGTTTCTAGGTTCGGAGCGGCAGGGAATGTTGATGTTCTGTGTTTTCTTTGCTGTATTGAATTTCAGCATTGCGGTTTTCGAGGATGTGAGTGGCATATATGATGGCTTTACAAAGTGCAATTCAACAACATGATAGTAAACCCTTTGCTGCATTATGTCTGTGCACCGTATTTAATACTGTGGTACCTATGCCTGCTGTTTTTGCCTTGATTACTGTGTTGTCACATCTGTGCCTCATGTACCAAATGTCTGTTTAGCATTTTGTTTACTGTATTAACTCCCTCCTAGAATCTTGGAATTCATTGTTATTTATGGCTCTTGGAATATTGCACTGTGGCATCTGTGCTTGTTGTTTGTTTCATTCCTTGCCCTACCCCATTCTCACCCACCCACTATATCATTTTCTTTTTGCATTAATAACCACATCCCTTCCTGTCACCTGACTTTCAACATCCACTGGCCATCCGACTCTTCCCCTCCATCACTAGCTACTTTATACTCTGTGGCTAGGTTTGTAGGGCAGCACCCCATTAGATTATATGAAGAGGGACATGATGGAGCTTTCCGAGTTTCTGTAGGGCTAGAAGGAAAGTAATTGAGATCAGTATATTGCCATCACCAAAATGATGCTATAAGCTAAAGATGATGGACCTTAATAACTGACCTGTTTATTGGAATCATTCTGAGTGGGTCACGTGTGTGTTTTCTTGGAATGAAGTGAAGGACAGTCCCACCTGTTCCACCACCTAATCTGTCTCCCCAGGACTTTTACATAATGGTCAAGAGATTCTCAACTCCCCTCAGCACCTTTTTTAGGCAATGTCTGTTAACTCAGCCTATCAACCTAGTAAATCTGAATTGGAATCTGGAAAAATAATCATTGTAGTACTGCCCACATGTAGGAACCTAAATAAGAAAGTGTTCTGCCTCGTGGCCTTCCAGACTTTATAAAAATGTGGCTGTTTGTGTTGCCATTGAACTCTCATTCTAGTGTAGTGACAGCACTTCCTCTTTACCAGATTTTAGTGCCTACCACTTATTTAGGGCAGCAAATGTAGACAGCAGCAATGCTGGTGCTGGTGTGTCTGTCATCATCTGAAATGCTATCACCTGTAGAATAATTGAATAGGACAGTGACATTGAAATCCTCAGCATTCTAGTTTATGCAAACAAGACTTCATATCAGCTCTTGATCAAGTAAAGAACCCTACCTGAGACACCTGCATATAATGAAGCATATCTTAAGAAAGCAGAGTCCCTCTACATTGACCCCAAACACAATCATTCTAAGGATAAAATAGCATGCCTTCAGCTCAACAAAAAGATATGCACAATGCTTCCCCTGACTTGCTCTGTGAAAATTCCTTCAGTGAAATAATAGCCTCCATGCTCATTACTGCCCTCACCAAAATAGCCCTTGTCTGCTCTCCACCTTTTGTCAAACGCTTACTGGTCAGCTCAGATTACCACGCCATAATATTCACTATCTGGTCCTAGTACAGATCACCATACAACCCAACTGTCTTTACAGACTTTTCCAAGGTTAATTTCGTTGTACTTGCTGCTGATATGTGATAGTTCAATAGTCCCCAACCTCTCAATGGCACTCTAGCAACTGCCACTGCATAAACCTAGGGATTATTCTCCTCTCTCACCTCTTGCATAGACACCTATGTTCCTGTTCACCAGAAATACTTTTAGAAAAAGTCCTCCGAC
The DNA here is from genome assembly GCF_019279795.1 of Protopterus annectens. Taxonomy (NCBI): domain Eukaryota; kingdom Metazoa; phylum Chordata; order Ceratodontiformes; family Protopteridae; genus Protopterus; species Protopterus annectens. The sequence goes on along the minus strand of NC_056746.1, from coordinate 368,638,933 downwards.
ATAAATGAACTTTCCAGCTAAAGAAAAAAGAACAAAATCTCAGGAGTGCTGAAATCAACCTCAGATAGGGTAACAGACAACCAAAAAGGTAGACTGAATCCTGCAAAGCTAGCAGTGAACAAAGACTGTTATGTCAGTGAAGGATAACTACAAGAGATTCTTTAATTATGTACTGATATCAGAAATAATTCCGTGCATTGCACCAAACTTATCTTTAATGGCATCACCCACTCAAACCCTGTGGATATAGATAACATCATAGCAGATAAATTCAGCTCCAGCTTCTCCCACATTTGCCTCCAAGTTTTCCAAAACAAAGTATCCAGCCAGTATCCCCCTCCAATACAATGACCTCTGACCAGATATTAAAAGCATTCTCCAGAACAAAAAACATCAGCTCTATGTCCACAGAAAAGATTTGGGGCTATTTCTTGGTCAATATGAAACACCTCCTGTCGGACCTCCTCTGTAAACTATTCAGCTACATCCTGTCCACTGGATATGTATCAGAAGCCTGAAGAACTGCTGTAGTGATGTTACTCCACAAAGAAGGCTAACATTGCAGACTTTGGCAACTGTAACTCTATCAGCCTGTATAGCATTGTTTGCAAGGTGGAGTACTGCACCATCATGGATTTTATCAGCAGGGACATAAGGCACCTGCAATTCCTAGACACAAAAACACTTTGATTTTGTAAAAGGTAGATCATGTCTATTAAGCTTAGTTGACTTCTTTAAAAAAGCCACATAAGCAATAGATGAGGGTAGCTCTGTGCACACACCTTACCTTGATTTAGCTAGTGTACCCTTCTCTGTTAGCATTAAAAAATTGATCAAACTCATTGTAAAATCTCTATGTAACTCATTGAATTGCCAACTGGCTAACGAGTAGAACCTAGTCTATTAGAGTGAATAGCACACTATCCTCCAAGAGACATGGTACCAGTGGTGCACCCTAAGAATTTGTTGTGGGAATACCTCTATTTGTCATTTACTTATCCGGTGTCAAAACTGACATTAAAGGCATTTCATTGACAAAGTTCATGGGTAGTTGCAAGCTTGGAGCTTTCATCATATCATCATCACTGAAGATACACATATTCATATCCTCTGAGAGGACCTAATTCAAACTTGTGGTGTCAGGACCATGTTCTAAAGCTGAGCAGCAAAGCCTGTAGGACTGTACAATTTGGGAAATGAGCTGTCATGCACCTACCACATAAAAAACACCCCTCTTTAAAAAGACGCTGTCATTAGAAACCAAAGTGCATTCATGGATAATGAACTGTTCTTTGAGCACCATGTATCCACTTCTATTAGGAAATCCTTATACCTCACCTAACTCATTAATAAGGGCATCTCCTCTTGTTCCAAAGTGGTCATCATTTCCCTCTACTCTTCCTTCATTGGGGCCATCGTAGACTACGTTATGCTGTTTGGCATGTACATGTCTGAGAACTGAAGCCAACATAAAAAAATCACAGTGGTTTCTCACTAAAAATAATGTAGGGTATGAGCTCCCCGTGTCCGTCAGATCATCTAAAAGCCCTGAATGCTTTCTCTGTTACCTGCTGACTCTTTCATGATGATTGATGCCTGGCATACAAAGATGTGTACGACCCAGTACTACTTGACCTGCTACATATCTGCAAAACTATTAGTAGCACAAATAAAAGTTCAAGGGACTAAATCTGTATCACAGCACAAACAAGACCTCTTGACATGACCAATATCTCTCCCAAAGACTTTCTAATCTCTAAAGCATGCTCACACTTTTTTTAGAGCAAAACACTTTCCTCACTGTCTTCAAATTAATTTTATACATTTGGATGGGAAGCCATAAATATACTCCAGGTCTAGCTAGGCTTCAAATGGCTTAATTGATTTAGTGCCTAGTTGCAGCTTATGAGGCTATGAACCTACTGGGATAACGTTTTTACCTGCAGGATTTCTGAGAATTGTTTTGACAAAACAAAAAAAGGAAACTGACATGTAAAATCTAAGTGCTGAGTATTATCTTACAACTAACCTAAGATCCTTTGGTAGATGCACTTCTGTCAGTTGACTGAAACATAAAGATTTGTAAAGTGCACCCCTTTTCCGCAAAACACACAGGTCATCATGGAATGCCACATTTGGATCACTTGGGAACTGCTGGTGGAATGTAAATATGAGCGCATGAATTACTTAGCTTCCTGGATAGCAACATAACCAAGGAGAAACGGCAGAATAAAAAAGGAGAATTAAGAACAAAACGAATGAAGGCAGGGTATGGAGTAGTGCAGGAAAACAAAAGCCAAATAACTAAAAAATACTGCACTAAGCCTGCAGGCTAGAAATGTACTGTAAACTGTTTATTCAATAAAACAACAAAAATACACACAAAGTAAGCGCTTTCACGACATCCAGTCGCTTCATCAGTATCTGTCTGCTTGGGATGACATGGTCGACAGACCACGATGCTTTGCCACAGATGGCCTGCACCTGTCGCCCCTGGGATTCCAGATACTGGCTAAGGCTCTTGCTGCCCCTATGGTGCCTTTTTTTAGGCAGGGTTCAAATAACAAATTCACCACCATAACAGGAACAGGCAAGCAAAAACTGAGGGTAATGCTACTCAGTGCTAGAAGTCTAAATCTCAAAATGCAGTCACTCGAGGCACTCCTTAAAATGGAGAACATTGATATCTGTGTAGTGACTGAGACCTGGTTCAAGGCTCCAGAGAGCACCCCTGCACTACCAGGCTATAACTCATACCACATTTTTCGGCCATGTAACCTGGACCGAAACACCAAAGGCGGAGGTGTGTCCATATTCATTAAGGATATCCACACCTCCAGGCTAGTTGCTCAGCATAATGCATCCGAGGTTATCCAAGTGCAACTAACTCTGGGCAAAACTGCAATCCAAATTGTAGCTTGCTACAGATCCCCCACCATGCCCCAGGATTCCCACTCCTCTTTTCTTGATGTACTGAAAAATATTAGGGTTCAACCAAACACCCTAATAATGGGCGACTTCAACTACCCCACCATTAACTGGGAAAAGTACTCGTGTACCAACTCCTTAGCTCAATGCTTTATGGAATTCATAAACTCCAATGCCCTAGATCAACTTATCCACACCCCCACCAGGGGCAACAATATCCTAGACCTAGTCATTACCAACATGAATGACCGGTGTTCCACACCTGAAGTCAAATCCTCATTGATCCGATCCAACCATCAGCTTATCACCCTTGATATCCACATCCCGCCCCCACCCCCCATTAAGGAAACCACAGTAAAAAATTTCTCCAAAGCCAATTTCATGCTTCTTAAGACAGAAGTGGTGAACTTCATGATACCCATGCAGATGGACAATACAGTTACAACTGCTGAATCCTACACAAATGCACTCTATAAGCACTTACACGAGTGCATGGATCGTGCTATCCCAAACAGAACCAAGACGCTATCCTCCAAAAAAAGAAAGCCAATCTGGTGGTCCCCTGCCATAAACAAACTGTACAACAGAAGGAAGAAACTGTTGCAAAAGAGAGTAAAATCCCATGAGTGGAGGAGCTCCCTGGTCAGCCTCAGTAAGAAGCTGAGATCCCTTATAAGATCCTCCAAAGCTAGCTACAAAAACAAAATCACCACTAAATCAAAGGACAACCACAAAGCATTCTATAGCTATGTCACGAATCTAGATGGCAACACCCAGATCTGCTCTGAGTTACAGCACAAAGGCACGAAAATTACAGAACCAACTGATATTGCCAGCATCCTGGCAGATAGGTTCAGTGCTAACTTTACCCCCCTCTCACCCTCTAAAGGGCCCATATCTATGCAGGAAGAATGCAGAGTCCCTGTTATCATAACTATGTAGGTAAAAGCTGCACTCTCTAAAGCAAAAAACACAGCATCCATGGGACCGGACAACATCCCAGGCTGCGTTTTGCACGAACTTCAGAATGAACTGGCTCCCCACTTAAGCCTCATGTTCAATAATAGCCTCGCATCAGGCTTTGTGCCCACCGAATGGTGCACAGCAACAGTTATCTCACTCCATAAAGGGGGAGCCACCACTGATCCCGGGAACTATCGACCTATTAGCCTGACGAGCCTGGTCTGCAAGGCCATGGAACGTATCATCATGGAACTCATAAACAAAGACATTGGTAACTTCCAAACTCTGGATCCCACCCAGTTCGGGTTTGTGAAAGGCAGATCATGCCTCCTGAACCTGATCAACGTCTTTGAGGCAGTCACCAAAGCTGTGGATGAGGGTAAGGTGGTTCACACAGCCTATCATGACCTCGCCAAGGCTTTCAACACCATCCCCCATTCTGGAATTATAGCTAAACTCACTAAACTAGGTATAAATCCCTGATGGATGGGTTGCCAACTGGCTCACTGACAGAATCCACACTGTAAAAGTTGTAGACACCAATTCTGACCTCAAAGCAGTGACAAGTGGAGTACCACAGGGTTCCGTCCTGGGACCTCTCCTGTTTGGTATCTACTTCTCTGAAGTACAGGCTAACACAGAAGGCCTCTGGCTAATGAAGTTCGCAGATGACTGCAAACTAGGAGCCATAGTCAAGTCCCCAAATGATGTGGACATCCTACAGAAGGGCCTCATTGAGAGAGATGCCTGGTGTCAGAGCCATGGCCTCATGCCAAAAAGTGCAGTGTCATCCCCTTTGGTAAAAACTCTATGCCCATAAACTACCACATAGGCAGCAATCTACTTAACACCGAATGTGTGATAAGAGACCTTGGGACCCAGGTGGACAGTAGTCTCTCCTTTGATAGTCACATCACCACAGTAGTCAGGAAGTCCTTCTACGTGGTACACCTCATCATAAAGGGGTTCTCATCCAGGAAAAAAGAGGTCATTGTTCCCCTCTACTTGACACTCATTAGACCCATTATAGAGTACAATGCCCCTTTTGGAATGTACCTCACAAGACATCTGCAACAGCTGGAAAGGCCACAGAAGTACCTCACAAAGAGGATTACTGGCCTCAAACAAATGCCCTATACTGACCACCTCAAAAAACTCGAGCTTTACTCCGTAGCATATCGCCTATTCTGAGGTGATCTCTGCCTAACATGTAAAGCTATGTCAAACCCAGAGCTGTTGGACATGCTACACCTAAAGAAATCCCAATCCCTCTGAGCTACACGCTCTAGGGACCTAAACCTTGTCACAACAATAAACAGGACACGCTGGAGGGATAGAATCCTGTCCTAGAGACTTCCTATACTCTGGAACAAGCTACCCATCTATGTCAAGCAAAGTTCTTCATTAGCACTCTTCAAGAAAAATCTTGATGAGTGGATAGGAAATAGGAAATACACCCCAGGGATCACATCTGTGTCTCTGCTCGACAGTGGCACAGGAAAATAACTTTCTTGGGTGGCGTAAGCCATGGATCCTTGTTGGCTAGGTTTACATAGGCCAATAGCCTAGTACCTACCTATGAACCTATTAAAAATGAGAATTGTTTGTTAGTCTGCTGATAAAACACTGAACAAGAGAGGGAGTTTGATGCCTTTTATTGGAGCTACACAGGACAGCTGCTTAGAACTGTTTTTTTCTTCACCATAGAGAAACACTCACCCGTGTCTGATTTGCTGTATTTATGAGGGAGCAGTGGCTGTGTGATGAAATTCTGGGGGTGTAATTGTGATCATTAGAGGAGCAGAATTACAGTTGTAAATGGGGAATATAAACTAAGCTTGAGGATGCAGCATCTCAAGAGTATCGCACTGCTCCAGGGTACAGTAGTCTCAGAGTTAGTATCAAGGATGGGGAGCGTGAAGATCCCCATGTCTGTGGGTGCATACCTTCCCCCTGCAACTGCACTTGCAAAATTTAACAGCAGATTTGGAGTTACCCATTTTTATGCTTGAATTACAGTTTTTGGAAATGCTGCAGTATTTGGTCTCACACTTGTAACAGGAAGCTGGAGCAGAGCAATAAATGTTCCCCTCAGGGCAGAAGTGGAAAGGTACACCGGAAGCTCTGCAATTGTTATGTTCAGCAAGAGTGACCAACGCCAAAGATGTAATCTTAAGTTTCACCTTGTGTTGTGATTAGTAGATGCTATCTTTTTGTCTCATGAAAATTAACCAAACTTTGAATAATCCAGATGCAATCTAGATGGAGAGCAATTTAACTGTTTTTAATACATAGCTAAAGTCTAGACAAACAGAGAGGAGGACAAAGGCATGCATCCTTATAGAAAAGGTAATCGAAAGTGCTGTCTAAAAGCTATGCTTAGAATTTTGCTACAGAAATACTACCTTTTACCAAAATACAATGTTCAGATTTTTCCAGCCAAAATTTGGTAGCTGGACTAGCAAAATATTGTGCCGACACTGTTAGTTAGGGCAGGAGACCTCAATGTAATAACAAACAAACAAAAAAACTATTAAAATATATTGGCACAAACCAACATTTTCTAGTCTTTCTTTATCTTTTTCTTTTGTACCTGTGACAGCAACAACCTCTGTGAAAGGTGACTGTTTTGTTCACCATAACAGCATAGGTTGGCATTTCTTTCAGCAGGCTGACACCTTCTATCTATGTGCTATTATGCAAATCATACTTTATTTCAGGTCTGTAATTTGAATGTGCTAGCTTGAAGCATTTGCATTATTCTCAGTACTTCAGAAGTTAGCATAGACAAATTTAACCATACATATTGGCTCTTTACAAATGATTTATTCTTCATTTTTGTTATTGGGATGGAGAAATGGGTAAAAAAGCAAGTTGCTTTTGTAAACTGAATAAAGTTTATGCTTTCAATGTTACATGTTGAGTCTCTTACTTAGTAGGTTTTTAATATGCTCTTTAAGACGTAGTGTGTTTCATATTTTGTGAGTGTTACATGTACAGATAACCTAGGAGTCCTAGGATATGTACCAAATTAAAAAGGGTTTCCACTTGTGTGGCTTATTCAGTTTTTAGGCAAATTCTTATTGTCTGACCCTGTTCCATCAAACAGATTCAGTTCTACAGCATTTCCAAGTCAACCCAAGTCTGTATTTTATATTAACTAAAACGGTACAGTAGGTAAAGCCCCCTATTTTGGGGTATGGGGGATTGCCCCCTACTTCATTTAGGATTGTACAGTTGTACCTATCTAAATGAATGGTTCCCATATGAAAACTCACCTTAACAAGGCACTGAAGAACAGGCAAAAACTCTGAAAAGAAATGCCTGAAATAGTGAAAGGATGAAATCTCCAACTGAAATCATTTTTGCAGGAGACAAATCCCAGTGCACCCCCATTAGTGCATAAGCCTCCCACACTCCTTAAAGTTATGTATCCCAGCTGTTTGGTTGTTCAAACCTGAAGGAGGAAGAAGTCTCCCAAAGCAAAGGAAGCACTGCCGGAGCTCACTTACAAGTCACACTGCTGGTGCTTTCCTATGGAAAACAGTGATTGATTTTCTGTTCCAACATGTATTGTAATTTGGGTGCTTAATGGTTGGGGAATCTAACTTCAACCAACTGTAGTCATAATTGAGATTCCATGAAACAGGTAACAATGTCAAGTAATATATCCATTAAAAAGCTGTAATTGTAATTTAATTGTTATTGTCTTACTCATATGAAATTTCAGCTCCTTGTAAGTGATTTCTTCATATATGGGAGAGGTATGGAATACACAAGTGCCTATAATAATACACAACAGAATATTTAAAAGACCCTTATGGGCTGAAATTGAAAACATTTTGATTTGTCTTGATATTCTAAACATGCAAACCTCCACGCAGTAAGATAAGTAGGTTTTAGTAAGTTGTGTTTTTGCTAAGCCTAAATGATTTGATGGTGAAGAACATACTGACATGATTTTGTTTTTCAGTTAATCAGTTTCCCACACTGAAGTTTGTCATTAAATCTTTTTTTTTTTATTCTCTTAAAATGTCATTACTCAGAATAGCTGCTTACATTATGTTTGCTTTGATAGTGGTCCTATTTTGTAGTGATTCCTACACGTTTAGTTTCTTAATAGTTGTACAGACACTAATAAACCCTTTTTAAAGCTGCAACAAGTAGTTATATTAATCTGCCTTTTAAAAACTAGGAATAATCTTAACACGTCTATGGTGCTATTCAGAGGTCTCACATTTCATGCCATTCCATTCTCATGTCCTCACTCAGCTCTAACAATGAAGTTGGCTTGTCTCTTCACAATAGTTCTGCAGTGCGCAATGTGATGTAATATTCAGGGAGAAAGTTCCTAAAGTATCATGAGAGTTCATGCAGACCCAACTTGGTATACACTCGGGAAGATCAATAACACAGAAATGCATCTAATGGACTAAAGAGCTGTTGCAACTATTTTCCCAAAGTTTTCCTAGTTCTGTTTACTGTTTGCATGTAGACGCTGAGAATTTTGGCAAGAGAAATTTTTTTTGAGAAAAGTGACAACAATAGCATAATCAAAACCAGGCTGAAAGGGCAATTGTATCACAAATATATAAGTCATGAAACTGATGACAGACAACATTCTAGGCTGCTGTTTAGAAACTTCCTGCATTTATGGAACTTTCATCTACTCATAATGTGTCTGACTTTAATTTGAACTTCAAATAAAAATAATAAAAATGATCTTGTAAGATGAATATGACAGGTTGAATCACATCTGCAAAAAAAAAAAAAAAAAAGACACTGTCATTGTCTTGCTAGCCTGATAGTTTTGCCCCCACTAGTTGCACCACTTGCTCAGCAGCTCCAGAGACAACACTGGCAATGCTATAGAAACAAAAAGCCGTATCAGTGGTCATTCAACAGTGATTGTATACTTGCATGTACTTTCACATACACCCTGCTTCCCTCAGTTCCACCAGAAGACAGACAGCTTCTGTTTGTTTAACCTACTAGTGAATAACTTGCCTGATTTCTGCTCCCCAATCATCATTTTCTGTAGAAAATCCCTGCTGGTGCAGTTTCTGTATCCCAACGAGCATTGATAGCATCATGTATTTGGCTGTCTCACTTTTTTCTGTGTTTATGCAACTGTGGAGTTTATATGTATAAATAAGGGTTGGTATAAGGGTGACGTTGTTGCTGATGGGCTTGTCCCTTTGCAAAAATTCCCTTTTTTTTAGAATTTTTGTTGGGATGAAGTTTTGGCCTTTTTTTGTATTCAAAACCTTAGCCAATTGATCTTCATGGACTTATAGTTAAAGGCCTTCTGTGTACCTCTGTGATGGATAGCTTATCACTAAAGGGAAATCACTAATGGCCACAATAATGCTTTTCAGTGTGTTTCCGTCAGCCACACTTTGCAGATCTGCCACCCAAAATAAGCCATGTTAATGATCATTAAATTGAGATCAGTTAACTGATTTTTGTTTTCGTACAAAGGCTACCCCCCACGATCACCTCTGATATGGGATCACAAAGAAGGTGAAAGAAATGACAGTAAATATTTCAAGCCCAATTATGATAATAAATAGATAAAATGGTAAAAAAATGTATCACTTCTATGGGAAGTCTGTACTGTTACCACTGCCCACAGATACATCCGGTATCCTGACAGTATTTATAAAAGTATTTGGAATAGAAAAAAGTGTTCATGAATATGCAGAGCATCTACTTTTGGTGACATCTATATTTGCAGTAATACAAGTAGAGATCCTTTATTTAATTTAGCATCTCATGCCAGCAGAAACCTACTAGAAATAACCAATTAACTATACTTGGTCAAAATTAAATTTATATTTTTCTTGTTTTTCATAGGTTCATAGGTTGGTACTAGGCTATCAGCCCTAGGGTCTATACAAGCTTAGCCATAACAATTCCCTGGCTATTTTGGTCTGGGTTACTAACCTTGAATATGCTTTTAGTCCAGCTGGACCTATTTCAGGCACTCAGGGCCATCTCTGTTGGCGTAGATTTTATATGCGTCTGGGGCTACTTCTATTGGTATTCCACTTCCTGGGTTTTCTGAAGAATATTAATTTAAGAAACATTCATTTTGCAAGTCAGGAGATCAGAAAAGACAAAATAAAGCAAAGCAGACGAAAACTGCTGAAAGCTTTAAAACTAAGCCTGACACTCTCCGCACCCCTTCTAAATTGAGAATGGGAACTATTCTCTTTTGAAAGAAAAAGAGGATGTTTCTTTTCCGTTTACTTGATGTGACCAGAGTTAGCATATAGAAGTGGCAAGGGAGGCCAGCTGAAGTCAAACTAAATTAATGCTTATATTTTATTATTATATTTTCCTGAAATGTAGTAGAATTCAGCATTTTACAGCTTTTCAAAATCCTGTTATATGATTTCAGAATTTTACAGTCATTAGCAGACCGCTATGGCGACCCCAAACCGGGAAAAGCCGAAAGACACAACAACAACAACAACCACAACTTGTTCAAGATTTCCAAAAAGGAGTTTTCCATTTCTGTCTTATAATTCATGCTTATGCATGAGTGTGTATGCATATGTGTGTGTGTGTGTGTGTGTGTGTGTGTGTGTGTGTGTGTGTGTGAGCTTGTAAGCATGCATATATATGTGTGTGTGTGTGTATATATATATATATATATATATATATATATATATATATATATATATGTGTGTGTGTGTGTGTGTGTGTGTGTGTGTGTGTGTGAATATATATATATATATATATATATATATATATATATATATATATATACATACATACATACACCACGCACACACACTCAGTTAGCATTGCTGCTTCTCTGTGCTTTATAATTCAGTTTTCAGTGGGGTGCCTGTTGTATAGAGACTGCACTTCCTCCATGTGTTTGTTTTGATTTTTTACTGGGTGCTTTGATTTTCTTTTTTATCGATAATCACAAAATACATTACAAAATAAAAACAGAAGAAAAAAAATAACTGTCTCTAAAATGTGTCAATAATAATGTATATCAGAAATCTAAACCAATTAAAACAGGGGATACTATGGCAGTCCTTTATTTTGACAAAATTAAAAATAAAACATACCCATTTCATACTGATTCACAAATATGAAACCCCAAACACGAGCTCTTAAGAGTTAATCCACATCTGGTTAATTTCTTTTACCTATTTATCACTCTGTCACATTTTTTAAACTTTCCTCATTTTAAATTTGATCTCCCCCTCTGCTAGAGCTGACATTACACCTCTGGGGTGCTCTGGTATCTCCCACATCCCAAACATGTGCTGGAGGTGAGCTAGCATACCTAAAAAATTGGCCGTAGGTGTGAGTGCTAATAAAGAGCTTGTGTATGTTCCATGATGGCTTGTCACCCTGTTCAAGATACTTCATGTGTCCTGCACCCAGTTTGTGTTGGGATGTGCTCCAGATCTCCAGTGAAAGTAAACAATCCTTCAGAGGTGACACTGGTGTACATTGTAGCCATGGAATATGCACAACTACTCACAAATGTCATCAAAACATCTCAGAATTTTTTTATACATTTATTAAGCAGATAAGCCCATTGGGTGCAAGTGTCCATATTGTGAGAAACGTCTGATTAAATGGCTTGTTCAGAGTTACATAGTAGGCAAGCGGAAGTGGAAGAAATCCAACCCTATACCCTTTGGTTACAATCAGTTGCTCATTAACTGTTTGGAGCCCTTATCTTCTGTGCTAATTGCCAGATTTCCCTACATAAATGACAAGGTCATTGTCATTTTAACTTTGAAAAAAATGAAAAATAAACTAGATGTACTATACCAAATTAAAGGAGAGCCTTTCTGTAGAAACAGTTTAAAGGCCCTCAGGAACCGTCTGACACAGGGAGTGCTTTGGGTGATATGGTACATATATAAATACTGCTATGAAGCATCAAGTACCAATAAAGCTTAGAACATTTCCCTGTCTGCTGTACAGTCAACACCCATTCATCCATTGCACAGATGAGTGGTGATTGCTTTTTTTTCAATAAGCATCTTTATTAAATTATCATGTATGACATAGACAATCTTATATTTATATAAATGAAAAACAAACAACATTGATACCACTTTAGTTGCAAACATTATACATCACTTATATTTTATCCAATCATTGTTGGTTAAGCATTATATGGCTCATTCAAATCCTGCCTCTTAAACCTCGTTCCTTCTCTGCATATATTGTTCCCATAATTCCCGTTTTTGTAGTTATCCCTTTTCTAAAGATCCCAGTTCCAGTTGTTTTATCTCAGTTACTGTATTCATTACTTCTAGTAAAGTTGGTTTACAATTTGATTTTCATTTTCTAGTAACTGCTTCTTTGGCAGCCACCATAATTAGACTCAGCAAGGCTTTACTATGTCTAGGCAGTTCTGATAGATGAGTGTTGATTGTTGACCAAAACCACTACCCTGTATGAAGCATTGTACCCGGCCTGCTGATAAGAGAAGCTTTATCTTGTAGCCAATAAAAGTGGCCAGAGACACTTAAATGGTACAATGAGTGTCTGATGGTCACGGAAGTGGGGTTTTAACTGATGTGCCTATAACTTCAAACTGTGAGGAATGTATCCCTGAACAGAGTGCATCTAGGATACAGTAGTTTCACAAGGGGGTAAACCACTGCTATTGACTAATGGGTGCATTTAGTATAATGAGAAATGTATTAATAAAAAGGGCTTATGGTGCTGCAGCTATTTAAAATGGACAGGAGCATATGCACGGCTTGTGATTACTCTGAAGGTCACTCGATGTTTAGAACTGTGGAAGTGAAAAGGGCATCATCACCTCCCAGAGATGAAGAATAAATCAGGGTCCAAATGGGGTGAAGAGGGAAACCATTATGTCACAAAAGTAACCTGGAAGATATTGTACACCAATGTGCAACAGTTGTGTACTTACCTCACCCTCTTACTGCAAGAAATCTGGACAAAGCCTTAAATAATGGGGGGAGAAAGGCCCAAAATTAGGGACAGTTTTTAAATATTACTCTTACAAACTTAGAAAATTGATATAGTAGCACGGTTTGCATTAGCATGAATTTTCTGAAGTCCAAAACTCAAATGTCTGTCATTATTTTCTGACTTCAGGCATCAATGCTTTGCCAAAAAACAGAATTTTATAAGAGACAGACCAAAAATATGAGGCAAAAATCTAGACAGTTGTGAGGTATGGTTATGTATAATGAAATGCACTAAATGGAAGATGTTTGCTTCACCAAATGATAAGGCATAAGAGATACTTATTCTCTCCATAGGTCCAAAAAACATTCCTACCCCAAACCACTGTCACGTTGAATGATGTCTTCCTGCAGTACAGGAGTTTCATATGCAAGTCAGTGATACTGCAGGTTATCTTGACAACTGGTGTGGAAACAATCTACAGGACCTTGCAGACTCTGTCCCCTGGATGATGAATGTGAATTACCATAGGAACTCACCATCTGCTTGACTGCTAATCAATCAGTGTCATCTTTTCACCAGTAGTTCTGGTTGTTATCCAAACTGAAAATATAAAAACATATAAAACAGGGTTTCTTAGGGGGCTGCACCCACAGCTTTGGGGCTCTGCCACCGTACCGCCTTAAGTCTGCATATACTATCTCTGAGATGCTACCAACTCAGAAAAAGTATATATAGAGGTTGGAGATGTATATCCAAGTATACTAAAAGTCAAATACAGATATGATCATTCAGCTGCAAGCAGTTAGCCCAAAAACATCTGTTATGCTTGTTTTGAGCTTGTGATAGAGTACGTACTTGGATTCTCAGATTGACAAAATTGTATGCTTGTTTATTTCATTTGGGACAAGATAATCTGGTACACAGTTCAGAAATGTTGACTGCAGCTGTAATACGGTCTGGAGTATCAGCTGGTGGCAATGATACTAGATACACTGGCCCTTCTACTCATGAATGTTTTTTCTGGATACATACCATGAGATAAGTGAGCAATCATCAGATGTGTCCGAGGTTCACTGATAATTATCTACCTGACCAGTGTCACAGATACAAGGATCTGGGTGTTGAAACACCACATTCTGCCACCCTTCTTCCAGCTTCAGTTTACCTTGTGTATGAGATTGCAGTCTTGCACCTTCTGAGAATGTAAAATAGTGACATTGGTTTTGCTCTCTTTTCTTGTTGACAGCTGTTTGGGCTAATTGAACTGCTTCAGGTAATCTGTTCAATGGTTCAATCAATGATCTGAAACAATGTCAAAACACAGCATTACGATTCTGCAAACTGGCGCTTCACAAGATGAAATAACCCTCTTTTCAGCTACAGAGGCAACATAACGCCCAGAATTTAGAAAATTGGTCGGGCTTAGAACTTTTCAGCACTGGACAATAATAGCTTTACTCTCAATAGAATAAGTATTAATAAATAATCATTTATTATTTTTAGCAAATCGATTTGCACTATCCATCTGTACTAGCTGAACACTATTACTAGTGACCAAATTAATACTTAAAATATGGGCATAAAACCCATTGTTTCTTTTATTTATGACTTCTTTAATGTCTACTAAAAAAACTCAGTGGATAACCTCTGTTTATAAACATCACTGTAAGAATTTCGCATTCAGTGATAAAGGTACTGAAATCAGAAACCATGTGGGTCAACTGAACCATTTGGCCCTTGACTACAACTTTCTTCTGAAAAAATGGTGGATTAAAACAACTTGATCTTTTAAGATATAACTGGTTATTAAGGTTAGTGCCTTCAGTAGCATTGATATTTACACTCTGCACTTCTTAATGTAATTCAATACTCTTTGCTTTTTGTGCATACTTATGAGGCTATTCGCATTCCAAAATAATATGTTTAGTGTAGCCATTTAAGAAGTTAGTATCCCCACCTATTATATATGACAGCTTTTTTAAATGTCTATTTCCAGCTTTTGTGTTACATGCACCCAGTGAGTTCTGGTAGCAGACATCCCAGTACTGACTTGAGCCAGAGTGAAAACACAAACTTTATATTACAAATATTAATGAATGCTTTAATATTTGTTAGTAGAGTCAGAATATCAGAATACAAATAAGTAACATATATAGACAATGTTTTAAACACTGTAAAACTACAGTAGATGGTCTCTTAGTAATAATCAAAATTGTACAAGAAATGCTCATTACTGTTCAAAAATGAGCACTTCGACTGGACAGCCCAACTAGTGTGCCTGTTAAAAGTCCAGCATATACCAGTAGAAGAAAGTCCAGCTGCTGAAGTACCATTGAACAGATAGACTTTATATTGGCATATGCTCAGGGACAGAGCAAAAATAAGAAAAATCAGGTACACTCTGCAAAATTAAACAAATGGAAACATACCTGATTTTCCTTATATGTTTGCGCTGTCCCTCATAAATGTTTTTTTTAATAGTTCATATCAGTATTGGGAAGACAATGTGGAAGAAGCCTAAAGTGTCCTTATACAAATAGATTATTTAATAATGGTATACATTTCTTCTTAAATAATGTAATATCAGAAATTACCCATGGTTGGCTCAGTTTAATCACTTGGGCTTTGCCTACATGATCAAACCACACCAACCCTGGGTAAATCCTAATGTACCCATGCAGCATCATAGATTATTGCTTAGGTAAACAATCTTAAGCTTTTATGTTCATTGTACATTGCTTATAACTGTATTTGTTAATCATGTGCCTACTTACAATTTAATATAATATTCAAAGTTAGGCATCTGGATGCAGTACTCAGTCATGTGAACCTCTGATCATGCTTCTCCATTCAGAATGACGTCTTCTGATAACCACTCACCATAACCTCC